>NC_089839.1:312400540-312719984 GCF_035609145.1 Eleutherodactylus coqui
CGCTGGAGAAAACCATATTCCAGTTCAGACCGTCGTCAGAAAAAAAAACAACGCCAGAATTGCACATTTTTTGTTATGCAGTCTTCAAAAAATTTATAAAAATCTATCAAAACATCATTTAAACTCTAAAAAACTCAAATAGGAACCACAGGATGTCCCTATATATATATATATATATATATATATATATATATATATATATATATAGATGACAAAATAAAATGCAAAAATGATGGCAGCAGAAAATAATTTTACTTTTTCCAAAAATATTTTATTTTTTAAAAGTAGTACAGCAAAAAAAACGTATTTTCATAATCGCCAGAATAGAGGTATCAGGTCATTTTTGCTGCAGTTTGTACACCATAGAAAGAAGATCCCACTAAAGATGGCGGAATAGAATTTTTTTCCATTTTACTTTAATTAGAAATTTTTTGAAATTTTCCAGTAAATTATATGATACAATAACTAGCACCATTGAAAAATATAACTCGTCCCGCAAAAAACACGCTGTCATACGGCCAATGGACAAACGAAAAAGTTAGAATTTCTTAAAAATGAGGAGCCCAAAATAAAAATGACTGTCGTTAAGAGGTTAATAATAGAGATGAGCGAACGTACTCGTCCGAGCTTGATGCTCGTTCGAGTATTAGCGTGTTCGAGATGCTCGTTACTAGAGGCGAGCACCACGCGATGTTCGAGTTACTTTCACTTTCATCTCTGAGACGTTAGCGCGCTTTTCTGGCCAATAGAAAGACAGGGAAGGCATTACAAGTTCCCCCTGCGACGTTCAAGCCCTATACCACCCCCTGCAGTGAGTGGCTGGGGAGATCAGGTGTCACCCGAGTATAAAAATCGGCCCCTCCCGCGGCTCGCCACAGATGCGTTCTGCCAGAGATCAGGGAAAGTGCTGCTGGTGCCGGAGCTGCTATAGGGAGAGCGTTAGGAGTATTTTAGGCTTCAAGAACCCCAACGGTCCTTCTTAGGGCCACATCTAACCGTGTGCAGTAGTGTGGAGGCTGCTTTTTGCAGTGTTGCACTTTTTTTTTTTTTGGTATATCGGCCGTGCAGAGCATTGCACCCTGCAGTAATACTCCAGGGCCAGAAGCGCTTAGGCAGGGAGAGAAGACATATTGATTGAATATAGGCAGTGGGCCTTTGCAAAAACATTTGGGGAAAAAAATCTATTTGGGCTGCCTGTGACTGTCCTCAGTGTTCTGGGTCTGTGCTGGGGGTAGTAGTTCTCCAAATTCATACGCAGCCAGCTAAGTGTTACAGCAGGCTTGCGCAAAATTATTTCCTGGCATTCCATAAGCGAAGTCAGCCTCCAACCACAGGCCAATAAGCGGCACATTTAATTACAGCATTCTGTTTCTGCACTACTGGTAATACACCATGCTGAGGGGTAGGGGTAGGCCTAGAGGACGTGGACGCGGGCGAGGACGCGGAGGCCCAAGTCAGGGTGTGGGCACTGGTCGAGCCAGTGCGGTGGCCAGGGGTAGAGGCAGGGCCAGACCGAATAATCCACCAACTGTTTCCCAAACCGCCCCCTCGCGCCACGCCACCCTGCAGAGATCAAGGTGCTCTACGGTGTGGCAGTTTTTCACAGAGACACCTGACGACCGACGAACAGTGGTGTGCAACCTTTGTCGCGCCAAGATCAGCTGGGGAGGCACCACCAACAGCATGCGCAGGCATATGATGGCCAAGCACCCCACAAGGTGGGACGAAGGCCGTTCACCGCCTCCGGTTTGCACCACTGCCTCTCCCCCTGTGCCCCAACCCGCCACTGAGATCCAACCCCCCTCTGAGGACACAGGCACTACCGTCTCCTGGCCTGCACCCACACCCTCACCTCCGCTGTCCTCGGCCCCATCCAGCAATGTCTCTCAGCGCAGCGTCCAGACGTCGCTAGCGCCAGTGTTTGAGCGCGAACGCAAGTACGCCGCCACGCACCCGCACGCTCAAACATTAAACGTGCACATTGCAAAATTGATCAGCCTGGAGATGCTGCCGTATAGGGTTGTGGAAACGGAGGCTTTCAAAAGCATGATGGCGGCGGCGGCCCCGCGCTACTCAGTTCCCAGTCGCCACTACTTTTCCCGATGTGCCATCCCAGGCCTGCACGACCACGTCTCCCGCAACATTGTACGCGCCCTCACCAACGCGGTTACTGCCAAGGTCCACTTAACAACAGACACGTGGACAAGCACAGGCGGGCAGGGCCACTATATCTCCCTGACGGCACATTGGGTGAATTTAGTGCAGGCTGGGACAGAGTCAGAGCCTGGGACCGCTCACGTCCTACCCACCCCCCGAATTGCGTGCCCCAGCTCGGTGGTGGTATCTGCGGCGGTGTATGCTTCCTCCACTAAACCACCCTCCTCCTCCTCCTCCTCCTCCTCTGTCTCCCAATCAAAATGTGTCAGCAGCACGTCGCCAGCAGTCGGTGTCGCGCGGCATGGCAGCACAGCGGTGGGCAAGCGTCAGCAGGCCGTGCTGAAACTACTCAGCTTAGGAGAGAAGAGTCAGACGGCCCACGAACTGCTGCAGGGTCTGACAGAGCAGACCGACCGCTGGCTTTCGCCGCTGAGCCTCCAACCGGGTATGGTCGTGTGTGACAATGGCCGTAACCTGGTGGCGGGTCTGCAGCTCGGCAGCCTCACGCACGTGCCATGCCTGGCCCATGTCTTTAATTTGGTGGTTCAGAGCTTTCTGAAAAGCTACCCACACTTGTCAGACCTGCTCGGAAAGGTGCGCCGGGTCAGCGCACATTTCCGCAACTCCAAGACGGACGCTGCCACCCTGCGGACCCTGCAACATCGGTTTCATCTGCCAGTGCACCGATTGCTGTGCGACGTGCCCACACAGTGGAACTCTACGCTCCACATGTTGGCCAGGCTCTATGAGCAGCGTAGAGCTATTGCGGAATACCAACTCCAACATGGGCGGCGTAGTGGGAGTCAGCCTCCTCAATTATTTACGGAAGAGTGGGCCTGGTTGGCAGCCATCTGCCAGGTCCTTGGAAACTTTGAGGAGTCTATCCAGATGCTGAGCGGGGATGCTGCAATCATTAGCGTCACCATTCCTCTGCTATGCCTCTTGAGAAGTTCCCTGCAAAGCATAAAGGCAGACGCTTTGCACTCGGAAACGGAGGCGGGGGAAGACAGTATGTCGCTGGATAGTCAGAGCACCCTCATGTCTATATCTCAGCGCGTTGAGGAGGAGGAGGAGGAGGAGGAGGGGGAAGAGACAGCTTGGCCCACTGCTGAGGGTACAGATGCTGCTTGCCTGTCATCCTTTCAGCGTGTATGGCCAGAGGAGGAGGAGGAGGAGGGGGAGGAGCATGAGGAGGAGGGGGAAGAGACAGCTTGGCCACTGCTGAGGGTACAGATGCTGCTTGCCTGTCATCCTTTCAGCGTGTATGGCCAGAGGAGGAGGAGGAGGAGGGGGAGGAGCATGAGGAGGAGGGGGAAGAGACAGCTTGGCCACTGCTGAGGGTACACATGCTGCTTGCCTGTCATCCTTTCAGCGTGTATGGCCAGAGGAGGAGGAGGAGGAGGATCCTGAAAGTGATCTTCCGAGTGAGGACAGCCATGTGTTGCGTACAGGTACCCTGGCACACATGGCTGACTTCATGTTAGGATGCCTTTCTCGTGACCCTCGCGTTACACACATTCTGGCCACTACGGATTACTGGGTGTACACACTGCTCGACCCACGGTATAAGGATAGCCTTTCCACTCTCATTCCCGAAGAGGAAAGGGGTTCGAGAATGATGCTATACCATAGGGCGCTGGTGGACAAACTGATGGTAAACTTCCCATCCGACAGCGCTAGTGGCCAAAGGCGCATTTCCGCGGCCCAGGTAGCAGGGGAGGCGCAGAGATCAGGCAGCATGTACAGCGCAGGCAGGGGACCATTATCCAAGGCCTTTGCCAGCTTTCTGGCTCCCCAGCAAGACTGTGTCACCGGTCCCCAGTCAAGGCTGAGTTGGCGGGAGCACTGTTAAAGGATGGTGAGGGAGTACGTAGCCGATCGCACGACCGTCCTCGGTGACGCCTCTGCCCCCTACAACTACTGGGTGTCAAAGCTGGACACGTGGCCTGAACTCGCGCTGTATGCCCTGGAGGTGCTTGCTTGTCCTGTGGCTAGCGTCTTGTCAGAGAGGGTGTTTAGTGCGGCTGGGGGAATCATCACGGATAAGCGTACCCGCCTGTCAACTGACAGTGCCGACAGGCTAACACTCATCAAGATGAACAAAGCCTGGATTTCCCCAGACTTCTCTTCTCCACCAGCGGACAGCAGCGATACCTAAGCAATACGTAGGCTGCACCCGCGGATGGAAGCATTGTTCTCTATCACCATCAAAAACGGGGACCTTTTTGCTTCATCAATCTGTGTATAATATTCCTCCTCCTCCTCCTGCTCCTCCTCCTGAAACCTCACATAATCACGCTGAACGGGCAATTTTTCTTAGGCCCACAAGGCTCAGTCATATAATTTTTGTAAACAATTTTTATACGTTTCAATGCTCATTAAAGCGTTGAAACTTTCACCTCAACCAATTTTTATTTTTACTGGGCTGCTTCCAGGCCTAGTTACCACTTAAGCCACATTAACCAAAGCGATTAATGGATTTCACCTGCCCTCTTGGTTGGGCATGGGCAATTTTTCTGAGGTACATTTGTACTGTTGGTACAGCAATTTTTGGAGGCCCTCGCCTACAGTGTAATCCAATTAATTTTTAGCCCACCTGCATTACAGCTGACGTTACATCAGCTGTGATGGGCAATGCAATGGGATATATTTATGTACCGCCGGTGGGTTCCAGGGAGCCACCCATGCTGTGGGTCCACAGGGAGTTGTAACTGCATCTGTCCACTTCTAAAGAACCCCAGTCTGACTGGGGCATGCAGTGTGGGCCGAAGCCCACCTGCATTAAACATGACATTACCTCAGCTGTGATGGGCAATGCAATGGGATATATTTATGTGCCGCCGGTGGCTTCCTGGCACCCACCCATGCTGTCGGTCCACAGGGACTTCACAATAGGGAGTTGTACCTGCCTGTGTCTATGAATTAAAAAGCCCGGTCAGGTTGGGGCATACAGTGTGGGCCGAAGCCCACCTGCATTTAATCTGACGTTAGCTCTGCTGTCCAGGGCACTGCAATGGGATACATTTATGTACAGCCGGTGGGTTCCAGGGAGCCACCCATGCTGTGGGTGCACACGGAATTCCCATTGCGGAGTTGTACCTGCCTGTGACTATTTATAAAATACCGCGGTCTGACTGGGGCATGCAGACACCTTGACAGAATGAATAGTGTGTGGCACATAGGTTCCCCATTGCTATGCCCACGTGTGCAGCTCCAGATGGAGGTGGCACAGGATTGGATTTCTCATTGCTTCTGTACAGCATTGTGGACTATCGCCCCGCCCCTTTTAAAGAGGGTTGCTGCCTAGCCGTGCCAACCCTCTGCCGTGTGTGCCTGCGGTTCCTCCTCATGGCAGACGCACTTATAAATAGACATGAGGGTGGTGTGGCATGAGGGCAGCTGAAGGCTGGGCAGGGACAGCTTGGTGTGCGCTGTGGACACTGGGTCGTGGGGGGGGGGTTGTTCAGCATGTAACCCAGGAGAAGTGGCAGCGGAGTGTCTTGCAGGCAGTGATTGTGCTTTGTTGGAGGTAGTGTGGTGCTTAGCTAAGGTATGCATTGCTAATGAGGGCTTTTCAGAAGTAAACGTTGTTGGGAGGGGGGAGGGCCCACTCTTGCGGGTATTGTGGCTTAATAGTGGGACCTGTGAACTTGAGATGCAGCCCAACATGTAGCCCCTCGCCTGCCCTATCCGTTTCTGTGTCGTTCCCATCACTTTCTTGAATTGCCCAGATTTTCACAAACGAAAACCTTAGCGAGCATCGGCGATATACAAAAGTGCTCGGGTCGCCCATTGACTTCAATGGGGTTCGTTATTCAAAACGAACCCTCGAGTATTGTGAAAAGTTCGTCTCGAGTAACGAGCACCCGAGCATTTTGGTGCTCGCTCATCTCTAGTTAATAAGCCTCTCCCGCTGCATTTGTATTTTATGGCAGCTGCTGTGGGAGTTAGCGGTCAGTAGAATAATACAGCCACCAAAAAGAGATGCAGAACAGACCCGTCCTCAGAGCATGTCAGCAGAGCTTACAGAGCCTTGTCTGTGTCTCCAGTACGGTTACTATCCTGTTCTATCTAGGCAGCAAGCAGTGCAGTAGAGCGCTCCTCTGTCTCCTCTGTCCTGTAATAATAAGGAGATGACTCTGCTGACTTTGTCCAATTCTACAAAGCAAAGCTGAAAAGTGAGCTGCAGAGAGCAGCAATGTCTGTTTATTGTGTGCACCCCAGTGGCCAGATGGAAAATTGCAATATTTCAGGATGTTTGATTTTCGAATATACCCATATAAAAAAATATATATCTTTTAACCCCTTAAGGCCCAAGGTCTTTCAGACATACTTTTTAGCCATGTTACTCATGTGGTGCTTTTAAGGTTTCTTTTCTTTAGCTACCAAAGTTATTTTACTGCATTTTTTGTGACATAAAGGGCTATTTTTTCATTTCAACTGATTTTATTGAGAAAAAGATAAGCGAGTAATTACATGCTGATCAGCTAGACGATTCCCCTCATGGGGTGCTAGAATGTAGCTTCACAACAAAAACAAAACATTGAGACAATGAACTGCCACACAGGGCCCCGTTTACAGGAAATCCATCAGATATTTCTTTGCTCTCTTTTAGTTCTACTTTCTTTATGTTTGAGGGGAATGTGACAAGATTAGAACTAGTAAACCTATGAAGCACGGTGGGGGAACCGGGGTCAGGACTTCAGTTTCCGACATATGTCCCGTCTTACACGTATTCTATGTCCAGGGAAACACACCGTGTTTTTTTACGAATAACTCCATTGTCTTCTCTCATGGCCGACAGGTTTTTGTATAGCATCGTTCTTGAGACTCGAGCTACAATTGGGTTAATTAGAAGAGTGGTTGAAGCCATTGAGCGGCAATGTATATTCTGGCAGCCATACAGATGAACTGCGAGAGTTTATGCTGTTGAGTATTGAACCCCGTGGGCTTGTCGGCCAGGAGACAAGAGGATGGAGAGAGGGGGAATGGTTTGCCCAGGACTCTGAATATGAGGTTGGTCACCCACCTCCAGAAAGACCTCACCACCGGACATGTCCACCAGCTCTGAGAGGTCGTCTCCAAGGAGTTACAACCTCTGAATCAGATTGGTGAAGTACTTGGGGAGTATTTGTGGATTATCGAGGGAACCATATATGTCCTATGGAGTATTTTTAATGATGTTTCGGCGAGAGTTACCTGATGGCTGCCTTGTGATATGAAAGTGCCGCAGTGTTGCCATCAAGATAGGGAGAGGGAGATATGTAGATCTGACTCCCACGTAGCATGAATGGAAGATTATTTCCCAGTGCTGGACGATTCATATTGGTATATAGAGAGGATATCACACCGGGCTGAAGGGGGGACCCTATACATAGTCTCTCAAAGCCAGTGGGTTTGGCAGCGGGGTTGTTGTTTATTAGGGTTCAGATGAAGCTATATGTATTTGTAACAGTTCTAACAAGAGACGCCCTGGGATGGAGTATTCATCTGAGTTGTTGTGCTGCCAGGAGTTTGCCGTGTGGCATGCAGTGGTGGAGTAAAGTTAGGCCTCTATTTCGCCACCATAGGAGGCTGTTTTCTTGAGAACTTAATGCAAATACTTGATTGGGGATAACAGGTAGCAGGGGAGAAGATTAGACATTAGCGAGAACTTGAATCTGCACCTCCTCCAGATGAGAAAGAGATGGTATGTCAGTGGTTATAGGTGTTGGATGGATGAAATCTTTATATTTTCATCCCAAAAAATGGCTTTGAGGTGGATTGGGGCTATAAGAGATGTTTCTATTTCTACCCATAGAGGAGCCCTTAGGCCAGCAGTCGGGGGGGGGGGGGGGGGGGGGGATATTTGTGACAGTTGAGCTAAAAAGAAATATTTTCGCAGATCAAGGACCAATAGGCCTTTGACCCTTTTAGGGAAGTGCATAACTTTTTGTTTGATGCGGGGTCTTTGTTCTTCCGTATAAAGTGGAAGATTGCCTGTTGCACTTCCTTTAGGTCAGCAGTGGGAACATTGATGGGGAGACATCTGAAAAGGAGGAGGAGGCGCGTTAGTACTGTCATTTTGATGGAGTTTATACGTCCTACCCAGGAGAGGGCGGGTTGGTCCCAATTTTTCATGTCATGCTAAATAGTGGAGGGTAATTCCATTTATATAGTGATTCTAAGGAGAGGGAGAGTTTGATACCTGAATAGGTCATGAAGTGTGGGGGTGTCTGAAAACCAAAGTTGAGCTTTATGAGTTTTTGCATGTGCGAGTGTAGGTTATGAAAAAAGGCTTCTGTTTTATCGATATTAAAGGGGTTGTCCCGCGCCGAAACGGGTTTTTTTTTTTCAACCCCCCCCCCCCCCCGTTCGGCGCGAGACAACCCCGATGCAGGGACGTAAAAAAAAGACCGCTCAGCGCTTACCTTAATCCCCGCGCTCCGGTGACTTCTATACTTACCGGTGAAGATGGCCGCCGGGATCCTCTTCCTCCGTGGACCGCAGCTCTTCTGTGCGGTCCATTGCCGATTCCAGCCTCCTGATTGGCTGGAATCGGCACGTGACGGGGCGGAGCTACACGGAGCCGGCATTCTGCACGAGCGGCCCCATTGAAGACAGGAGAAGACCCGGACTGCGCAAGCGCGGCTAATTTGGCCATCGGAGGCCGAAAATTAGTCGGCACCATGGAGACGAGGACGCCAGCAACGGAGCAGGTAAGTATAAAACTTTTGATAACTTCTGTATGGCTCATAATTAATGCACAATGTACATTACAAAGTGCATTACTATGGCCATACAGAAGTGTATAGACCCACTTGCTGCCGCGGGACAACCCCTTTAACTACTGGACCCGATGCATCAGCAAAGCCATCTAGTGAAGCCATTAGGTTTGGGAGTGATGTGAGCGGCTCGGTGAGGAGAATGTCATCTGCAAATAAACTAACTTTGTAATTTTGTTTCCCTATTTCAATGTCTGAAATGTTTGGGTTACTTCTAATAATACAGGCCAGGGGAAAGAGGGCTGGGGGCAGGGGGCATCCTTGTCGTGTACCTCTTCATATGGGTATTGTCTGAGGTTCAGAGCGGGGAAGTTTCAGTTGTGAAGTCACCAGTGATCACATGATCACCGGGTCCCATGGAGGAAACAACAGTGCTGCTTCCTGAATTCTCTACATAGCGCTCCATGCTGTGTAGCTTGTAAGGCCACTTTCAGAAAATCGTGAGATGCACAAATCTCGCATGAATATGAACCCCATTCTTTTGAAAGGGGTCATATACATGAGCAACTTTTTCTCGCATTACATAGCGCATTGGAAAAAAATTGCACCATGCCCTATATTTGGGGGACCCTTGAGGTGGGCTCGTGGGCTTAAGTATCTCTGCCAAAATATGAACTACTACCTTGTACATTCTCTAGTTATTCCATCTGGCTATGTGTACAGGTATGCTGGCGAGTGTTTTGAGTATTTGTCAGTCTTTAGTTTGTCTGTCCATGATTCCTGCTCGCAGTTCACTGTCCCTTGGTGTTTAGGATTGTCAGCAGAATTCTGAGAAGTTGCCACCTCGATACTAGCAATTCAATGATGTCTGCAGCAAGAAACAATCCGTCCAACTACCCCATCATCGGCCTATGACTGTTCCATAGAATTGCTCTCTGGAACAACCATTTCTTTTGGGCAAATTTACAATCTTTCCGAACTAGAGTTAAAAGAACTCAAAGAATACCTGGACAAAAATGTGAAGAAAGGTTTCATTTGACCTTCTTTATCCCGTGCTGGGGCACCTCTGTTCTTTGTAGAAAAGAAAGACTCAACTCTGCGGCCATGCATTGATTATAAAAATTACTGTAAAAAATCCCTACCCTCTCCCCTTAATCCTAGCATTGCTGGAAAAACACTGTTCTGCCAAGATTTTTACCAAACTAGAACAGAGAGGGGACTATAACCTCATACAGATCTACCTTTAGAACATTATGAATATCTAGTTATGTCTTTTGGCCTTCGCAATGCCCCTGCCACATTTCAACATTTCATTAATGATATGTTTCAAGATTTTTTTATGATTAATTTGTTGTTACCTACCTCAATAACATTCTTATATTTTCTGACAGCGTAGAGGAACATTGCCCATCTAGTCTTGGAACATCCCCAAAAGAATCATCTTTATATGAAACTAGAAAAATTTGATTTTGAACAAACCAGGTGTAGCGGTTTCAGGCACGAGCCTGGAGTCTCAGGTGCAATGGCCACAGGCCTGGAGAGTAGTCAAGGATGAGCCAGAAGTCAGCAATGGGAGGTCTCAGTTTGCAGGACAATGGATGAGGTGGGTAGCGTAGTCAGAGAGGAAGCTAAAACTCAGCAATGGGAGGTCTCTGTTTGCACTGCAAATAGATGAGGTGGGTAGTGCAGTCAGAGGGGAAGCCGAAAGTCAGTATCAGGAGGCTTTGCAGAAATAGCAGAGGAGCAGGCAACATGGAGCTTGACCAAACAGTGCTGTGAAGCAGATTACTCATGCGCTGGTGCAGTGCCAGGGTCAGGCTTTTACAATGAGTCTAATCAGGGACTGAGACAGAGTCAGGACCAGGAGGCAGGAACTAAATAACCGGGATCATAGAACAAGGCTGATAGTAATACAAGGGTACTGTCCTTGTTCCATAATAGTAATGCAAGTAGTGAGAGTCACTGACTGGAGAGCAAGAGGTGCCTGGTTTGATTCCTGACCCCAGGATTCAATTCTCTGGGTATATCATCTTCCCTAATGGTCTGAGCATGGATCCTAGCAAAATGAGAGCTGTGGTTGATTGGCCCACTCCAAGAAATCTAAAAGACATTCAACGCTTTATAGGATTTGCAAACTTCTACCGGAGATTCATTAGACTTCTCAAAAATCATTTTACCAATCACTTTGCTCACCAAGAAAGCCAAAACATACTCATGGTCTTCAGAGGCACAGGGCACCTTTGAAAAGCGAAAAGCTCTATTTACTTCTGCACCAGTAGTGGTTCATTAAAATCCCAAACTACCCTTTGCCGTGGGAGTGGACGCCTCCGATTCTGCTGTGGGAGCCATCTTGTCTCAACGAATCGGAGACAAGATGCACTGGACACATGTGGATTTCTGTCGTATATCATGTCACCTGCTGCGAGAAACTATGACACTGGAAATAAAGAGCTGCTAGCCATAAAAATTGCCCTCTTTGAATGGAGCTATCTTTTGAAAGGTGCCATCATCTTATAGAAGTACTTACTGCCCACAAAAATCTAGAGTTTATCTGCACAGCTAGAAGACTATTGGCAGGACAAGCACGATGAGTCTTGTTCTTCTACAGGTTTAATTTCATTATTTCTTATGGGCTTGGTTCAAGAAATGGCAGGGCGGATGCCTTGTTCAGGACTTTGGCTTAGCTGTCGGAGGGGTCTAACACAGACTGTGCAAAACAGGTTGGGAATTCTTGATTCAAAAGAATTCTGTTACAGTATCCTACCCAATGATACGCCAGTGTGGGTTGCCCTAGAACTTACCCGCAACCCCCCCCTGCCTACTTGCCTCCACTCCTGGCTAACCCCAGGCGGGCAACTGGGCGGCGGTCCCTGCTCTCACTAGGGACCGAGAGGGGGAACTGGCATACCAAGATGGAACAGGGTAGAATACGGACAGGAAGGGCAGATGAAGAAAACCAACAGAAAATACATGCAGACCGAGGCAGATGGGAAGGGACAAAAGGTTTCAATAAAGAATTATGGAACACCCTGTGAACCCTCCATGTAGCTGGCAAACCCAATTCATAGGTGAGAGGGTTCACTACACGTGTGATGACAAAGGGCCCCATGTAACATGGCGCCAGCTTCAAGGACGGGACCCTTAATTTGAGATTTTTAGAAGACAGATATACCTTCTGTCCCACTCTGTAAGGTTCAGATACTGACAGACTCCTCCCACTACGCATACGAGCCCCCGTTGCTTCCAAGTTTTTCTGTACCTCTTTCCATACTCCCTGCAGCGTATCTGTGGCGACATCAGCTGCAGGACAGGCCAACGGAGTCGGGATTGCTGTAAGGAAGCGAGGATGCTGACCGTATACACAAAAAAATGGAGATACCCCAGTGGAAGAACAAGTGCGGTTGTTTAGTGCAAACTCTGCCAACGGCAGGAACTCTGCCCACTGATGAGCCTTTTCGCCAGCAAACAACCGTAAATATTGCACTAAATCCTGGATCTTCAGCTCCGTCTGACCATTAGTCTGCGGGTGGAATGCTGACGAGAAGGAAAGCGACGTTCCCAGGTTTCTACAGAAGGCACGCCAAAACTGCGCCACAAACTGAACCCTGCGATCAGATATAATGTTTTCAGGAACCCCATGTGGGCGAATGATTTCTTTTACAAAAATCTTGGCAAATTCTATTGCCGAAGGTAGCTTCTTTAGTGCCACGAAATGTGCCATCTTTGAGAACCGGTCAACAACCACTAAGATAGTGGTGAACTTCTGGGATTCCGATAGATCGGTGATAAAATCTACCGATAACTGCGACCACGGATGAGAAGGTACCGGTAACGGTCTCAGAGGACCCTCCGGAGGACGCCGACGACTTTTATTGTGTGAACAGACAGAGCATCTTGTAACAAAGTCGCGGATCTCCCGAGACACGCCTGGCCACCAGTAGTGTCTAGTACAAAGATCCAGAGTCCCCTAAAACCCCGGATGGCCTGCAAAAGCCGATGAATGAGATTCTTCAATGACTCTGAGATGTGAGGTCTCTGGCACAAACCATCTGCCCTCCGGAACCCCTGAGGGTGCGTCCTGCTGACCATTCTGTAGTTGAGGGACGAGGTTAGATTCTACAGCATCCATCACCACCCCAGGTGCCAAGATATTTTCGGTAGTCATAGTCTCACTTTCCGGTGCCCCAAAACTCCATGATAGGGTGTCCGTCTTCACGTTCTTCTCTCCTGGGAAAAACAACCCCCACCTGGCTTAATGAGCTGTGAGTCTTTTAGCATTGGTGAGATATATCAAATTCTTGTGATCGGTATACACGGTAATAGGGTGTCTAGCACCCTCAAGATGGTGTCGCCACTCTTCTAAAGCCCATTTGATCGCCAGAAACTCACGGTTACCCACGTCGTAGTTGCGTTCTGCTGAACTGAACTTCCGCGAAAAGAACGCATATGGACTATACCCGGATCTCCCACTGACTTCCTGAGACAATACAGCCCCCGCCCCCACCTCAGACGCATCTACCTCAATGAAAAAGGGCCATCGCGCATCCGACTGTACTAACACCTGGGCAGTAGTAAATGCTCTTTTTAGACGACTAAAAGCCTCTAGGGCCACAGGCGACCATTTTACCAAGTCGGCCCCCATCTTAGTCAGATCGGTCAGGGGTTGATCGATAACCGAGTTATTCTTAATGAATTTTAGGTAAAAGTTTGCGAAACGCAAAAAACGCTGGAGAGCTTTCAGGTTATCTGGTCTGACCCATTGGGAGATTGCCACCACTTTATCAGACTCCATCTGAATCTCCGTGGGTGAAATCACATAACCGAGGAAAGATACTTGTTTAGTACCAAATGTGCATTTCTCCAACTTGACAAAAACTGGATACTCACGCAAACAGGTCAGAACCAACCTCAGGTGCCGCACATGTGAATCCCAGTCTGGGGAATACACCAGAATGTCATCAAGTTATGTGACCAGAAATACCCCCAGGAAGTCGTGGAAGACCACGGTCATAAATCCCTGGAACACAGCGGGGGCGTTTGAGTCGAAAGGGCATGACTAGACATTCATGTCCTAATGGGGTGTTGAACGAGGTCTTCCATTCATCTCCCTCTCAAATGCGAATTAAATTGTAAGCCCCCCTTAAGTCCAGTTTGGAAAACCAGTGGGCCCCTACCACCTAATTCAACAAGTCCAGAATCAGGGGCAAGGAGCACTGGTTCTTCACTGTAATTTTATTCAAAACCCGATAGTCCACACAAGGCCTCAATGTCCCATCCTTCTTATCTACAAAGAAGAGACCTGCCCCGGCAGGGGACCTGGACGGCCGGATATGTCGTTTGGCCAGAGACTCCGAGATATAGGACTTAAGGGCTTCATGCTCACGCCCCAACAAATTGAAGATGGCTCCCTTAGGGGTGGGACTGTCGGGAATCAGATCAATACCACAGTCCCATTCCCTATGGGGAGGCAAAGCCTCAGACAGTTTTTTGGAGAATACGTCCTCAAAATCCGACAAATACTCCGCGACCAGTACGGTATCTGCTGAGCACATGGCTATAGTAGCTAAGTGATTATAACAGGAAAACTTCCAATGTGTCAATTCCCGGGTGGACCAATCAAATTTGGGGGTTGTGCAGTGCCAACCAGGGCATACCAAGCACCACATCAACAGACATCTTTTCCATAACCAGGAAAGACAGATTCTCTGAATGGAGAACACCCACAGTGAACTGCAGAATGGGAGTCCTCCATTTAACAACACCTGCGGAGAGAGGGGTCGAATCAATACTGATGAAGCATATGGGGGGCTTCAGCATGGAAAACTCAGTCATCAGAGGTCTGACAAAATTTAAATTAAGCAGATTGGCGGCAGCAACAGAATCAATAAAAGCAGCCACTCGCGCCCCCAGCAGCCGCCGCATGGTAACAAATTTCTAACAAAGTTCAAGGAAGGGTACCAAAATGATTTTTTTCTCAATCATCCTTCTAAGGATCTCTCTTTTAACCCCTTAATGACCAGGCCAAATTTTGGAAATCGGACGTGTATTTTAACATAGAATAGCTCCATAAAGGCTTTGCATATCCCATTGATTCGGACATTGTTTTTTCGCCACATGTTGTACTTCATTTAGGTGGTGACAATAGTCCAATATAATTTGTGTATATTTATTAAAAGTGCCAATATTGGGAAAATTTTGAAAAAATTATAGTTTTTTCACATTTTCAATTGTAATATATCAAATATGTGCAAACATACTGTACAAACCTTTGCTAAGATATATATTTCCATCTATTTACTTTATTCTGAATGCACATTTAAAAAACTTTAATGTTTTTTTTAACCATTTAGGAGACGTACAAATGTAACATTACTTTTCAGCATTTTGAGGAACATTTTGTTTTCCTGCACCAAGCCAAGATTGCAAAGGCTCATAGGTGTTAGAATAATAGATACCCCCACAAATGACCCTATTTTAAAAACTACACCCCTTAAAGGGGTTGTCCCGCGGCAGCAAGTGGGGTTATACACTTCTGTATGGCCATATTAATGCACTTTGTAATGTACATCGTGCATTAATTATGAGCCATACAGAAGTTATCAGAAGTTATTCACTTACCTGCTCCGTTGCTAGCGTTCTCGTCTCCATGGTGCCGTCTAATTTTCAGCGTCTAATCGCCCGATTAGACGCGCTTGCGCAGTCCGGTCTTCTCCCTGGTGAATGGGGCCGCTCGTGCCGGAGAGCTGGTCCTCATAGCTCCGCCCCGTCACGTGTGCCGATTCCAGCCAATCAGGAGGCTGGAATCGGCAATGGACCGCACAGAGCCCACGGTGTACCATGGGAGAAGACCCGCGGTGCATCGTGGGTGAAGATCCCGGCAGCCATCTTAGTAAGGTAAGGAAGAAGTCGCCGCAGCGCGGGGATTCGGGTAAGTACTAAACGTTTTTTTTTCTTTACACATGCATTGGGTTTGTCTCGCGCCGAACGGGGGGGCCTATTGAATAAAAAAAAAACCCGTTTCGGCGCGGGACAACCCCTTTAATGTATTCACTGAGGGGTGTCAGGAGGATTTTGACCCCACAGGTTTTTTTTCAGGAATTAATTCAATTTAGAGGAGAATAAGTAAAATTTCATATTTTTGCAAATATTTCATTTTAAAGACATATTTTTTTTCTATAGTTTACATGAAAACGAGGATTTACACCCCAAAATGGATCCCCCTGTTTGTCCTGTGTTCAAAAATATACCCACTGTGGCCCTAATATTATATCTGAGTCCACAACGGGGCCCAAAATGAAAGGAGTAGTCGGTGTCTTTCAGAACAGAAATTTAGCTTGAAGCGTTTTAGGCCCCATAGCACACATGTAGAGTTCTTGAGCGCCCAAAACCATAGAAAACCCCCAAAATTACCCCATTTTGAAAACTAGACCCCTTAACAAATTTATCTTGGGGTTTACTGCCCATTTTGACCCCACAGTTTTTGAATGAATTCAAGCAAAGCAAAAGGAAAAAATTGTGCTTTTCATTTTTTTTGGCAATTCTGTCAATTTAAAAACAGCTTTTTTTGTACAGCACACATGTGAATGAAGACTTGCACCCCAAAATGGATACCCCTGTTTGTGCTGTTTTGAGAAATATACCCCTTGTGGCCCTAATCTTATGTCTGGATGCACAACGGGGCCCAAAATGAAAGGAGTAGTCGGTGGCTTTTAGAACATAAATTTTGCTTGAAGGCCTTTTATGCCCTATGCCACACTTGTAGAGTTCTTGAGCGCCCAAAACAATAGAGAACCCCCACAAATGACCTCATTTTGAAAACTAGACCCCTTAACGCGTTCATCTAGGGGTGTACGGTGTATTTTAACTGTACAATTTTTGAATAGATCTAAGCAAAGCAGTAGAAAAAAATTAGGATTTTCATTTTTTGGGCAATTGTGTCAATTTAAAAACTGTTCTTTTTTGTACAGCACACATATAAATGAAGACATTCATCCCAAAATGGATACCCCTGTTTGTCATGTGTTCAGAAACATACCAATTGTGGCCCTAATCTACTTACAGGATACATGGCAAGGCCTATAATGGAAGGAGCACCCGTTGGATTTTAGGGCACAACTGAATAAATTCCAGGCCCCATCGCCCACTTATAGAGCCATTGGGCGGCCAAAACGATAAGGAACCCCCTCTAATGACCCCATTTTGAAAACTAGACCCCTTAACGAATTCATATAGTGGTGTACTGCATATTTTGACCCCACAGTATTTGAATGAATCTAAGCAAAGCAGAAGGAAAAAATTCCGATTTTCATTTTTTTTGGCAATTTTTTCAATTTAAAAAGTTTTTTTTGTACAGCATACATAGGAATGAAGACGTTCACCCCAAAATGGATCCCCCTGTTTGTCCTGAGTTCAGAAACATACCCATTGTGGCCCTAATCTACTTACAGGGCCCATGGCAAGGCCTATAATTGAGGGAACACCCGTTGGATTGCAGGGCACAACTGAATAAATTCCAGGCCCCATTGCCCACTTGTGTGAAAAAAAAATTGCCTCCCTAAAAATAACCCCCCCCCCCCTTCCTTTTTGGCGTTCCCCAAATCTTAGATAAAAGTAATATTGTGAACTGTGTGGTATGTCTGAAGACAGGGGTAATTACGGAGACTGGTTGGGATGGGCACATGGGGCAATAAAACCATGTATCCCCCCTCCTCTCATGGTTTTTGGGGGTATTTCATGACCTCAGCGGCGGGGATGGGGTGTAGGAAGTGGCGCTCTGTGAGTCTCTGTAATCTTGCCGAGGTGCGGCGGTCTCACACAGAAGGCGCTCAACAAGCTGCTCCTGGAACTGCAGGAAGGCGAGCGTTCCCGGGGTTTCTTGTAAATTATAGGTAGCGGTTTGAATAACGCTGGGCTCACACGGCCGGATGTGGAATCCGCTTGTGGAGCCCGCAGCGGATCCCATCTGTGAGCCCTGCGTACGGCCGCGTAATGTACTGCCCATAACTGCGTACTCACACAGGCGGTCGTGCGCCATCGCTTAGCAATGACACGGGTACCCGCAGCCCGTACACAATGTAGTTACGTATGGGCTGCAGGTATATCCACGATCATACAGCACAATGGGCTTTATGTTTCGGATATCCGCGGTAAAATAGAACCTGCTGCGTTCTGTTTTCTGCGAGTGGATTAATTAAGTGGAGTAATTCTGACCTGCTAATATGAACAGAATTGTGTAATCCAGTGCATTTGATTGATCCGTGTATTACTGCCAATCAAACGCATGCGGAATCCGCAATTTCTATCTGGTCGTGTGAGACCGGCCTAAGTAGAGCGCTACCTTTTTATCACATGACCGGCGACCACTCAACGAGTTGGCAGCCGGGAGTAAGGAGATTGTAAATTTCAAATGCGGAGCCCTCCAGTAAGAAGTTTCATCTCCTCTCACTGATCGCATCAGTGAGGGGAGATGAAACTTCAACTTTTTTTTAAACTTTTACGTGACCGCCATTATCCATTGGACAACGGCAATCACGTGACCAGGAACCTCATACTGTGGCCCCCCGTGACATCTACAGGCTCTTAGTTACCTTCGGTAGCCAGGAACAGGGAGATTTTAAATTTCCCAGGCAATCCTTGACTTTTGCGCATGCGTTTACCATTATGCTGATGGGCGCATGTGCTGAACCTAGGAAAGGACCGCGGATAAAGATCCCATCGGGGGACAAATCCAGGGACCTTGGGTATGTAATTTCATCTCCCCTCACGGATACAAAGGGGAGATGAAACTTTAACTTTTTTTTTACACTTTTTAACTTTACATGATCACCGTTATCCGATGGATAATAGTGATCATGTGACCTGGAATCGCATACAGCGGTCCCCAGTCACAGCTAGGTTTGTAATGCTAAACTCAGCTGGCTAGTCAATTGGAACCTGATTAGTCACTCCCAGCTGTTTCCTAGTTGTACCTTAACCTTCACTATTATATCAGTGTAAGCATGTATGCCACGCGTGTGGCTGCTTCACGAATATAGGCTGTATTAAGTATGGCTGGATGAAGTGTGATGCAGTTTGACCATGGCAGTTCGACAGGGTAGGAGACAGGTAGGCCACAAACTCTGCCTAAATACTTTACACTTCAAAGCTATCGCTAATGCTGTCATCTCTGTTCTCATCCTTTCCATCTCAGTTTCAGAACTTCTTTCTTGTGCCCACCTCTGGGGCACTCTATTCACATTAGCCCCTCTCTCCTGTCCTCACCTATGCACAGCTCACATGAACTCTTTACTTTCTTACTTAGCCTCAAACCCACTAATATCACTAACAAACATAATAGTCGCCCTCATAAATCTCCTAACCATCTGCTCACCATTGCTATCTTGCTGTTACTAGCAGCTGGGGATATCTCTCCCAATCCTGGCCCACCTTCCACTGCTCCTAGCTATCACCCCCTACCTGAATCACTAATAAAATCCACAAGCCCATTCATACCCTCCCTTGACTCCTTTAAATGTGCGCTCTGGAACTGCCTGTCAGCATGTAATAAACTCAGCACCATCCACAACTTTTTTACTACTCAATCTTTAAATCTGCTCGCTCTCACAGAAACGTGGATACAGCAGTATGACACGGCCTCCCCTGCTGCACTGTCTTACAATGGCCTGCAGTTCTCCCATACCCCAAGACCAGACGACAGGTGTGGTGGTGGAGTAGGTGCTCTTCTCTCCCCGAAGTGTACCTGTCAGGTCATCCCCCCCGTAGCCCTCACTCACTTTTCCATCATTTGAGGTACATACACTACGGCTTTTCCGTCCGCTGTCCATGCGAGTAGCAGTTATCTACCGCCCCTAGGTGCTCCTCGTCTCTTTTTGGACCACTTTGCTGCCTGGCTCCCCCACTTCCTATCCTGCAAAATCCCAACCCTCATCTTAGGTGATTTTAACATCCCCACTAATGACCCCATCTCCCTCTCAGCTTCTATCGCTCACCTCCTCTCTTGGTCTCTGGCAACACTCTTGATCTGGTCTTCCTCCGTCTCTGCTCTGCTTCCCTCTTCACTAACTTCCCTCTCCCGCTCTCGGATCATAACCTCCTCTCTTTCTCTGTCACGCTCCCTAACATCTCTCCAGACCCACCTACCTACCGTACCTACAGGAACCTTAAGGCCATTCACACCCAGGACTTTGCTGAGTCCCTACAGTCCTCTCTGTCCCCTATCTCTCCTCTCTTGCTCCAACCTGGCTGCCGCTCACTACAACACCGCTCTCAAAAATGCCCTCGATGAAGTAGCGCCCCCCCCCCCCCCCTCATGACCTGAGCCATCCAATGTAGAACACGGCAACCCTGGCTCACGCCTCAAACGCACTTCATCCCGCGGTGCTCTAGAAAAGTTGAACGACTGTGGAGGAAGTCACAAACGTCTGCAGACTTCCTCCACTACAAATTCATGCTCAGAACCTACAACCTCGCCCTCCACCATGCCAAACAAGTCTACTTCACCTCTCTCGTCTCCTCATTATCGCACAACCCTAAACGGCTCTTTGATACTTTTCACTCCCTTCTCAGCCCTAAACTGCAGCCCCCGGTGACGGATCTCAGTGCCAAAGAGCTGGCTGCCTACTTCAAAAAGAAAACTGATGATATTCGTCAGGAAATAACTTCCCAATCCCAGACTAGCCCCGACCCTAGTCTTGTCAGCACTGCATCTAGCTCCTGCTCCCTGTCTGTACGCAGACCAGCGACAGAGGAAGAAGTCTCCACATTGCTTTTCTCTGTTTGCCCCACCACCTGCGCTAGTGACCCCCTCCCCTCACACCTCCTGCGCTCCCTCTCCCCAGTGATCATCTCCCATCTCACCACTATATTCAACCTCTCTCTGACCTCTGGCATCTTTCCCTCTTCTTTCAAACATGCCATCATATCCGCACTGCTAAAGAAGCCGACTCTGGACGTGACTGATGCTGCCAACTACCGACGCATCTCTAATCTCCCCTTCATCTCCAAACTACTAGAACGCCTAGTTTTCTCCCGCCTTGTAAGATATCTATCAGAGAACTCTCTCCTAGACCCCCTACAGTCTGGCTTCCGACCCCAACACTCGACAGAAACTGCCCTTACAAGGGTATCCAATGACCTACTGACAGCCAAATCGAGGGGTGATTACTCCCTACTGATCCTCCTCGACCTCTCTGCAGCATTTGACATTGTTGACCACAAACTCCTCCTCAGTATGCTTCACTCCATCGGCCTAAAGCACACTGCCCTCTCCTGGTTCTCCTCCTACCTATCTGACCGCTCTTTCAGTGTCTCCTTTGCTGGCTCTACCTCCCCTCCTCTTCCCCTTGCTGTTGGGGTCCCCCAGGGTTCGGTCCTCGGCCCCCTTCTTGTCTCTATCTACACAGCCCCTATTGGACAAACCATCAGGAGATTTGGCCTCCAATACCACCTGTATGCTGATGACACCCAGCTATACACCTCTTCCCGTGACATCTCTGCACCCTTCCTCCAAAACATCACTGACTGTCTGTCCGCTGTCTCTAGCACTTTGTCCTCTCTCTACCTAAAACTAAACCTCTCTAAAACTGACTTACTGGTATTCCCACCCTCCACTAACCGACCTCATCCTGACATCTCCATCTCAGTGTGTGGCACCACCATAACTCCTAGACAACATGCCTGCTGCCTTGGGGTCATATTTGATTCTGATCTATCATTTACCCCCTACATCCAATCTCTGGCCCGAACATGTCAGCTGCACCTCAAGAACATCACAAGAATCTGCTCTTTTCTCACCATAGACACGCTAAAAACGCTTACTGTTCCCCTCATCCACTCCCGGCTCGATTATTACAACTCGTTGCTGATCGGCCTCCCTGCTCCAGACTCTACCCTCTCCAGTCCATCCTGAATGCGGCAGCCAGGCTCATCTTCCTGTCCAGCCGCTACTCGGACGCCTCTGCCCTGTGCCGCTCACTGCACTGGCTGCCCGTTACATACAGAATTCAATTTAAACTCACTACCCTTTTCCACAAAGCCCTCCGCAGCGCAGCGCCCCCCTATATTGCCTCCCTCATCTCAATCCATCACCCAGCTCGGGCTCTCCGCTCTGCTAATGAAACTGAACTGTGCGCCCCTCTAACTCGAACTTCTGATTTCCGCCTCCAAGACTTCTCCAGAGCAGCACCAGTCCTGTGGAATGCACTACCAAAGGATACCCGAGCAATCCAGGACTCGCGGAACTTCAGGCGTGCTCTAAAAACGCACCTCTTCAGGGAGGCATACCGCATTCCCTAAACAAACCCCTCTGTACCCCCCTGATAACATGCTCCCTGACCTACTGACTGCAATCCCTGCTAGCCGTCATAAACCGCTCCTGCAGTCATAACGATTCTGACGCCACACGGCTAAATGTCTGACCATTGTCTATGTGTATAGCATCCCTCACTCTCCACCCCGCCACACCGTGCACATCTCTAGCCCTTTACCTTCTGTATCCCCCCATTATCTGTAGTATGTAAGCTCGTTGGAGCCCCGCACTCCTACTGTTTCCACCAACTGATTACTATGTAACCGTGGTTCTGTAATGTTTGTACTTTTGTCTTTCTGTATCCCCCGTCTATGTAAGCGCTGCGGAATATGTTGGCGCTATACAATAAAGATTATTATTATCTCCCTGCACTGAGCTATCTTTGACAGCCAGGTGCAGGGGGATTTTAAATTTGCCGGGCTCTCCGATGTGGCGCGCATGCGCAGAAGCCTGCGACAGGTGCAGATTGCCGTGGGACATCACGGAGGATGGGGTTAAGTATTTTCCGCTGCCCTCATGGATCCAATCTAGCTGAAACTTTAACTTTTTTAAACATTTTTTTCACTTTTCCGTGATCGCTGTTATCCATTGGATACTGGCGATCACAAGACTGCTGACCTGGTGTAGCCAGGAGACTTCAAATTTGCCGGGGCTCCTGGGCCTTCTGCACATGCGGCTGACGTAATGCTGCCTGGCATAAATGCGCAGAAGAATGGTGTCAGGTCCTGGTGGACTAGATCGCCAAGGGGCAACACGGTGGACATGGGTGCTCCTGTATTCCAGGCGATGGCCTTTCCTGCAGAGCTATTATGAAAGTTGAATAGTTCTACTGCAGATAATTGTCCTCGTTTGTGGTTTCTGTTTCCCTAATTGGCTCCACCCTGTCCCTTGATTGCACACTCCATATAAACCTGGCCTTGTCCCTCCCTTCTTTACGGGGTTATTGTGCTCTCTGCCTTCAGTCTAGCTCTACTATAACTACTCCTCTCTATACAATTGCTGCTACCCGATACTGATCTCCGGCTACATTCTGACTGTACTACCTCTCTGCTCCCTTGTACTGCAACACATATCTACCCGTTACCAACCTCTGGCTACATTCTGACTACGCTGCTTGCTTTCTCCCCTGTACTACAACAGATATCCACCGATAAGGCTAAGACACAAGGCTCCACACACACTGCAGATCGTAATAGGTAGTGGCACAAAAGCGCCAGGTTACCGGAAGACGGTAGTGGTAGAATAGCGCCAGGTTACAGTAGGACAGTAGTGGTAGAATAGCACTAGGTCAAAGAAGTACGGTAGTAGTAGAAAAGCGCTAGGTGATAAAAAGACGACAGTGGCGGAATAGCGCTAGGTGACAGAAGTACAGTAGTGGCAGAATAGCACCAGGTTACAGAAGGAAGGTAGTGGTAGAATAGTGCCAGGTTAGAGAAGGATGGTAGTGGTAGAATAGCGCCAGGTTACAGAAGGACGGTAGTGGTAGATTAGCGCCAGATTACAGAAGGACAGTAGCGGTAGAATAGCACCAGATTACAGAAGGATGGTAGTGGTAGAATAGCGCCAGGTTACAGAAGGATGGTAGTGGTAGAATAGCGCCAGATTACAGAAGGATGGTAGTGCTAGAATAGCGCCAGGTTACAGAAGGATGGTAGTGGTAGAATAGCGCCAGGTTACAGTAGGACAGTAGTGGTAGAATAGCACCAGATTACAGAGGGACAGTAGTGGTAGAATAGCACTAGGTCAAAGAAGTACGGTAGTAGTAGAAAAGCGCTAGGTGATAAAAAGACGACAGTGGCGGAATAGCGCTAGGTGACAGAAGTACAGTAGTGGCAGAATAGCGCCAGGTTACAGAAGGAAGGTAGTGGTAGAATAGCGCCAGGTTAAAGAAGGAAGGTAGTGGTAGAATAGCGCCAGGTTACAGAAGGACGGTAGTGGTAGAATAGCGCCAGGTTACAGAATGACAGTAGTGGTAGATTAGCGCCAGATTACAGAAGGACAGTAGCGGTAGAATAGCACCAGATTACAGAAGGATGGTAGTGGTAGAATAGCGCCAGGTTACAGAAGGATGGTAGTGGTAGAATAGCGCCAGATTACAGAAGGATGGTAGTGGTAGAATAGCGCCAGGTTACAGAAGGATGGTAGTGGTAGAATAGCGCCAGGTTACAGAAGGATGGTAGTGCTAGAATAGCGCCAGGTTACAGAAGCATGGTAGTGCTAGAATAGCACCAGGTCACAGAAGGACCGTAGTGGTAGAATAGCGCCAGGTTACAGAAGGACGGTAGTGGTAGAATAGCGCCAGGTTACAGAATGATAGTAGTGGTAGAATAGCGCCAGATTACAGAAGGAGGGTAGTGGTAGAAAAGCGCTAGGTGGCAAAAAGACGACAGTGGTGGAATAGCGCTAGGTGACAGAAGTACAGTAGTGGTAGAATAGCGCCAGGTTACAGAATGACAGTAGTGGTAGAATAGCGCCAGATTACAGAAGGACAGTAGTGGTAGAATAGCACCAGGTTACAGAAGGACAGTAGTGGTAGAATAGCGCCAGGTTACAGAAGGACAGTAGTGGTAGAATAGTGCCAGATTACAGAAGGACAGTAGTGGTAGAATAGCACCAGGTTACAGAAGGACAGTAGCGGTAGAATAGTGCCAGATTACAGAAGGACAGTAGTGGTACAATAGCGCCAGGTTACAGAAGGACAGTAGTGGTAGAATAGTGCCAGGTTACAGAAGGACGGTAGTGGTAGAATAGTGCCAGGTCACAGAAGGACAGTAGTGGTAGAATAGCGCCAGGTTACAGAATGACAGTAGTGGTAGAATAGCACCAGGTTACAGAAGGACAGTAGTGGTAGAATAGCGCCAGATTACAGAAGGACAGTAGTGGTAGAATAGCACCAGATTACAGAAGGACAGTAGTGGTAGAATAGCACCAGGTTAGAGAAGGACGGTAGTGGTAGAATAGTGCCAGGTTACAGAAGGACAGTAGCGGTAGAATAGCGCCAGGTTACAGAAGGACAGTAGTGGTAGAATAGCACCAGATTACAGAAGGACGGTAGTGGTAGAATAGCGCCAGGTTACAGAAGGACAGAAGCGGTACAATAGCGCCAGGTTACAGAAGGACAGTAGTGGTAGAATAGCACCAGATTACAGAAGGATGGTAGTGGTAGAATAGCGCCAGGTTACAGAAGGATGGTAGTGGTAGAATAGCGCCAGGTTACAGAAGGATGGTAGTGGTAGAATAGCGCCAGATTACAGAAGGATGGTAGTGGTAGAATAGCGCCAGGTTACAGAAGGATGGTAGTGGTAGAATAGCGCCAGGTTACAGAAGGATGGTAGTGCTAGAATAGCGCCAGGTCACAGAAGGACGGTAGTGGTAGAATAGCGCCAGGTTACAGAAGGATGGTAGTGCTAGAATAGCACCAGGTCACAGAAGGACCGTAGTGGTAGAATAGCGCCAGGTTACAGAAGGACGGTAGTGGTAGAATAGCGCCAGGTTACAGAATGACAGTAGTGGTAGAATAGCGCCAGATTACAGAAGGAGGGTAGTGGTAGAAAAGCGCTAGGTGGCAAAAAGACGACAGTGGTGGAATAGCGCTAGGTGACAGAAGTACAGTAGTGGTAGAATAGCGCCAGGTTACAGAATGACAGTAGTGGTAGAATAGCGCCAGATTACAGAAGGACAGTAGTGGTAGAATAGCACCAGGTTACAGAAGGACAGTAGTGGTAGAATAGCGCCAGATTACAGAAGGACGGTAGTGGTAGAATAGCACCAGGTTACAGAAGGACAGTAGTGGTAGAATAGCACCAGGTTACAGAAGGACAGTAGTGGTAGAATAGCGCCAGGTTACAGAAGGACAGTAGTGGTAGAATAGTGCCAGATTACAGAAGGACAGTAGTGGTAGAATAGCACCAGGTTACAGAAGGACAGTAGTGGTAGAATAGTGCCAGGTTACAGAAGGACAGAAGCGGTACAATAGCGCCAGGTTACAGAAGGACAGTAGTGGTAGAATAGCGCCAGGTTACAGAAGGACGGTAGTGGTAGAATAGCGCCAGGTCATAGAAGGACGGTAGTGGTAGAATAGCGCGAGGTCACAGAAGGACGGTAGTGGTAGAATAGCGCCAGTTTACAAAAGGACAGTAGTGGTAGAATAGTGCCAGGTTACAGAAGGACATTAGTGGTAGAATAGCGCCAGGTTACAGAAGGACGGTAGTGGTAGAATAGCGCCAGGTTACAGAAGGACGGTAGTGGTAGAATAGCGCCAGGTCACAGAAGGACGGTAGTGGTGGAATAGCGCCAGGTTACAGAAGGACCGTAGTGGTAGAATAGCGCCAGATTAGAGAAGGACAGTAGTGGCAGAATAGCACCAGGTCACAAAATGATGGTAGTGGTAAAATAGCGCCAGGTCACTGAAAGACGGTAGTGGTAGAATAGCGACAGGTCACAGAAGGACAGTAACGTAGAATAGCGCCAGGTCACAGAAGGACAGTAACGTAGAATAGCGCCAGGTCACAGAAGGACAGTAACGTAGAATAGCGCTAGGACACAGAAGGATGGTAGTGGTAGAATAGCGCCAGGTTACAGAAGGACAGTAGTGGTAGAATAGCGCCAGGTCACAGAAGGATGGTAGTGGTAGAATAGCGCCAGGGTACAGAAGGACAGTAACGTAGAATAGCGCTAGGACACAGAAGGATGGTAGTGGTAGAATAGCGCCAGGTCACAGAAGGATGGTAGTGGTAGAATAGCGCCAGGGTACAGAAGGACAGTAACGTAGAATAGCGCTAGGTCACAGAAGGATGGTAGTGGTAGAAAAGCGCCAGGTCACAGAAGGACAGTAACGTAGAATAGCGCTAGGACACAGAAGGATGGTAGTGGTAGAATAACGCCAGCACACTGAAGGATGGTAGTGGTAGAATAGCGCCAGGTCACAGAAGGACGGTAGTGGTAGAATAGCGCCAGGGTACAGAAGGACGGTAGTGGTAGAATAGCGCCAGATTACAGAAGGACAGTAGTGGCAGAATAGCACCAGGTCACAAAAGGATGGTAGTGGTAGAATAGCGCCAGGTCACTGAAGGACGGTAGTGGTAGAATAGCGCCAGGTCACAGAAGGATGGTAGTGGTAGAATAGCGCCAGGGTACAGAAGGATGGTAGTGGTAGAATAGCGCTAGGTCACAGAAGGATGGTAGTGGTAGAATAGCGCCAGATTAGAGAAGGACGGTAATGGTAGAATAGTGCCAGGTCACAGAAGGACAGTAGTGGTAGAATAGCGCCAGGTCACAGAAGGACAGTAGTGGTAGAATAGCGCCAGGTCACAGAAGGACAGTAGTGGTAGGATAGCGCCAGGTCACAGAAGGACAGTAGTGGTAGAATAGCGCCAGGTCACAGAAGGACAGTAGTGGTAGAATAGCGCCAGGTTACAGAAGGACAGTAGTGGTAGAATAGTGCCAGGTCACAGAAGGACAGTAGTGGTGGAATAGCGCCAGGTTACAGAAGGACCGTAGTGGTAGAATAGCGCCAGATTAGAGAAGGACAGTAGTGGCAGAATAGCACCAGGTCACAAAATGATGGTAGTGGTAAAATAGCGCCAGGTCACTGAAGGACGGTAGTGGTAGAATAGCGACAGGTCACAGAAGGACAGTAACGTAGAATAGCGCCAGGTCACAGAAGGACAGTAACGTAGAATAGCGCCAGGTCACAGAAGGACAGTAACGTAGAATAGCGCTAGGACACAGAAGGATGGTAGTGGTAGAATAGCGCCAGGTCACAGAAGGATGGTAGTGGTAGAATAGCGCCAGGGTACAGAAGGACAGTAACGTAGAATAGCGCTAGGACACAGAAGGATGGTAGTGGTAGAATAGCGCCAGGTCACAGAAGGACAGTAACGTAGAATAGCGCTAGGACACAGAAGGATGGTAGTGGTAGAATAGCGCCAGGGTACAGAAGGACAGTAACGTAGAATAGCGCTAGGTCACAGAAGGATGGTAGTGGTAGAAAAGCGCAAGGGCACAGAAGGACAGTAACGTAGAATAGCGCTAGGACACAGAAGGATGGTAGTGGTAGAATAACGCCAGGGTACAGAAGGACGGTAGTGGTAGAATAGCGCCAGATTACAGAAGGATGGTAGTGGTAGAATAGCGCTAGGTCACAGAAGGATGGTAGTGGTAGAATAACGCCAGGGTACAGAAGGATGGTAGTGGTAGAATAGCGCTAGGTCACAGAAGGATGGTAGTGGTAGAATAGCGCCAGATTAGAGAAGGACGGTAATGGTAGAATAGTGCCAGGTCACAGAAGGACAGTAGTGGTAGAATAGCGCCAGGTCACAGAAGGACAGTAGTGGTAGAATAGCGCCAGGTCACAGAAGGACAGTAGTGGTAGGATAGCGCCAGGTCACAGAAGGACAGTAGTGGTAGAATAGCGCCAGGTTACAGAAGGACCGTAATGGTAGAATAGCGCCAGGTCACAGAAGGACAGTAGTGGTAGAATAGCGCCAGGTCACAGAAGGACAGTAGTGGTAGAATAGCGCCAGGTTACAGAAGGACAGTAGTGGTAGAATAGTGCCAGGTCACAGAAGGACAGTAGTGGTAGAATAGCGCCAGGTTACAGAAGGACCGTAATGGTAGAATAGCGCCAGGTCACAGAAGGACAGTAGTGGTAGAATAGCGCCAGGTCACAGAAGGATGGTAGTGGTAGGATAGCGCCAGGTTACAGAAGGACAGTAGTGGTAGAATAGCGCCAGGTCACAGAAGGACAGTAGTGGTAGAATAGCGCCAGGTCACAGAAGGACAGTAGTGGTAGAATAGCGCCAGGTTACAGAAGGACAGTAGTGGTAGAATAGTGCCAGGTCACAGAAGGACAGTAACGTAGAATAGCGCTAGGTCACTGAAGGACAGTAGTGGTAGAATAGCGCCAGATTACAGAAGGACAGTAGTGGTAGAATAGCGCTAGGTCACAGAAGGACAGTAGTGGTAGAATAGCGCCAGGTTACAGAAGGACCGTAATGGTAGAATAGCGCCAGGTCACAGAAGGACAGTAGTGGTAGAATAGCGCCAGGTCACAGAAGGATGGTAGTGGTAGGATAGCGCCAGGTCACAGAAGGACAGTAGTGGTAGAATAGCGCCAGGTCACAGAAGGACCGTAATGGTAGAATAGCGCCAGGTCACAGAAGGACAGTAGTGGTAGAATAGCGCCAGGTCACAGAAGGATGGTAGTGGTAGAATAGCGCCAGGTTACAGAAGGACAGTAGTGGTAGGATAGCGCCAGGTCACAGAAGGACAGTAGTGGTAGAATAGCGCCAGGTCACAGAAGGACAGTAGTGGTAGAATAGCGCCAGGTCACAGAAGGATGGTAGTGGTAGGATAGCGCCAGGTCACAGAAGGACAGTAGTGGTAGAATAGCGCCAGGTTACAGAAGGACAGTAGTGGTAGGATAGCGCCAGGTCACAGAAGGACAGTAGTGGTAGAATAGCGCCAGGTCACAGAAGGACAGTAGTGGTAGGATAGCGCCAGGTCACAGAAGGACAGTAGTGGTAGAATAGCGCCAGGTTACAGAAGGACCGTAATGGTAGAATAGCGCCAGGTCACAGAAGGACAGTAGTGGTAGGATAGCGCCAGGTCACAGAAGGACAGTAGTGGTAGAATAGCGCCAGGTTACAGAAGGACAGTAGTGGTAGGATAGCGCCAGGTCACAGAAGGACAGTAGTGGTAGGATAGCGCCAGGTCACAGAAGGACAGTAGTGGTAGGATAGCGCCAGGTCACAGAAGGACAGTAGTGGTAGAATAGCGCCAGGTTACAGATGGACGGTAGTGGTAGAATAGCGCCAGGTTACAGATGGACGGTAGTGGTAGAATAGCGCCAGGTTACAGAAGGACCGTAATGGTAGAATAGCGCCAGGTCACAGAAGGACAGTAGTGGTAGAATAGCGCCAGGTTACAGATGGACGGTAGTGGTAGAATAGCGCCAGGTTACAGATGGACGGTAGTGGTAGAATCGTGCCAGGTTACAGATGGACGGTAGTGGTAGAATAGCGCCAGGTTACAGAAGGACCGTAATGGTAGGATAGCGCCAGGTCACAGAAGGACAGTAGTGGTAGAATAGCGCCAGGTTACAGATGGACGGTAGTGGTAGAATAGCGCCAGGTTACAGATGGACGGTAGTGGTAGAATCGTGCCAGGTTACAGATGGACGGTAGTGGTAGAATAGCGCCAAATCACAGATGGAGGGTAGTGGTAGAATAGCGCCAGGTTACAGAAGGACAGTAGTGGTAGAATAGTGCCAGGTCACAGAAGGACAGTAGTGGTAGAATAGCGCCAGGTTACAGAAGGACCGTAATGGTAGAATAGCGCCAGGTCACAGAAGGACAGTAGTGGTAGAATAGCGCCAGGTCACAGAAGGATGGTAGTGGTAGGATAGCGCCAGGTAACAGAAGGACAGTAGTGGTAGAATAGCGCCAGGTCACAGAAGGACAGTAGTGGTAGAATAGCGCCAGGTCACAGAAGGACAGTAGTGGTAGAATAGCGCCAGGTTACAGAAGGACAGTAGTGGTAGAATAGTGCCAGGTCACAGAAGGACAGTAACGTAGAATAGCGCTAGGTCACTGAAGGACAGTAGTGGTAGAATAGCGCCAGATTACAGAAGGACAGTAGTGGTAGAATAGCGCCAGGTCACAGAAGGACAGTAGTGGTAGAATAGCGCCAGGTCACAGAAGGACAGTAGTGGTAGAATAGCGCCAGGTCACAGAAGGACAGTAGTGGTAGAATAGCACCAGGTTACAGAAGGACAGTAGTGGTAGAATAGTGCCAGGTCACAGAAGGACAGTAACGTAGAATAGCGCTAGGTCACTGAAGGACAGTAGTGGTAGAATAGCGCCAGATTACAGAAGGACAGTAGTGGTAGAATAGCGCTAGGTCACAGAAGGACAGTAGTGGTAGAATAGCGCCAGGTTACAGAAGGACCGTAATGGTAGAATAGCGCCAGGTCACAGAAGGACAGTAGTGGTAGAATAGCGCCAGGTCACAGAAGGATGGTAGTGGTAGGATAGCGCCAGGTCACAGAAGGACAGTAGTGGTAGAATAGCGCCAGGTTACAGAAGGACCGTAATGGTAGAATAGCGCCAGGTCACAGAAGGACAGTAGTGGTAGAATAGCGCCAGGTCACAGAAGGATGGTAGTGGTAGAATAGCGCCAGGTTACAGAAGGACAGTAGTGGTAGGATAGCGCCAGGTCACAGAAGGACAGTAGTGGTAGAATAGCGCCAGGTCACAGAAGGACAGTAGTGGTAGAATAGCGCCAGGTCACAGAAGGATGGTAGTGGTAGGATAGCGCCAGGTCACAGAAGGACAGTAGTGGTAGAATAGCGCCAGGTTACAGAAGGACAGTAGTGGTAGGATAGCGCCAGGTCACAGAAGGACAGTAGTGGTAGAATAGCGCCAGGTCACAGAAGGACAGTAGTGGTAGAATAGCGCCAGGTTATAGAAGGATGGTAGTGGTAGAATAGCGCCAGGTCACAGAAGGACAGTAGTGGTAGGATAGCGCCAGGTCACAGAAGGACAGTAGTGGTAGGATAGCGCCAGGTCACAGAAGGACAGTAGTGGTAGGATAGCGCCAGGTCACAGAAGGACAGTAGTGGTAGGATAGCGCCAGATTACAGAAGGACAGTAGTGGTAGAATAGCGCCAGGTCACAGAAGGACAGTAGTGGTAGGATAGCGCCAGGTCACAGAAGGACAGTAGTGGTAGGATAGCGCCAGGTCACAGAAGGACAGTAGTGGTAGAATAGCGCCAGGTTACAGATGGACGGTAGTGGTAGAATAGCGCCAGGTTACAGATGGACGGTAGTGGTAGAATCGTGCCAGGTTACAGATGGACGGTAGTGGTAGAATAGCGCCAAATCACAGATGGAGGGTAGTGGTAGAATAGCGCCAGGTCACAGAAGGACAGTAGTGGTAGAATAGCGCCAGGTTAGAGAAGGACGGTAGTGGTAGAATAGCGCCAGGTTACAGAAGGATGGTAGTGGTAGAATAGTGCCAGATTACAGAAGGACAGTAGTGGTAGAATAGCGCCAGGTTACAGAAGGATAGTAGTGGTAGAATAGCGCCAGGTCACAGAAGGACGGTAGTGGTAGAATAGCGCCAGGTTACAGAAGGATGGTAGTGGTAGAATAGCGCCAGGTCATAGAAGGACGGTAGTGGTAGAATAGCGCCAGATCACAGATGGAGGGTAGTAGTAGAATAGCGCCAGTTTACCAAAGTACAGTCATGTAGAATAGCGCCAGGTGACAGGAGGATGGTAGTGGTAGAATAGCGCCAGGTTAGAGAAGGACGGTAGTGGTAGAATAGCGCCAGGTAATAGAAGGATGGTAGTGGTAGAATACCGCCAGTTCACAGAAGGACATTAGTGGTAGAATAGCACCAGGTGACAGAATTACAGTAGTTATAGAATAGCGCCAGGTTATAGAAGGACCGTAGTGGTAGGATAGCGCCAGGTCACAGGAGGGAAGTGGTCGTATAGCGCTGGGTTACATAATAGGATCCTTCGGTAAAGTATATTTTGCATGAATTGCGCGCTCACGGTCGGCTCCCTCCATGTTTTTTGCCCTCGTATTTCCGCGTTCGCTCCAGACGTATCGCAGGTTTCTTCTCCTCTTTTACTACTTCGAACTTGGAGCAAACGCAATAAACAATGGCGCTGCTGTCCACAGACGGCACATCCCTGCGCAAAGGATGCAACCTACAGATGACAACTTGCTGCCTTCTTCTGGCACTGCAGAAAGCCCCTGAGCCGTCGGCTGTCGGAGAGCCCTCCGTTATATAATCGCCTTCCTCGCAGCCCTGGAGGACTGGTGGCCATTGAAGGCTGCTACGGAATAGCCCTAAACTGTGTGCGGCGCGCGGGTCACCCCGCGGCACGGAAGGGGTTACAGCCGGCCGCTGCCATCAGACGGGCGAGCAGCTTCTCTCGTGAACGAGCCGGCGCCGGGACGCGCGTGCAGCTCGGGGGCGCGCTGCGCGGTCCCGCCTCTCGGAGTGAGAGTGTGAAGGGAGCGGAACGGAGCGGCAGCCGGAGCTGTGGAAGGAGCTAATATATATATATATCACACGGGGAGCCCCCCAGAAGATTGTAGCAGCACCCCGAGACCGGCGGTACCCACCTAAGGGTAAGTGCACCCCTCTGGAAGAATCACCCCGCGATGTAGAAGCATTCCGGCTGGAGGAGCCCCTCACATCACCCACCTATATGGGGTGCTGCCACACAAGTGCCACCCACTTATTACCAACACAGTGCCACCCAGTACTTACCCCACAGTGTTCCCCAATATTGCCCAGTACCTTCCAAACTAGCCAGTGCCTCCTAATACTACCCAGTGCACCCCAATAATAATCCTATGAGCCAGTGTACCCCAATAGTATGCAATGCACAAGTACTACTCAGTGCACCCCAATAATATATAGTGTACTATTACCTGGTGCACCCCAGAAATATGCAGTGCACCATTACTCAGTGCTCCCCATTAATATACAGCGCCCTAATATTACTAAGTGCACCCCATTAATATGCAGTGCATAATTGTGACCTAGAGCATCACAATATTATGCAGTCCTGAAATACCTAGTGCACCCCAATAATGTGCAGTGCATTGATACTGCCCACTGCCCCCAGTACAAGGCAGCGCACCCATTCCTAAGCCATTCTCTCCTAATATCACCCAGTCTACCAGTGCTATCAACTGCTCCCTAATACTCCCCAATCCCCTCCTCCCCCTAATTTTAACCTGCTTATACCATTTCGATCCCCCATGCCAGCCTGGTGCCCCCCTGCTCTTTTGCATCTTCTCTCTAACCAGCTAATTAGTTTTCATCCAGATTTACAGCCAGCTCATCCACACTACATTTAGCTGCTGGCTGAATAATTACCAACCTGGTGCCCAGTTACTTCCATCGCCCTCCTGCTTCCCAACACATGCTTGGAATTAATCCCTACAGAATGCCAGTCAGCTGGGCAGTAGCCCACTGTCAAGGGCTGGTGGCCAGCATGTCTCCTGCCGCTGTGCAAGGAATGCCTCCCTTCCCTATAGAGCATACCAGTCCACATGCCCATTTAATTCTGTGCCCGTAAGATCTGTAGAGCTGTGTTGGATGCACAGTTATCATGCTATGCCTTCTACATATGGATGATGCCCCCCAGATGTTATTACAGAAAGTCGCTGCAACCTTTACTTTGTCATGTATATCTGCAGCTCATTGCCTGTAATGGTTTAATACAGCGGCTATTTAGATGGGCGGCATGTCATGGGTTAACGGCTTGCACATAGGTATAGTCCTATATTGTACATCGCATATCAATGGGGACTTTATTTTTGCAATCTCTCATTTAACCCTTCAGCGTTCACTTTCATCATGGAAGTCTCTCCTCAGGCTGCGATTGTTAAAGATCCCACCATGCAGATGTGTATTTGGATTTTAGGGTTGTCTGTAGGCAGAGGATCGACCCTCTAAATGCACAGCGTCCTCTATGGAGAAAGGTTGCAACCCGTATTAGCTGTGCACATCCATCCTCTAGGTAGTCATTATACCTGGCAGTGTGTCATTTTAGATGTTCGGGATTATTGGTGTGTTCACCCCTCGCCCCCTCCCCCTCCCATCCTCCCCATTGATTGCTCTGGTCGATACATCCTCATTAATTGCAATGATTCTGATGTAAGTTATTAAGATCCTACTATAGGAGTGTTAGAGGAGCCCATTGTGGGAGCATTCGTCTTGTCAGTGGAAGTTGGACATGCTTCTTCTCTCTGCCTGTTGGGATACATTGTGACCAGCGGCTCCTTACGCCGACACACAGTTGCGGTGAGGCTGGATGGAGATCATTGCTGCCCAGGAAATAATTGTTTGTAATCAAAACATTGATGCATCAACAAACATTGAGTCTTTTCATGTTGTTTGCTTCTTTTGCTTGCTGCCTTTAATGTAAAGTTGCTTGTGGCAGCTGCATGGTGATGCAGACGATGCCTTGTGATGTGCCCACAGTAGCCACACTTGGTGACAGCTAAGTGACCGGGAATCACTGGGGTTTGCAAAATGTGCTGCTCAATGGTGGCTTAACAGTTGTAATCAACAGGTAGGTCATCCTGTTCATTCAACAGGGTCACTCGGTTGTGAAGCTGCCACCTGTGCAAGAGGGAGCGTGAAGTCGCCGCACGCTGGAGCGCAATTCAGCGCATTTTGTCTTTTCCCTTCAGTTTGTGATTATAGCGTGGAGTTGCAGCAATGACTACAAGATCCCATGACATCATCCTGGTGTGCAGCCCACCTCCGCTCAGTAGTATCCTGGCAGTCAACAGGCAGGTCATCCTGTTCACTCAGCAGGGCCACGTGGTCCATGAAGCTGCCACCTCTGCAGCAGTATCACTGCAAAAGGCAAAGGCACCCAAACCTCCCTGCCAGCGGCCGTATGTACCTGTGTACTAACATAAAGCTACATGTGGGCAGGTACAGACTCCACGTCCCAGCAGATTGCTATATGGAGGAGCGTTGCACAAGTGCAAGATACTGATGAACGACCAATCGCACCCCAACCCCATATTGGGGGGCAATAAATACTGCTGATTACAAGGTATTAGTTAATATTTTGGCCAAAATACGTAAACTTGCAAGCTCACGACAAGAGTCTTTGTAAGTCTTATCTATGTGCAAGTCTAATACTAAGCAGCCCCCAATATGTGGTTGGTGTGCGAGTGGTCATTCATCAGTAACTTGTACGACGCTCCTTCGTATAGCAGTCTGCTGGGACCTGGAGTCTGGACCTGCCCGCGTGTCGCTTCCTACTGCTCACCTCCCAACTTTTGAACCACAAAAAGAGGGACAACTGTAGCCTTCTGCGTAGTGGCACGTTTTTATGACAGGCCACACCCCTTTTATGGAAGGCCATGCCCTCTTTTTCCATAAGTGTCCCTCAGCGACCCCCTTCGCAGTAATAGTGACCCCTGTAATGACTCAGTACTAATAGTTCCCTTATTAGTTGCCCCAGTAGTAACGGTGACCCCATGTGTGTGGCCCCCATAGTAATAGTGTCCCCCATAGTGGACCTCCAACCATACAACAAGGGTTTAACGCGCATGTAGTCCCAGTCCAGTGGTGCTGTAATCAGTGTGACCTCTGACCTCTCTGCCAGCTCCTGGGTCGTACTGATTGCAGCAGCATCTGCTGCCGCCAGACCTGGACTACAAGTGAGTTAAATGCTTGTTGGGGTGGCGGGACGTGCCTCCTGCTGCCCAGAACTGCAGGACAGCGTTCTAAATCCGGGACAGTCCAGCAGAATCCGAGATGGTCGGGAGGCATGGCATTGGTATATGGGGGACTATGGCCGCTGGCAATGATATTTGAGTCACCTGGGCAACATGTTGAGTCGCCGAGCTCTGTAGCCAAGTTCAGCGCTCTTTTCCAGTCTTGTGTCGTGAGATGATGGCGTGGAGTTGCAGCAATGACTGGAAGATCTCCTGGCCCCCCTCTGTCGCACTGCTGGCCCAATTTTCAATTCAGAAGCCTTTTTAACAAATTGTGCCGAGAATTCTAAACGTTTCCTATTAGTGAAGGCGGAATAATCTGTTAGTCTATAATGTAAAGTCCTAGAGGTCGGCTCGCTACTTGCTTTTGCCGGAGGTGCTGAAGGGTTAAAACAAGTGGCTCAAAACTGAGACCTTCATGTACGGAAATATAAAATGACCCGTCCGTGTGAGGACGCTCGGGTGTGAATGGAGATGTAGGACGCTACTCCTAACCGGATCGTTCCTCCCGCAGCACAGAAGAGATGAGGATGCAAACCGCCATCACTAAGGATGAGGTCTTCAGTGGAGGTCACTTCTCTGGAGTTGGAGGCAGATCAGACTGTTCTGCAATATACAGATGTGAGGGGGGGGGGGTCTTAAAGTGCAGTGTTAACCCTTTGTACTATTGATCCTGTTCTCTTCTCTTGCAAGGATGTTAAGCATGGCACTAATGGAGATCCCTCATCTACAATTCTGTATACGGTCAGCGCTGATAACTGGCAGTCCGTCATTTTATTCCAAACAAAGGTTGAGCCCGCAGCCGGTGCGCAGCGCAGACCCCAATCGCGTTCAATTCGCCAGATGCAAATGATATTTCTCTGCCTCCTGCTCTGGAGCATTTTGCAATATTTCTGCCTTTGTCAAGAATCTGCTGTGGCGGCCTGGAGCTTGTTAGTGGAGCGTCTTCTGCACAAGCAGTCGCCAAACTGTTTAATGTGTTAAGACTGTATTATCGGCGCACATCTCATTATAATGAGCCGGTAATGCACATCTGTATTCCAACAGCAAGAAATATTGCGTCCCGTGCTTAAAATGCAGCAATGGAAAGAATGGCGGCTCCTCAGCATCAGCCTGTTGATTTGACATTGAGCCCATCGGAATCTGCACTGCAATGTCTGGTCAGGAGGGTCACCTGAAGCCGCGTTTGATGCCTCCAAGAATTATCAATAGATCCGTCCTTGATTGATTTCTTCCCTTGAAGAGGTTACTGAGCGGCGTTCTCTGCGCTCGGGTTATGTTGTGTTGGTCGGGTTGGAGATTTTGCGCAGCATTTTCTCCCCTAAAATAATAAAATCCGAGACAAAATGCGCCGCAGAATCCGCAGGTAAGGCTTGTTCAGGTGTGCGCTGAAGGTGATTGTTGTTGTCAAATCAACAGACACCTGGACGGACCCCATGATAAGTCCGTGCAATCCATAGGAATACTAGCTAATGACCTTCCAAAAATACCCATTGCCTGTACAACCATTACCATTTGTACCACCACCCCAATATGCTCCGCCATAAACCATTCAAGGGGTTGTCCCGTTGTAAACTATTATTGGGACAGGCCTTCAATAGTAGATCAGCAGGATTATACCACTTGGAAACTGGTCAACTGCACTTGTGCACTCAGCTGATTTCTGCAGGAAGCAGACAGCTCCGTTCCTACTGCAGTGGCCAGGTTTGGTATTACACGCAAAGTGAAGTGAATGGCCTGTAATACCAAACTTGCCCACTGCAGTGCGAACGGGGCTGTATGCACAGTGGCCCAGAAAATGGCTGATGAGCAGGGTTCTCTGGCAATGAATTCCTAACTATCTACTATTGATAGTCTACCTTAAATAAAGACCATCAGTAGTTTACAACTGGACAACCCCTTTAAGTAAACTCTGTCACCATCTTTTTGCAGCCCTCCCTGAACTCTCCATAAGGTAGTGCCTGTCACACTGACTGCAGTGATATGTCTGCTGTGTGGCTCTGTGCAGAAGTTTTGGAGAAATTTGCATATTTATTAGTAGCAGCCAGACACAGAAATAGTCCTGCAGGCTAGCCACACCCACCCCGCCCTCCAGCCAATGATTGGCACTATGCACAGTAATAAGCAGCAATCATTGGCTGGAGGGCAGGGTGGGTGGAGCTAGGCTGCACTTATGAATATCCAGGACTACTTCCTGCATTCTTCTATGTAGGTGCTGCTACTGATAGAAGGCAGGTTTCTTCCAAACTCCTGTACAAATCTCCACAGCAGACATATCGCTATGACTGTCACTACCTTGTACCATCCCAAGAGGGGTGAAAAAAGATGGCGATGGCGTCCCTTTAAGTAAACCTACTACAACAGAGGTCGGGTGAAGTGGGGTCGGCTGCAGCTTTAATGAACATAATATACATAACGCTTCTCCCATAACGCACTTCTGTGCCAAAAATCATCTTCTTTCTTCTATCTAAATTAACCATCTGTCCAAGCAAACCGCTAGTGTGCAGCGAGCTCGCAGACCAACGGAAGGCTTCTCACGCCTGGCGCCGACCGCCGGTTACAATGTCTGCGAGAAAGCAAAGCGGAACCAACAACCCCTACAACTGGCGCAACTGCCTGGAAGAAGGTGCGCCAAACCCACACCCCGCGTTATCTCCTCTGGCTCCTCCCAACGACCTCTTATGGTTCCCCCAGACTTTGCCCTTCAGATGCAGATTTTGACACGTTTTCGGACGCGGAGATGCTGTGGATTTTGACGCTAAATGTTCCTCTGCAGCATTTCTGCCAAGTCTGAATGTACGCTTACCCATCCATACTAATGCCCAGTATACATCGGGTACCCGAGAAGCGGTGCAGCCATCCCGGGTGGTCCAAGGCCAGGCGGTCGCTTTAACATTCACAGATTAACCAGCATTGATATTGATAATGCAGCTGATTGCAAAACCAACCTGCGGCGCTGCACTCCGGTCAGCGCCATCTGCTTCCTGCTCTGTCCCTAGTGACAGCGGCGCCACGAACCAGCTGACGAGCGGGGATCCCAAGCGGCAGCCCCCTGATGGTCCTCTATTGATTTTGCCCTATTAACTAATTGTGATTGATTAAACCTTAGGCTTCAGGTTTGTAGCGATTCCATCAGCCGTACTATCTTACTTCACCTGCCGGTTGCTGTATGGAGGTTCTTCCCTCCAGCGGGGGCAGTGCTGCTCGCTCTAAGCTGAAGGTAGTCGAATGTATGAGACTAGAAGGAAAGGCTGCCTGCAGGAGGAGCGGCACATCGCTACAATCATGGAATAATGTTACCATCTTTATTAGAGCCGATACATAAAACACACAAATACCCACAAAGGAGGATGTGAAAACAATGAAAAAGCCCCAAAATGAGAAACAAACAAGGCGCTGAAAGAAACAAGCAGCGCTACAAAGCAACGGAAAACAATAAGAAGCTGCAGCCGTGTAAACACAACATGAGACAATAGAGCGAAACATCCGGATGGAAACATGCGGCAGGAGAATAGCAGCAAGTGAAGTAAAAGGCCTACAAGCTTCTCTGTGATTTGCTGCTATTCTCCTGCCGCATGTTTCCATCCGGATGTTTCGCTCTATTGTCTCATGTTGTGTTTACACGACTGCAGCTTCTTACTGTTTTCCGTTGCTTTGTAGCGCTGCTTGTTCCTTTCAGCGCCTTCTTTGTGTACAGTGTCTTATTTTTGCGACCTCTTTATTGTTTTTGAATCTTCTTTTTTTGGCTGTTTTTATGTATTTTTTCTAATAAAGACTCTAACTTTAGTCCATGGTTGCGTATTGATTTTTGAGCCCCTCGTCATACTTTCCAGCAGGAGATATCGGGAGATGTGGAGTTGTGGCACCATTTATCAGTGCGGCCATATTGTTTGTGCACATTGTCTCATTTTTGGGACCTCTTTATTTTTAAAGCTGACCTGAGTTTTCTGCAAGTTTACTAAAATCCCCCGGATTCCTTTTTACCCTCATTTGCTGTTTGCATCCTGTTTCATGCAGTTGTAAGTTCTAATTTTCAGGTGGTCTTTCCCATGTTTCTGCTGTTTCCAATCCACTTTCAGGAAGGGGTGTGTAACAAACCTACTAATCTGCAGTAGTTCCCTGTCCTGATGTCCTTGCCCTTCCCATGCTGCACTGCATGCTCTCTGATCCAGGAAGGGATTATCTGAACGTCACTTCCCTTCTGCTTTCTCAGGTATTTAGAGACATTCTGACCAAATGGTTAGTAAACGCACACCATGTAACAGCAGGAGAAGCAGAGACTGTGGGGATCCTTATCACAGTGTCTGCTGATCTGTCAGCCTGCAGCCTATGAGTGCAGGGAAGCTGCTTGTGAAGATAGCTCCTCCCCCTGTTGCTATGGAAACATCATTGATACTATGGAAGATTTGCACCTAACAGAGTGAATTGCAGAGAAGCTGGAAGGGAGACCCCTAGTGGCAGCCACTTCAAGTGTGATTTACAGGGGGTAAAGTAACAACATTTTTAGTGCAAGTATGTTACAGAAATGATGAGAGTAACACAAGCTGTCAGATGAGCAGACGTCTGAAATATTAGCGCATCCTTAAATATTGTTTTGTGTAGTAAAGACTGTAACGTTTCCTCCATGACTGCGTGTAGATGTGCCGCTGCACTGTGCAGTCTCTTCCTCGTCTGCTCTTAATTCTGCTCTGCATATGGATTCCTGTCTGTCTGGCCCTGCGGAGCTTCTATATATGCTGTTAACGTTTACTGCATTGGGGCACTTTGGGTGATTCTGTGCTCTTCTTGAACCCCTCCCCCCCTGCAGTATATTATATATGGTGTTCTTTTGCTATAGGCTGCTCAGCATCTTTATCCACAACGCATTGTTACATTTCATAGAATTGTTTCCAGTTTTTTGGGGCCAGACAAAAAAAACAACACAAGTAGTATGTCTATAGGGTATAACTTGCTGATTGATGGGGGGTCTCAAGATCAGGGGTCCGGTGTCCCCCATTCTCCTCACTGCAGAGTTAGTGCAACCCCCACAGTAAGGAGGACACAATAGTGATGCATTCGTTGGGACTGTGAAGCTGCCGGGCGACACCTGTTCAGGTACTTCCGTCAGCCCCATTGAAGCGATGGGAGCGCTGACTGCACGTGCTCCACCAGCGCCCCCTTCATGCTGATGTTGCTGCAGGGAAAGAAGCAATCCAGTAGATTGGGGCACACGAGTCCCATTCTGCAGACCAGGGAGACCCGCGCCAATCAACAAGCTATCCCCTATGCTGTGGACGTAGAATAATTAGTAATGTTTTTACAACCCCTTTTAAATCCTACCAATATAGTGTGCAGCAGGGAGCCCGGAAAGGTCTGCAGCCGTTTTGCCAGACTGAAGAAGGACTCTGAGAACTGGCAGACCTGAAAGGAAGTGCCAGGTAATATTACCCCACCACCCCCTCCGGGGCACATTATGTTTGGGTCCAGAGGATTGCTTTAAGGGATTTGGCAGCCGAATAATACAATCTATTAGGAAATAATAGCCATAGATGGCAGAGAGGTGAGCCGTCCGGGAGTTCGAGACCCCTCTGCATCCCCCACAGTTCATTACAGCAGATCATACGGTATAGACTGGGGTGGCGAAGATTGGGGTGCTGTAAACGTTCTGATGTAGAGGAAATATCCGCCGCAGGCAAAGCCGCTGTTATGTGCCGATTTTTGATGCAGATTTGCCATAGATCCTCTGCAACGTCTGTCTGTCCGTCTATCATGCAGATTTTGAGAATTGCTGTGGATTTGCAAAGGGCAAAATTTGCACCAATTTGCAACAAAATTGGCCTGTAAGACACATGGATTTCATCCTGCAGGATTTTGCTTGTGTAAGAGGCTCCGTGCCCCTCAAAAGTCTGACGAAGAACCCCAAGTAGGTTGGAAGGCTCGCTGGAGCGGCATCTCCTTCCTGTCCTTTAAAAGGTCTCATATCTGTTTCTCTCACTGAGAACAATCACACTTTGTTCTGCAGACGGCCGCCCCCGCGGACGGCCGCCCCCGCGGACGGCCGCCCCCGCGGACGGCCGCCCCCGCGGACGGCCGCCCCCGCGGACGGCCGCCCCCGCGGACGGCCGCCCCCGCGGACGGCCGCCCCCGCGGACGGCCGCCCCCGCGGACGGCCGCCCCCGCGGACGGCCGCCCCCGCGGACGGCCGCCCCCGCGGACGGCCGCCCCCGCGGACGGCCGCCCCGCTATGATTTCTGTGCATATACAGTAGCGATAGCCCTTAAGTGAATGGAGGTGGAATGACCGGGGATCGTACCGGCCGCCCGTCTGCATGCACAGGCAGTCGCTCAGACATTGATCTGCTCCTGTTTACACACCTGAATGTCGCTGGGTTTCTAGTTCTTCTGACAGGTGAGTGATTTCTCGCTGGGCGCCCTGTCGGCGGGACGGTTATCACCCGAATTCTGTTTCCAGCTATAATTATGGCGGTAATTGCACCTTGTAAAGTACCTTTAGGCCGGCTGCACACGACCGGGTCGGACCCGGCATGCCGGAGCCCAGCGGCGCATACCTGTCGTCTTCTTCTTTTCTGTACTGCGGATGGTCCGGCCGGCGAGCCGTCATATGCATAGTACAGATTTGTATTTTTTTTTAACCCCTGCTTTTCCCACGTCATTGTTAGGAAATTGTCCTCAATAAGTGAAAAGTCGCAATTTTGGTTCCACAATGCAGATCTGCCCGTGTGCAGCCGGACTTAGACGGTACCAACGTTTTTCTCTGTGCGCCCTGCTGGCGCGAGGCCTTCTAAGCCCCCCCACACAAGTACAGCAAAATGTTCCCGAAATCGTCAGGTTAAACCCGTTTTCGTAGGAAAGTATTTTGCGACTCGCGGAATTGCCGTCACTTTCCCTCTTTCATTTTAATTACATATTCGCTGTCACATCAGCGAGCAGCTTCCAATTCCAGAGAAATATTGATGTTGAATTGTTTATTTGTGGCACTTCCTAAGTGCGGCTGCCAGCGCGACTCTTCAAGAGAAATGACTTACACAAAGTCATTGGCGTCTGATTGGGTGACGACGCTCTCCGGATCGGCACAACAATCCTCATGGGGACAAATCTCCAGACGGATGGCTGAAGGTTTGGCGCTAAGGATACTGCAGCGCTTCCCAACCTCCAATCCTCATGGCCCTCCTGGACAGGGCTGGAGATGGGGAAGCTCTGGGCTACGGCTTTCATCTGCGGCCGCCGTTGCCCCATTTGAAGTGCTGCTCTACGTGGAAGAAATACACTAAAGATAAAGGTCGGCGGCCCTGGGCAGTAGGATCGCCGGTGTATGAAGACGTCTTGAGTCTCTTCAGGCAGATGTTGGGGAAAAGAAGGATGTCTGGAGATAAGCCGCTGCCAGAGGTGCCTGAGAGCTGCTTATCCTCCTCCATGAAGAACACATTCACGCTCACCATGTATTTGGGGGAGTCAGGAAGCGCACGAGTCCTGCTATCACACTATGGTGGCCTCTGGATTGGGACACTTGTATATAGCGCTCCCTTCAGTTCTGGAGGGCTTTAGTTGGTGCAGTTGCCCTTCCGTGTTTACCTTTATTAGTGCATTCAGCCTTGTGTAAATCTAATCTATTGGAGCGGCGATGGCCGCAGGTTAGATGGCGCCATGTGAACCGCTCCTCCCACCGTCGTAAGAAAGAAACCATTTTATACTGCGCTGATGGGCAATAGTTCACCTGTGTTCTGCAGAAAGCAGCATACCCGCACTAGAACAACTCAGTGGATTAATGCGGCGCCGGAGCCGGGCTCCTGGCGTAGATGTGGCACCGGAGCCAGGCTCCTGGCGTAGATGTGGCACCGGAGCCGGGCTCCTGACGTAGGTGTGGCACCGGAGCCGGGCTCCTGGCATAGATGTGGCACCGGAGCCAGGCTCCTGGCGTAGATGTGGCACCGGAGCCGGGCTCCTGACGTAGGTGTGGCGCCGGAGCCGGGCTCCTGACGTAGGTGTGGCGCCGGAGCCGGGCTCCTGACGTAGGTGTGGCGCCGGAGCCGGGCTCCTGACGTAGGTGTGGCGCCGGAGCCGGGCTCCTGACGTAGGTGTGGCGCCGGAGCCGGGCTCCTGACGTAGGTGTGGCGCCGGAGCCGGGCTCCTGACGTAGGTGTGGCGCCGGAGCCGGGCTCCTGGCGTAGGTGTGGCGCCGGAGCCGGGCTCCTGACGTAGGTGTGGCGCCGGAGCCGGGCTCCTGACGTAGGTGCGGCACTGGAGCCGGGCTCCTGACGTAGGTGCGGCGCCGGAGCCAGGCTCCTGACTGTACTGGCTTCCCTCTGGTTCCCTCTATTCTTTCTGGCATTTATCGAGTGAGCTGATGGAAATATGAAGAGCCTGAGGATGCATTTATACGGGCGCTACGAGGCATGGAAAGCTTTGTACAGAAGTGCAGCCCGTTATTTTCAATGATTCCATCTGCATAAGCTTTCTTTTCCCCCTCTTGCAGCGATGCAGAATATCCGATCTTTACCCAACTCTGTTCATTCTTCCCTATGGGAATACGAAAAAAAAAAAATTGCACATGTAAGCTACATGCGAGCCTGATTTTCCGCCGCTGTGTGCCGTGAGCCGGGCCCCGCCGCTGTATGCCGTGAGCCGGGCCCCGCCGCTGTATGCCGTGAGCCGGGCCCCGCCGCTGTATGTCGTGAGCCGGGTTCTGGTACAGTATTTATTCAGGGTGCGGGGATGCTTGCACAATGCATCACAATTGCATAAAAATTGCAGGTTTGCAAATGAAATATTGGTCCGAGAGGAGAGCGGAGGGACGTGAAGTGTCCGGCGTCTTCCACTGTCATGTCTTCTGCATTATTCGGGCCCTGCACCTTGGATTGGTTGATCGCTCCTCGCTTCCCCAAATATTTAGTCTCTTGACGCGGTTACTGTATTTGCATGTTTCCAGTTGGCAGTAATCCGTCTGCGGCGCGCGGCACGCTGCAGGTCATGTGGGAGCCGCACCTGATCGGCTCGCTGTAATTGCTTTGCGCACTTAAAAATCCCTTGAAGCAAAGCATCGTAAAGCGTTTGGTGCCTTGTTCGCACCCGCCATGCCGGCTGTTGGTGCACCTTGTCCTATTGATTTTAGTGCTATTTCTGACTCTGCGCTGATGACGGCCCCGGGATGTTATTCCATGTGATCAGCCAGCGGAGGGTAATGAAAGCGAAACGCAATAATGTGCTTCCTGCTGCTTCCCAAAATTCATCTCATTTACTAAACTGAACGCAAGGAGGGGAAACGGCAGCAGGGCGGTGGGCCAGGAGCCCCTACTAACATGTTATAGGCCGCAAGGAGGGGAAACGGCAGGGCGGTCGGCTAGGAGCCCCTACTAACATGTTATAGGCTGCAAGGAGGGGAAACGGCAGGGCGGTCGGCCAGGAGCCCCTACTAACATGTTATAGGCTGCAAGGAGGGGAAACGGCAGGGCGGTCGGCTAGGAGCCCCTACTAACATGTTATAGGCTGCAAGGAGGGGAAACGGCAGGGCGGTCGGCTAGGAGCCCCTACTAACATGTTATAGGCTGCAAGGAGGGGAAACGGCAGGGCGGTCGGCCAGGAGCCCCTACTAACATGTTATAGGCTGCAAGGAGGGGAAACGGCAGCAGGGCGGTCGGCTAGGAGCCCCTACTAACATGTTATAGGCTGCAAGGAGGGGAAACGGCAGGGCGGTCGGCTAGGAGCCCCTACTAACATGTTATAGGCTGCAAGGAGGGGAAACGGCAGCAGGGCGGTCGGCTAGGAGCCCCTACTAACATGTTATAGGCTGCAAGGAGGGGAAACGGCAGGGCGGTCGGCCAGGAGCCCCTACTAACATGTTATAGGCTGCAAGGAGGGGAAACGGCAGGGCGGTCGGCTAGGAGCCCCTACTAACATGTTATAGGCTGCAAGGAGGGGAAACGGCAGGGCGGTCGGCCAGGAGCCCCTACTAACATGTTATAGGCTGCAAGGAGGGGAAACGGCAGGGCGGTCGGCTAGGAGCCCCTACTAACATGTTATAGGCTGCAAGGAGGGGAAACGGCAGGGCGGTCAGCTAGGAGCCCCTACTAACATGTTATAGGCTGCAAGGAGGGGAAACGGCAGGGCGGTCGGCCAGGAGCCCCTACTAACATGTAATAGGCTGCAAGGAGGGGAAACGGCAGGGCAGTCGGCTAGGAGCCCCTACTAACATGTTATAGGCTGCAAGGAGAGGAAACGGCAGGGCGGTCGGCCAGGAGCCCCTACTAACATGTTATAGGCTGCAAGGAGGGGAAACGGCAGCAGGGCGGTCGGCTAGGAGCCCCTACTAACATGTTATAGGCTGCAAGGAGGGGAAACGGCAGGGCGGTCAGCTAGGAGCCCCTACTAACATGTTATAGGCTGCAAGGAGGGGAAACGGCAGGGCGGTCGGCTAGGAGCCCCTACTAACATGTTATAGGCTGCAAGGAGGGGAAACGGCAGGGCGGTCGGCTAGGAGCCCCTACTAACATGTTATAGGCTGCAAGGACTGAGAGCGGCAGGGCGGTCGGCTAGGAGCCCCTACTAACATGTAATAGGCTGCAAGGAGGGGAAACGGCAGGGCGGTCGGCTAGGAGCCCCTACTAACATGTTATAGGCTGCAAGGAGGGGAAACGGCAGGGCGGTCGGCTAGGAGCCCCTACTAACATGTTATAGGCTGCAAGGAGAGGAAACGGCAGCAGGGCGGTCGGCCAGGAGCCCCTACTAACATGTTATAGGCTGCAAGGAGGGGAAACGGCAGGGCAGTCGGCCAGGAGCCCCTACTAACATGTTATAGGCTGCAAGGAGGGGAAACGGCAGGGCGGTCGGCTAGGAGCCCCTACTAACATGTTATAGGCTGCAAGGAGGGGAAACGGCAGGGCGGTCGGCCAGGAGCCCCTACTAACATGTTATAGGCTGCAAGGAGGGGAAACGGCAGGGCGGTCGGCCAGGAGCCCCTACTAACATGTTATAGGCTGCAAGGAGGGGAAACGGCAGGGCGGTCGGCTAGGAGCCCCTACTAACATGTTATAGGCTGCAAGGAGGGGAAACGGCAGGGCGGTCGGCTAGGAGCCCCTACTAACATGTTATAGGCTGCAAGGAGGGGAAACGGCAGGGCGGTCGGCTAGGAGCCCCTACTAACATGTTATAGGCTGCAAGGAGGGGAAACGGCAGCAGGGCGGTCGGCTAGGAGCCCCTACTAACATTTTATAGGCTGCAAGGAGGGGAAACGGCAGGGCGGTCGGCTAGGAGCCCCTACTAACATGTTATAGGCTGCAAGGAGGGGAAACGGCAGGGCGGTCGGCCAGGAGCCCCTACTAACATGTTATAGGCTGCAAGGAGGGGAAACGGCAGCAGGGCGGTCGGCTAGGAGCCCCTACTAACATGTTATAGGCTGCAAGGAGGGGAAACGGCAGCAGGACGGTCGGCCAGGAGCCCCTACTAACATGTTATAGGCTGCAAGGAGGGGAAACGGCAGGGCGGTCAGCTAGGAGCCCCTACTAACATGTTATAGGCTGCAAGGAGGGGAAACGGCAGGGCGGTCGGCTAGGAGCCCCTACTAACATGTTATAGGCTGCAAGGAGGGGAAACGGCAGGGCGGTCGGCTAGGAGCCCCTACTAACATGTTATAGGCTGCAAGGAGGGGAAACGGCAGGGCAGTCGGCCAGGAGCCCCTACTAACATGTTATAGGCTGCAAGGACTGAGAGCGGCAGGGCGGTCGGCTAGGAGCCCCTACTAACATGTTATAGGCTGCAAGGAGGGGAAACGGCAGGGCGGTCGGCCAGGAGCCCCTACTAACATGTAATAGGCTGCAAGGAGGGGAAACGGCAGGGCAGTCGGCTAGGAGCCCCTACTAACATGTTATAGGCTGCAAGGAGAGGAAACGGCAGGGCGGTCGGCCAGGAGCCCCTACTAACATGTTATAGGCTGCAAGGAGGGGAAACGGCAGCAGGGCGGTCGGCTAGGAGCCCCTACTAACATGTTATAGGCTGCAAGGAGGGGAAACGGCAGGGCGGTCAGCTAGGAGCCCCTACTAACATGTTATAGGCTGCAAGGAGGGGAAACGGCAGGGCGGTCGGCCAGGAGCCCCTACTAACATGTTATAGGCTGCAAGGAGGGGAAACGGCAGCAGGGCGGTCGGCTAGGAGCCCCTACTAACATGTTATAGGCTGCAAGGAGGGGAAACGGCAGGGCGGTCAGCTAGGAGCCCCTACTAACATGTTATAGGCTGCAAGGAGGGGAAACGGCAGGGCGGTCGGCTAGGAGCCCCTACTAACATGTTATAGGCTGCAAGGAGGGGAAACGGCAGGGCGGTCGGCTAGGAGCCCCTACTAACATGTTATAGGCTGCAAGGACTGAGAGCGGCAGGGCGGTCGGCTAGGAGCCCCTACTAACATGTAATAGGCTGCAAGGAGGGGAAACGGCAGGGCGGTCGGCTAGGAGCCCCTACTAACATGTTATAGGCTGCAAGGAGGGGAAACGGCAGGGCGGTCGGCTAGGAGCCCCTACTAACATGTTATAGGCTGCAAGGAGAGGAAACGGCAGCAGGGCGGTCGGCCAGGAGCCCCTACTAACATGTTATAGGCTGCAAGGAGGGGAAACGGCAGGGCAGTCGGCCAGGAGCCCCTACTAACATGTTATAGGCTGCAAGGAGGGGAAACGGCAGGGCGGTCGGCTAGGAGCCCCTACTAACATGTTATAGGCTGCAAGGAGGGGAAACGGCAGGGCGGTCGGCCAGGAGCCCCTACTAACATGTTATAGGCTGCAAGGAGGGGAAACGGCAGGGCGGTCGGCCAGGAGCCCCTACTAACATGTTATAGGCTGCAAGGAGGGGAAACGGCAGGGCGGTCGGCTAGGAGCCCCTACTAACATGTTATAGGCTGCAAGGAGGGGAAACGGCAGGGCGGTCGGCTAGGAGCCCCTACTAACATGTTATAGGCTGCAAGGAGGGGAAACGGCAGGGCGGTCGGCCAGGAGCCCCTACTAACATGTTATAGGCTGCAAGGAGGGGAAACGGCAGGGCGGTCGGCCAGGAGCCCCTACTAACATGTTATAGGCTGCAAGGAGGGGAAACGGCAGCAGGGCGGTCGGCTAGGAGCCCCTACTAACATGTTATAGGCTGCAAGGAGGGGAAACGGCAGGGCGGTCGGCTAGGAGCCCCTACTAACATGTTATAGGCTGCAAGGAGGGGAAACGGCAGCAGGGCGGTCGGCTAGGAGCCCCTACTAACATGTTATAGGCTGCAAGGAGGGGAAACGGCAGGGCGGTCGGCTAGGAGCCCCTACTAACATGTTATAGGCTGCAAGGAGGGGAAACGGCAGGGCGGTCGGCCAGGAGCCCCTACTAACATGTTATAGGCTGCAAGGAGGGGAAACGGCAGCAGGGCGGTCGGCTAGGAGCCCCTACTAACATGTTATAGGCTGCAAGGAGGGGAAACGGCAGGGCGGTCAGCTAGGAGCCCCTACTAACATGTTATAGGCTGCAAGGAGGGGAAACGGCAGGGCGGTCGGCTAGGAGCCCCTACTAACATGTTATAGGCTGCAAGGAGGGGAAACGGCAGGGCGGTCGGCTAGGAGCCCCTACTAACATGTTATAGGCTGCAAGGAGGGGAAACGGCAGGGCAGTCGGCCAGGAGCCCCTACTAACATGTTATAGGCTGCAAGGACTGAGAGCGGCAGGGCGGTCGGCTAGGAGCCCCTACTAACATGTAATAGGCTGCAAGGAGGGGAAACGGCAGGGCGGTCGGCTAGGAGCCCCTACTAACATGTTATAGGCTGCAAGGAGGGGAAACGGCAGGGCGGTCGGCTAGGAGCCCCTACTAACATGTTATAGGCTGCAAGGAGAGGAAATGGCAGGGCGGTCGGCTAGGAGCCCCTACTAACATGTTATAGGCTGCAAGGAGGGGAAACGGCAGGGCAGTCGGCCAGGAGCCCCTACTAACATGTTATAGGCTGCAAGGAGGGGAAACGGCAGGGCGGTCGGCTAGGAGCCCCTACTAACATGTTATAGGCTGCAAGGAGGGGAAACGGCAGGGCGGTCGGCCAGGAGCCCCTACTAACATGTTATAGGCTGCAAGGACTGAGAGCGGCAGGGCGGTCGGCTAGGAGCCCCTACTAACATGTTATAGGCTGCAAGGAGGGGAAACGGCAGGGCGGTCGGCCAGGAGCCCCTACTAACATGTAATAGGCTGCAAGGAGGGGAAACGGCAGGGCAGTCGGCCAGGAGCCCCTACTAACATGTTATAGGCTGCAAGGAGGGGAAACGGCAGCAGGGCGGTCGGCTAGGAGCCCCTACTAACATGTTATAGGCTGCAAGGAGGGGAAACGGCAGGGCGGTCAGCTAGGAGCCCCTACTAACATGTTATAGGCTGCAAGGAGGGGAAACGGCAGGGCGGTCGGCCAGGAGCCCCTACTAACATGTTATAGGCTGCAAGGAGGGGAAACGGCAGCAGGGCGGTCGGCTAGGAGCCCCTACTAACATGTTATAGGCTGCAAGGAGGGGAAACGGCAGGGCGGTCAGCTAGGAGCCCCTACTAACATGTTATAGGCTGCAAGGAGGGGAAACGGCAGGGCGGTCGGCTAGGAGCCCCTACTAACATGTTATAGGCTGCAAGGAGGGGAAACGGCAGGGCGGTCGGCTAGGAGCCCCTACTAACATGTTATAGGCTGCAAGGACTGAGAGCGGCAGGGCGGTCAGCTAGGAGCCCCTACTAACATGTTATAGGCTGCAAGGAGGGGAAACGGCAGGGCAGTCGGCCAGGAGCCCCTACTAACATGTTATAGGCTGCAAGGACTGAGAGCGGCAGGGCGGTCGGCTAGGAGCCCCTACTAACATGTTATAGGCTGCAAGGAGGGGAAACGGCAGGGCAGTCGGCCAGGAGCCCCTACTAACATGTTATAGGCTGCAAGGAGGGGAAACGGCAGGGCGGTCGGCCAGGAGCCCCTACTAACATGTAATAGGCTGCAAGGAGGGGAAACGGCAGGGCAGTCGGCTAGGAGCCCCTACTAACATGTTATAGGCTGCAAGGAGAGGAAACGGCAGGGCGGTCGGCCAGGAGCCCCTACTAACATGTTATAGGCTGCAAGGAGAGGAAACGGCAGGGCGGTCGGCTAGGAGCCCCTACTAACATGTTGTAGGCTGCAAAGAGGGGAAACGGCAGCAGGGCGGTCGGCTAGGAGCACCTACTAACATGTTATAGGCTGCAAGGAGGGGAAACGGCAGGGCGGTCGGCTAGGAGCCCCTACTAACATGTTGTAGGCTGCAAAGAGGGGAAACGGCAGCAGGGCGGTCGGCTAGGAGCCCCTACTAACATGTAGGCTGCAAGGAGGGGAAACGGCAGGGCGGTCGGCTAGGAGCCCCTACTAACATGTTGTAGGCTGCAAGGAGGGGAAACGGCAGGGCGGTCGGCTAGGAGCCCCTACTAACATGTTATAGGCTGCAAGGAGGGGAAACGGCAGGGCAGTCGGCCAGGAGCCCCTACTAACATGTTATAGGCTGCAAGGAGGGGAAACGGCAGGGCGGTCGGCTAGGAGCCCCTACTAACATGTTATAGGCTGCAAGGAGGGGAAACGGCAGCAGGGCGGTCGGCTAGGAGCCCCTACTAACATGTTGTAGGCTGCAAAGAGGGGAAACGGCAGCAGGGCGGTCGGCCAGGAGCCCCTACTAACATGTAGGCTGCAAGGACTGAGAGCGGCAGGGCGGTCGGCTAGGAGCCCCTACTAACATGTTATAGGCTGCAAGGAGGGGAAACGGCAGGGCGGTCGGCTAGGAGCCCCTACTAACATGTTATAGGCTGCAAGGAGGGGAAACGGCAGGGCGGTCGGCCAGGAGCCCCTACTAACATGTTATAGGCTGCAAGGACTGAGAGCGGCAGGGCGGTCGGCTAGGAGCCCCTACTAACATGTTGTAGGCTGCAAAGAGGGGAAACGGCAGCAGGGCGGTCGGCTAGGAGCCCCTACTAACATGTTATAGGCTGCAAGGAGGGGAAACGGCAGGGCGGTCGGCCAGGAGCCCCTAGTAACATGTTATAGGCTGCAAGGACTGAGAGCGGCAGGGCGGTCGGCCAGGAGCCCCTACTAACATGTTATAGGCTGCAAGGAGGGGAAACGGCAGCAGGGCGGTCGGCCAGGAGCCCCTACTAACATGTTATAGGCTGCAAGAAGGGGAAACGGCAGGGCGGTCGGCCAGGAGCCCCTACTAACATGTTATAGGCTGCAAGGAGGGGAAACGGCAGGGCGGTCGGCCAGGAGCCCCTACTAACATGTTATAGGCTGCAAGGAGGGGAAACGGCAGGGCGGTCGGCCAGGAGCCCCTACTAACATGTTATAGGCTGCAAGGAGAGGAAACGGCAGGGCGGTCGGCCAGGAGCCCCTACTAACATGTTATAGGCTGCAAGGAGGGGAAACGGCAGGGCGGTCGGCTAGGAGCCCCTACTAACATGTTATAGGCTGCAAGGAGGGGAAACGGCAGGGCGGTCGGCTAGGAGCCTCTACTAACATGTTATAGGCTGCAAGGAGAGGAAACGGCAGGGCGGTCGGCCAGGAGCCCCTACTAACATGTTATAGGCTGCAAGGAGGGGAAACGGCAGGGCGGTCGGCTAGGAGCCCCTACTAACATGTTATAGGCTGCAAGGAGGGGAAACGGCAGCAGGGCGGTCGGCTAGGAGCCCCTACTAACATGTTATAGGCTGCAAGGAGGGGAAACGGCAGGGCGGTCGGCTAGGAGCCCCTACTAACATGTTATAGGCTGCAAGGAGGGGAAACGGCAGGGCGGTCGGCTAGGAGCCCCTACTAACATGTTATAGGCTGCAAGGAGGGGAAACGGCAGGGCGGGTGGGCTAGGAGCCCCTACTAACATGTGGTAGGCTGCAAGGAGGGGAAACGGCAGGGCGGTCCGCTAGGAGCCCCTACTAACATGTTATAGGCTGCAAGGAGGGGAAACGGCAGGGCGGTCGGCTAGGAGCCCCTACTAACATGTTATAGGCTGCAAGGAGGGGAAACGGCAGGGCGGTCAGCTAGGAGCCCCTACTAACATGTAGGCTGCAAGGACTGAGAGCGGCAGGGCGGTCGGCTAGGAGCCCCTACTAACATGTTATAGGCTGCAAGGAGGGGAAACGGCAGGGCGGTCGGCTAGGAGCCCCTACTAACATGTTATAGGCTGCAAGGAGGGGAAACGGCAGGGCGGTCGGCTAGGAGCCCCTACTAACATGTTATAGGCTGCAAGGAGGGGAAACGGCAGGGCGGTCAGCTAGGAGCCCCTACTAACATGTTATAGGCTGCAAGGAGGGGAAACGGCAGGGCGGTCGGCTAGGAGCCCCTACTAACATGTGGTAGGCTGCAAGGAGGGGAAACGGCAGGGCGGTCCGCTAGGAGCCCCTACTAACATGTTATAGGCTGCAAGGAGGGGAAACGGCAGGGCGGTCCGCTAGGAGCCCCTACTAACATGTTATAGGCTGCAAGGAGGGGAAACGGCAGGGCGGTCGGCTAGGAGCCCCTACTAACATGTTGTAGGCTACAAGAAGGGGAAGCGGCAGCAGGGCGGTCGGCTAGGAGCCCCTACTAACATGTTGTAGGCTACAAGAAGGGGAAGCGGCAGCAGGGCGGTCGGCTAGGAGCCCCTACTAACATGTTGTAGGCTGCAAGGAGGGGAAGCGGCAGCAGGGCGGTCGGCTAGGAGCCTCTACTAACATGTTGTAGGCTGCAAGGAGGGGAAGCGGCAGCAGGGCGGTCAGCTAGGAGCCTCTGCTAACATGTTGTAGGCTGCAAGGAGGGGAAGCGGCAGCAGGGCGGTCAGCTAGGAGCCTCTGCTAACATGTTATAGGCTGCAAGGAGGGGAAACGGCAGGGCGGTCCGCTAGGAGCCCCTACTAACATGTTGTAGGCAGCAGGGAAGGGGTGCGGCAGCAGGGCGGTCAGCTAGGAGCCTCTGCTAACATGTTATAGGCTGCAAGGAGGGGAAACGGCAGGGCGGTCCGCTAGGAGCCCCTACTAACATGTTGTAGGCAGCAGGGAAGGGGTGCGGCAGCAGGGCGGTCAGCTAGGAGCCCCTACTAACATGTAGGCTGCAAGGAGGGAGAGCAGCAGCAGGGCGGTCGGCTAGGAGCCCCTACTAACATATTGTAGGCTACAAGAAGGGGAAGCGGCAGCAGGGCGGTCGGCTAGGAGCCCCTACTAACATGTTGTAGGCTGCAAGGACTGGGAGCGGCAGGGCGGTCGGCTAGGAGCCTCTACTAACATGTTGTAGGCTGCAAGGAGGGGAAGCGGCAGCAGGGCGGTCAGCTAGGAGCCTCTGCTAACATGTTGTAGGCTGCAAGGAGGCGAAGCGGCAGCAGGGCGGTCGGCTAGGAGCCTCTACTAACATGTTGTAGGCTGCAAGGAGGGGAAGCGGCAGCAGGGCGGTCGGCTAGGAGCCTCTACTAACATGTTGTAGGCTGCAAGGAGGGGAAGCGGCAGCAGGGCGGTCGGCTAGGAGCCTCTACTAACATGTTGTAGGCTGCAAGGAGGGGAAGCGGCAGCAGGGCGGTCAGCTAGGAGCCTCTGCTAACATGTTGTAGGCTGCAAGGAGGGGAAGCGGCAGCAGGGCGGTCGGCTAGGAGCCTCTACTAGCATAGTAGGCTGCAAGGACGGAGCCCCTAATAACGTGTTGTAGGCTGCAGGGAGGGGGAGCGGCAGCAGGGCAGTTGGCTAGGAACCCCTACTAACGTGTGGTAGGCTGCAAGGACGGGGAGCGGTGAGGAGCAGCAAGGTGGTCGGCTAGGAGGCCTTAGGCCGCCTGCAGACAGCCAGGTCGGATCCCGCTGTGAGAATTCTTGCAGCGGGATGTGAACCCATGCCCCTGCACAGACCTGCAGCTCACTCGCTCCCGGCGTCTTCCCTCTGCGTAGAGCGGAGCTGGCCCGTCACTACTAACGTTTCTGTGCGGGCCTCTGCGAGACCCGCACAGAAATAGAACGTGTCGCAATTTCGTTTTCAGCGCATGTTTTTCACGTGGACACATTGTGGCTGTGTGCAAAGGATTGCATCATCTAATGCAATCTTATGGCAGCGGGCACGGGCGGAAATTCAGCAAGAAATCATGCCCCATGTGCAGGGGCCTTTAACTAATATGTGGTAGGCTGCAAGGACTGGGAGGAGCGGCAGGGCGGTCAGCTAGGAGCCCCTACTAACGTGTCGTAGGCTGCAAGGATTGGGGGTGGCAGGGCGGTCAGCTAGGAGCCCCTACTAACATATGGTAGGCTGTAAGGACTGGGAGCGTCGAGGAGCAGCAGGGCGGTCAGCTAGGAGCCCCTACTAACATATGGTAGGCTGTAAGGACTGGGAGCGTCGAGGAGCAGCAGGGCGGTCAGCTAGGAGCCCCTACTAACATATGGTAGGCTGTAAGGACTGGGAGCGTCGAGGAGCAGCAGGGCGGTCAGCTAGGAGCCCCTACTAACATATGGTAGGCAGCTAGTGAACAGTCAGCTCTTCAGGTTGGTGTGTGAGGAGCAGGGAAAATGAGCAAGTAGTAAGTGACGAGGGCCGACCTGTGATGGCTAGCATTGGTCACATATAACACTTTGATCACATCTACTGGAGGCTCCAGGACACGTCTGCCACAATCTCTGACTGAATGGTGCAGCATGCTGTGCTATGTTGCCCATAAAGATGCCAGGCAAAATTCCAGAAGCCCGGTAGACCCCCATTATCGTCAGTAGGTCCGTCGGGCACTGTTTCTTTAATGGGATGCCCCCAGCTGACATTCTGCTTTTCAGTTCCCTAGACTCAATAGAAAAACGGAATGTGCAAATATGTGAACGCGGCCTAATCCGCTCCTCGCTGGGACTCCGGTACCTGAGCAGCGTTCTGCTCCGCAGTGTTTCTGAGAATGCGCAGTGATGCTGTAGACGCACTGCTGAGCAAGTGTGGACGATTTCTTATTTAGATTTGTCCCTCGCCTGAATATCGGATTTTGGGTACATCAGGTTTTGGCTGCATTTAAAGGGGTTGTTCGATTAGCGGACGGCCCCACTTCAGTGGGTCTGCCTGCATTCACCCTCATTATCTGCCACAAACAGCCGCGATCTGCTACCTAAGTTCAAAAAATAGTGACGTTTCCAACCACACAGGCTGGCGGCAAGTAAGAAGCTGCTAGCCGGCCCGGACTTTACTATTATTTCAAGCAGATGAAATAAAGTTTTTGTCTTATTTTCACTGGAAAGCCTGGATTTCACCCACAGAATTACTGCTAAATGCCGAATGTGAGCCAAGAATCACAGAAACGCACAGTACCATGTAAGTGAATGGAGACATAGAGGGGTTTGGTTATAAAGAAAAAAAAAAAATCAAAACCCAATACTTGCCTATTCCTCCTCCAGGCAGCCTTCTTACCGCATCTTCTCCTCTCCGATCTTCTCCAGTCCCCCGAGTCCTCACCTCCAGCCGGACGGATCCTCTTCTTATGATGCATCCATTCTCTGCATTCTTCTTCCGGCAGGTCCGTGTATCTGGTCACTTGTGACGTAACGTTTACTGCCTAGGAAGGAATGCCGATCTATTGCCAAGACTGCGCATGCGCACTGTCTCACCGCGAGAGTTCATATGCTATTGCAGAGAGACAGCATGCACACAGTCTCTGCAATAACTCAGCACTCCCTGCTAGACGGTGAACGCTACGTCACTAGTGACCCGGTACACCGACCTGCATGAAGGAGAATGCCGGCAATGGACGCTTTGTCACCAGAAGACGAAGAATTGGATGGCTGGAGGTGAGGTGAACCGGGGGACTGCAGAAGACAGGAGAAGATGTGGTAAGAACAGGGGCATAGCTATAGGGGATGCGGTTGCCCATAAGGCCTCTCTTCTCCTTATAGGCAGCCCAGTACTATGAATAAAGCATTATATTTGGGGGCCCCGTTACAGGTTTTGCTTTGGGGCCCAGAAGCTTTAAGTTGTGTCTCTGGGTAGGAAGGCTGCTGCATTCCAGACCCTCCATAACGGCGGCTCAGGACCTCTGCTCTAGTGATTGGTGGTCCCAGCAATAGACCCCTGCCCTGCGCATCATACATTATCACCTATTCTGTGGATATGTGGCAAATGTTATTTATAGGATAATCCCTTTAGGGTAGTTTAATAAACAGGTTTTTGTGGCAGTTCCTTGTGTAGTTTTTTTGAGGCAACGCAAAAAAAGGATTCAACAGATGGGCAGTAAAATAGAAGTCCCTCCCTGCCGGCCCCGCTGCTGGGCCCCTGCGTGTCCCTCCCTGCCGGCCCCGCTGCTGGGCCCCTGCGTGTCCCTCCCTGCCGGCCCCGCTGCTGGGCCCCTGCGTGTCCCTCCCTGCCGGCCCCGCTGCTGGGCCCCTGCGTGTCCCTCCCTGCCGGCCCCGCTGCTGGGCCCCTGCGTGTCCCTCCCTGCCGGCCCCGCTGCTGGGCCCCTGCGTGTCCCTCCCTGCCGGCCCCGCTGCTGGGCCCCTGCGTGTCCCTCCCTGCCGGCCCCGCTGCTGGGCCCCTGCGTGTCCCTCCCTGCCGGCCCCGCTGCTGGGCCCCTGCGTGTCCCTCCCTGCCGGCCCCGCTGCTGGGCCCCTGCGTGTCCCTCCCCGCCGAATCCATTTCCATTTAAAAAACCGCCTCCTAAGCGGCCGCAGAAGCCGGTGTGTGGAAACCCCCTTAATACCGGTTTCCCTGTTACAGAACAATATAAAAATATGTTTAAGCTACTTGGGTATAAAAAGGGGACTGAATTCTCCGTAACACAAGTCATCGCGTGTTGTGCCTTATCTTGCATGAATTGACCCCACTGCACCCACATCATCGCACCAATCACCGAGCGGCACGTTTATGCCCAGCTGTTTGCTATAGACTTATTAATGGCTACACATCCTGTTTTGCATTATTATGAAAGATGCCTTTTTTGGTCAAATTGACCCTTAAAACCGGTAACCGCCGGATAGGTAAGTGGAGTCGGCTCTTTTTTTTTCTAGCCTGTTGATGAACAGGATCCTAACCAATCCTGATGTTTGTGCAGTGGCGCTCGTGCCTGCGCCCGCACCCCGTCCCCATCCGGCTGGACCTCAGTTTAAATGTACCTTTTCTTTGCACTCTTGAAAACGCATCCGCTACTTCCAATAGGAGGCAAAAGTCTAATACAGCCTGGCTCTTCGAAGGCTTTAGGCAGGAGCGCCCCTCCCATGAGGCAACCGGATACTGCTGCCTCAGGCGGTGATCTGCAGGACCTCAGAGGGGCCGAGGATTGGCACCCAGCGGGTTAATATTTTTTACCAGCCAGTAAGAAATAATTGCCAGCTACCACGAGCAGGGCAGCAACCCGACCAGTATTTCACACACCCAGAGTGCAGCTCTGGTCTGCCGGCAGCCACTGCTGCTGTGACCCCAGACCTCTTCCCTTGGTGTCTGTGTGCAGACGCTGGGGGAGAGGTCAGGGGTCACAGCAGTGGCAGCTGCCAGCTGGGTGAGTGACATGCTTGTCGGCTTGCTGCCTGGCTGGAGGCCAATAGGGGAACATTATAACTACTAGGGCCACTAATGGGGTTCACTATTACTACTGGGGCTGCTAATGGGGTTCACTATTACTACTGGGGCTGCTGCGGGATGTCACTATTACTACTGGGGCTGATAGTGGGGTTCACTATTACTACTGGGGCTGCTAGTGGGGTTCACTGGTACTATTGGGGCCGCTAGTGGGGTTCACTGGTACTATTGGGGCCGCTAATGGGGTTCACTGGTACTATTGGGGCCGCTAGTGGGGTTCACTGGTACTATTGGGGCCGCTAGTGGGGTTCACTGGTACTACTCTGGCCGCTAATGGGGTTCACTGGTACTACTAGGGGACCACTTTAGGGGTCACTATTACTGGGACCACTAACTAGGGGAGCTACTACTTGGGTCACTATGGGGGACACTACTACTACTGGGGCCATTTAGGGGGCTTACTGTTACTATCGGAGCCATTTACGGGATTTACTAGTGTGGTTACTAAGGCGGATACTTACTATTGGGGTGAGATATGTGTTGGGTATGTTGTGTATTGGCACTTTCAATACCTGTAAAATGTTTTTTTTTTTTTGCTTTTATGGGGGGCGCCATTTCACACTTTCCCTCAGGGAGCCCAAACGCTGTGGGAATATACAGTATATGGGGCTGGCGATGACAGTATGGCACATGTATGCCCATGCGTTAGATGCTGCTCCTGCACCGCCGGGCTTTGTGCCGCGGCTGCAGAGATAACTTTGTGCATCACTGAATCCTTTTAGACTGCTAAATGAAAATAGCTGAGATAGAAGCCTAATTCATGTGTAATGGGGGAGCGAGTTCACAGCGCCGACGATTATATATGAAAGCCGAAATGGTGACAGTGGAAGAACATGGAAATGTATGGATGAGACGCTTCATGTATGAATTCAGTGGTAACAGGAGCCGACGTTCGGCTTGATGACTGCTAAAATTGCTCAGGCACAAAAGTCTCGGGTGCGACGGCTGCTGTGTCTCCAATCAGATGCAGAGAATAAACGGCGAGAAAGAGGAGAGAAAGAAAGCTGCTCTTTAAGGGACGTCTAATGCAGAATCCTCCAAACTGGAACACTGTGACCAATAATTACAGCGAAAATGAAATGTAAAGTAGCAAATAGCATTGTGGATTAATATGCACAATACGGGGTGTAGAGAACATTGGAGAGGATAGGGTTCACGTAAGTTATGTAAAGCTGGTTGCTGCAAAGGCCATGATAACCAGTCACTCACCTGCTGCAGAGGCTGTTACCAAACTCACATTGATGACATCATCCAGTCACCTGCTGCAGAGGCTGTTACAACACTGACATTGATGACATCATCACCCAGTCATCTGCTGCAGAGGCTGTTACTGCACTCACATTGATGACATCATCACCCAGTCACCTGCTGCAGAGGCTGTTACAACACTGACATTGATGACATCATCACCCAGTCACCTGCTGAAGACTGTTACCACACTGACATTGATGACCTCATCATCCAGTCACCTGCTGCAGAGGCTGTTACCACACTGACATTGATGACCTCATCATCCAGTCACCTGCTGCAGAGGCTGTTACCACACTGACATTGATGACCTCATCATCCAGTCACCTGCTGCAGAGGCTGTTACCACACTGACATTGATGACCTCATCACCCAGTCACCTGCTGCAGAGGCTGTTACCACACTGACATTGATGACCTCATCACCCAGTCACCTGTTGCAGAGGCTGTTACCACACTGACATTGATGACATCACCACCAGTCACCTGCTGCAGAGGCTGTTACCACACTGACATTGATGACCTCATCATCCAGTCACCGGCTGTAACCACACTGCACTTACTGTGAGACATCCTCATCCAATCACAGACTAAGCTTCAAAATAAACACACTGTGCCCTCACTTCTCCCACTGTGACATCATCCAATTACAGGCAGAACCTTCCGCATGGACTGTGACACCTCACTGCGTTTACTGTGACATCCTTGTCCAATTGGTGGTCTCCTGCATAGATTGTGTGACCTCACTTCACTCACTTTGTGACATCACTATCCAGTCGCAGACTAACCTGCAATATGGACTGTGATATCGCAGTGACATCACCACCACGGCCGCACCGAGATAAGAATGTTCACTTCTTGATAATGTTGGTCTAAGTGTCTATTTCTTGGGATACGATCTCCCAGCCTTCCAGCCGTGTAACAATCAGAGCCCATTCAGCATAAGTGACAGGTATGTAACACGTTACCGCCGGCACATCTGGACTGGATTGTTACATTGAGGGGCCTGCTGCAGAGATCCCCATCCCGCCATTTACTGAAGGTGCGGCTTTCTGTGTTACATTTTAATCATACATTGTTGCTGGCGCCTTCTTACAATAAGGTTCTGTGTTGCCAAGATGTACTCGGGGCGTCTCCGTAAATAAGCGGCACTATTTCTGCTAAATGATAGATTTGCCTCCTGTTAGATAATATCCGTTTGATAGATGTACCCTAAGTGTCACTTTGCAGGAGGAAATTGCATTGTAATTACTAGCTTAATTCATTTACATAGCATTTCTTGCTTTCTCGTCTCTTCGCCTTTTGTCTTTTGGGATTGCGCCTTCTTGTATCCGACCGTAATTTGAGAAAAGTACCTTGGAAAAAAATGAAAAACTAGAGACTGTGATGGTTGGATAAGTGTCATGCTGAGCCTGCGCGGCGAACCCTGGAAAATGGGAGCGCTGAATGTCATGGGAGCCCCGCCATGTAACGGGCGACATAAATGCTGGATCGGGCTCATGTCTGGGGGCCCTGCGGCCGCACCAGTCATAGAATACTCCTCCAAACTGGACCTACTGGCACGGAGCATTATCCTGCTGAAGTATCCCATCCTTCTGTGGGGACATGAAGTCCATTAAGAGCTGCAAATGGTCACCATAGCAGGCGCTGGTCAAGAACGTGTTTAGGCGGATCAATAGATCCAACCCATGCCACGAGAACACCCCACACCAGTATGGAGCCACCAGCCTGCACAGTGCCTTATTGACCACTGAGGTCCACGGCTTCTTGAAATTTACACCACACATGAACCTACCGTCAGCCTGAAGCGACTGGTATCGTGACCTATCGGACCGCACCGCATGTTACTAGTCCTCTAGGGTTCAGGTGAGGCGCTGTGTCCGGTGTCATGGTGATAATGGGGGCGCTCTGGTGTAAATTTTCTGCTGCTATATTCCATTTAAGCTATAGAATGCTGCACTAGCCTGCGGGGTCTACATGTGGGGCCCCCTGTACTGACTTGCGGGGTCTACATGTGGGGCCCCCTGCAGTAACCTGCGGGGTCTACATGTGGGGCCCCCTGCACTGAATAATTTTTGCCAGAGTCGTCCCTATGTTCACATGGACCGTTCCAGGCAGACTTTCTTGGTTGCGATCATTAACGACCCGTGGAAACTGTGGGTAATGCCTTGTATGACCGATTCCTGGTAAACGTAACACTGCGGATCTGGGAATGTTAAATGCCCGCACAACTTCAGAAATGGAACGTCCCGTCCGTCTGGCGCCCACTATCATGCTTCATTCTGATAATTCGCCTCGCCATGAGCTCGCTGCTTTGTATTCAACCTCACTCAGAAGAGAACACCGCACAACTTGAAATATAAGCTCTACCCTGAAAATAAGCCCTAGCTACACTACATTACATAGCAGATGCGGTCCGGGTCCCTTATGACTCTCTGGGGGTCCGCGCTATTCCTGCAGTCCTCAGAGCCCTATATGATCACTTCCTGGTGGCAGGATTCCCATGCAGCTAGCCAATTCATAAATCCCACCTCCACAACCCGATGGCTGTGATTGGTTCATTGAGTACTGAACAGCGCTCAATGAACCAATCACAGCCATTGCTTCCTGGAGGTGGGATTTATGAATCCCTTTAACCAGGAAGTGGGGATGAGCAACTAGGACTGAAGAAGAGTGCGGACCGCCGGAGAGCGGCGTGATGGATGTGGACCGAACACCTCTTTTGGGGCAAAAATTAATAGTCGGGGTCGTATTTTCAGGGAAACGCAGTAGTTTTATAACTTGTCATCTTGTTAAAATTCCTGTCCCGCCGTTTTGTACCTCCGAGGCCGAATGAGGAGTTGTCCCGTCCGTCTGACCTCACGCGTCCGCTGATTGCGCTCTTAGATTATTGCGCAGCCTTATCCAGTAAAGCGGCCGTCTGGCCGGCCATAATGAAGGCTGTAGCAATGATCAGTATTAGTCGGTGACTAATATTTCTGTGTGATGTAGCTGCATAAATGATCATAATAGGTAAATGCCTGAAACCGAGTCTGAAAATAGCGATTTATATAATATTGAAGGAAAGGCCTTAATCTGTAGTGACAGATGCATCTCCACTTACCTCGGGCGGCAGTGGTGAAGCTGGATGAGTAGAGCGCGCCGATGTCATTATTGTACTTTATCTATTTAGATCCCATTTGTACACTAGAAAATATTACTGTATAGCGATAGAGGCCGGCCGTAGGGGGCCGCGCGTGTGTACCGCCGGCCGTAGGGGGCCGCGCGTGTGTACCGCCGGCCGTAGGGGGCCGCGCGTGTGTACCGCCGGCCGTAGGGGGCCGCGCGTGTGTACCGCCGGCCGTAGGGGGCCGCGCGTGTGTACCGCCGGCCGTAGTTTTCTCCCAGGGTCCTGGGGTCTTGTATTCAGGGGACCTCAGTAGCGCATCCCCTCATAAGCCTTAGGGCCCTTTACACGGGCAACAGGATATCGCATTGTTGGTCTGTGCGATATTGTTGCGGTTTCTCGCGGTGATACTGCGATTTTGTAGCACCACATGCAAGGACTTTTGGGGGGAGGGGGAAGCTTGAAATATAAACTCTACCCTGAAAATAAGCCCGAGTTGTAGAAATGTATTTTTAAAAGTGTACATTACCTTAGAACAGGGGCGTAACTATAGGGAATGTAGGGGATGCGGTTGCACCCGGGCCCAGGAGCCTTAGGGGGCCCATAAGGCCTCTCTTCTCCATATAGGGAACCCAGTACTATAAGTAAAGCATTATAGTTGGGGGCCCTGTTACAGGTTTTGCATCGGGGCCCAGAAGCTTCAAGTTACGCCTCTGCCTTAGAAGCTCTGTCCAGCCCCACTACATCGTCTCCCTGCTCCCCTGCACCATTCTTCTTCATCTCTTTTGGCCGGGGCTTAAAAAATCCCTGCCTCCTGGAAGCGCTGCCTCTGATTAGTGGTCGCTTAGCCAATCACAGCCAGTGCTCGATGAATAGCTGTGATTGGTTCATCAAGTACTGGCGTAATTGGTTAAGCAGCAGCCAATCGGAGACAGCGCTTCCAGGAGATGGGAATTTTTCAATTCCCTAGCCAGAAGAGATGAAGGATAATAGTTCCGGGCACCCTGGGAGGAGATGCGGCCAGACTGACTGTGCTTCTAAGGTGATGTATACTCTTTCGTCTGCAGCTAGGGCTTAGATTATAGCTTTGATAGTTGTATTTCCTGCTGTCAAAGTTGCATCGCATGAAAATTGCGTTTTCGTGCAATCCGATTCAGGAAGGCTCCATAGGAAAGCATGGGCTACAAAACCTCACGTTGCGGGCACATCGCCGGACCTGTGAGGTCTTTGTGTTGCGTTGTTGCATGCTACAAAAACATCGCATGTGTGAATTAACCAATAGGAAAGCATGGGCTTACCATACATGCAATCTGTAACATTGTAGCAACATTACTTTGCCGCCCGTGTGAACAAGGCCTTAAGCTTGGCACTTCAAGGACACTCGCTGCCCACTTCCTGACCCAAATCATAGACTTCTCATCCAGCCAAGCCAGCAGCCTACTACACACTGATGAGGAGCAAACACCCCGAAACGGCTGCCTGTGAATGGTTGTCCTTTTGTCTGTTCCTTCTGGAGAAGACTCACGCTTTGGCTCCTATTCCCGATCATTGTTGCAAGGCCTGACATTGACTTGCAGGAATGCTGCCTTCCAATAGGTGGCGCTGTAGAGACATTGTTCCATCTTTCCATTTGCATATTTCCCAGAGGAGCATGGGTGGCCTTATAAGTCTGACTAGGTGCTCTCCCTAAGGAGAATGCATACCTGACCTTATTCATACCAGAACTGGTAACATGAGGAGTTAGTATTTGGTAGTCTGTATAGAAGGTAGGCACAGATGTGCAGTAAGGCGAGGGCTTGTCTTCTGACTGTTTTGTCTTTCAAGGAAAGCTCCACCTGACAACCACTCCTTTCTTACAAGCCTACATTAGGTTGGTTAGCACTAGCGCACATTAGTCAGCGCTCGTTTCATTCTCCTTCCTGGCTTATAGGAGACAGATTGTAAGTGCAGTTAGCCTCGTGCAGGTTATGTGAGGGGCAATCGGCCAGGTAAAATACTTGAAGGGGTTAATTGGGATTAATGACCACTGCAGCATCACTGTTCTGAACTGCTGGCATCATGGTGCTGATGCCAGAAGAACAGGCAGTGACGCTGCAGCCTCTGATTGGCTGAAGCGGTCACCTGACTTCCACTGTGAGTTCAGACCGGGAGCGCCTTGGGACCCATTGCCACGCTTCCCAGGAAGAGAAGAGGGGTAAGTATTGCTTGTTTTGTTGTTTTAAGACTGGACAGCAGTTTTTGTTTTCCAAAGTCTGACAACCCCTTTAACATGTTGGCGCATGGAGCCAGTAGAGCGGCACACCGACTCCTTACTGGCTTGTAGTCTTGGCATTGTGTAGCATGCCACAGTATTTTTTTCAAAGATTTAATAAACCTTTTTGCCAGGTGTAGGCGCCAGCTCCAAAAGAGCCGATGACACACTGTAAGGCCGGGTCCAGGAGAGGCGGTGTCTTGTAGACTGAGTGACCGGGACCGGCTGCAGCGGCACCATATCTGTAACCGGACGGCAATGATAACTCTGGTTAGGGAATTGGTAGAAGGAGCTGCTGATGAAGTGATCAACAAGGAGACGGCGTTACTGCAGAGAAGCAACACTGATCAGCTGTGTCCATCTTAGAACATTACTGAGGTGGAGCCAACACAGGCTCATCAATTCAAAGAGCAGGTGGCGCTATTCTAACCTCAGTCCTGGAATATCTGGGGGTATAAATAGCAGGTGGCGCTATTCTAACCTCAGTCCTGGAATATCTGGGGGTATAAATAGCAGGTGGCACTATTCTAACCTCAGTCCTGGAATATCTGGGGGTATAAATAGCAGGTGACGCTATTCTAACCTCAGTCCTGGAATATCTGGGGGTATAAATAGCAGGTGGCGCTATTCTAACCTCAGTCCTGGAATATCTGGGGGTATAAATAGCAGGTGGCGCTATTCTAACCTCAGTCCTGGAATATCTGGGGGTATAAATAGCAGGTGGCGCTATTCTAACCTCAGTCCTGGAATATCTGGGGGTATAAATAGCAGGTGGCGCTAGTCTAACCTCAGTCCTGGAATATCTTGGGGTATAAATAACAGGTGGCGCTATTCTAACCTCAGTCCTGGAATATCTTGAGGTAGAAACATCTTTTTAATAAGTGTAAGTACAAAAATTGTTTATAATTCTGGGCTGGATTTATCAATGATGAATATACGGCATTCGATGTATTTCGTATACACAAGAGAACATCTGTAATCCATAATACTCTGTAGTCCGTCTGATTGCGGCCGTCGTTACACGCAGGAAGCGACAGATAACACTGACAGGATGGCGGTCCCGGCGCCCGCGTGCCGCTTACATCTTCTTCCAGCTTTATGTATTTTGCATATCCTTTAGATCACTGTCAGTTTTGCCAAGTATTAAAGAGTCGAAGCGGACGTATGGGCGCCGGAGATGGCGGGCTCGTTACCGGGACATCTTCATCAATCAGCACAGATCTTTGTCTAAGCAGTCCTCATTACCGCCTCTGTATGCGGGCCTGGCGTCGTATCGGCCCAACACCTTCCAGCGTTTATTACCTGCAGACTTCTGCATTCAGAGAAGACTCCCGTTAATTCTTGACCCGACGGACGGTCGGCTTCTTATTTGTAACTTCTCTGTTTTAGCTTTGCAGCGTTTTGATGGCTTTGACGTTTGGCGGATGCGCCAAAGGTGATTTATGAGTCGTTGGGATACATCTGTGTTCGATGCGATGCGATGAGGACGGCAGCATATTTACATGCAGGGGGGCAAGCAAGACGGGCAGCTTGTCGGTATCTAGACCTTACTGCCATGATGGGACAATAGATATAGTGTAGCATTCATAATAGTATTCCTGGTTGTTGGTCTGCTGTGGGGAACCGCTAGTTAAAGGGGATGTACCTAATCAGCTTTTATCACCTAGTTATTATAGGTCTGATGGTCGGGGGTCTCTCCCTATCAATACTGAGAACAGAAGGGCCATGTCCCCCTCTTCTCGCTGCACACTCCTGCAGGGAGGAGGAGACTGAACGGAGCGGCGGTCACATGTGCAGTTCCGCTCCATTTATTTCAATGGGGCTAATGGGAATATAGATGTACAAGCGCTCGGCTATCTTTAGAAGTCCCATTGAAGATGAGTGGAATGGCGCAGCACGTGCACAACCGCTTCTCCATTCAGTTTCCTCCTCACCTCGGAGTTTGCAGTGAGTGGGATACACGGGACCCCCATTCTTGGGGTGAGTGGGCGTCTCCACAGTCCCAGCAAACAGACTTATCACTTATCCTATGAATAGGTGATACAAGCTGATTTCGGTGTAAGCCCTCTAATGGGCAGTGTACTTTAATGCCCAGCCCCTATTTGCATAGCTCTTTCCCAGGGAGCTTTGCACATGCTTTATAAGACTCCCTGCGCCAACTTGGTTCTCGCCACAAGGAGAACGGTTGTTCCCCCAAACCCTAAATTATAGTATGATGCCCTCACAGTGCCGAGGGGCTTCACAGGCCAACGGTTTACAAACCGAAGGGTAGATTTACACTGAAGATTGTTCCCTCCGATTATTTGATGGCAGTAAAGCTTAGTTTTTGTAAATGGTTTAATTCCCACTGTGAGCAGTCCGAGCGAGGAGAGAAAACCGCAGCCGGTCCTATTTTATTGTTTTGGCCAGACATCAGGCGTTCAAGTGTAGCGGTCCAATCTAAAGGAACGGCTCGCACTTGTGTAACGCGATCGGGATCCATTCTTATTGCCTTAAACCAATGACAACCAGAAGTGCAGAAACCTCAGTCACAGGATTTGACCCATCGTGGTTTTTTTTTTTATTTTTTATTTTTTTTTGCATGGATGAAAATCATGTTAAAAAAAATAAAAATCATAGAAAACCAAAAAAAAAACTGTGAAAATGGCACAAAAAATTGGTCAGATTTTTCAGGGCTGAAAAAAACACGCCAACGTGGATATCGCCTTAAAGTGAAAGTTACCTCGTGCCTCGATGTCGGACGTAAAGCGCAGTATAACTCCGCCTGGCCTCCGTATTCGGCTGCGTGTCGGTTTTTTATCCTTATTCCCGTATGACATCTGTTTTTCTCATCTGTGATGAAGAGCCGGAGCGTGTAATCTGCGTGTGCGCAAAATGGATGAACGACAAAACGATGCGGCGGCAGAACAACGATGAGTTTACGGTCTGCATGAATGAGCCAATCGGCTTCTCTCATCATGCCTTCACACCGCACCATTATCGTCCAAACCGCTCGCTATAACCAGCGCTTCACAGGGTAATTGTGCAGCAGGAGAAGTCGCTGTAGGGCAAATCCAGACTGGAATTTCAGCTGAAAATATGACAGATTTATTCCGAGGCGCATTCTTTTTAACCCCTCATGCACCAGACCCTTTTTTTCCCCCCCCATATTTTACCCTAGTGGTGGTTTTACTGCCCTATGGTTTTTTCTTTAAGCTACCATATTTTTTTTTCCCCACGCCATATAGGTTTATTTTTTTACATCTTTTTTTTCAGTTTTTTTTTAATTTAAATTTGTGTGTGTGTATATATATATATATATATATATATATATATATATATATATATATATATATATATATATATATAGAATAGTCTAAAATAAAGTATATATATTCTGGGCCCCGGTTACAGGGGAAAACTTCCCCCTAGTGTGACATCAGTCACTAAGAGAGCTGACCATTGAGGGCTATGTACCTGAGAAGGCAGAAGGTAGGAACCATTAAACTGCTCTTCCCTTCTCCTCTGGGTCCTCAGTTGTGTCTGACAGCCGAGGACCCGACCTGCTCCTGTTTGATTGCAGGATCAGAGGCTTTAACCCTGCGCCGTATTTCTACTATGGGAAGTGATTACAGCCAGTCTCTGTAAATGTACCGCGCTTGGTCCTGAGGGGTTAATACACTTGGCGCGCTGTTCTCCCGCACACCATATAGTTTCTTTAATTGTGTAAATGTGTCGTCTCGTTCCTGAGCCGGTTGTAAGTCGTCCCAGAAGACCCCCATGACTTCTATTATAACACATTCCGTTGTGAGGGAGCGTTCGCAGTTCGCGTTGCCGTCTCCCGGGGGTTTGTGGTTGTCACTCAGCAGGAAGAGTTCTAGAAATTGCACTTCTCTGTGTGTCGCCTCGACAGATGGGGCTTCAACACCAGCAGAACGATCTGAAAACCCGACTGTACTTATCCCAGTTATTTATACTAAAGATCAGGCCGACCTGTAGAGTTTCTAATATCCCTTAACGCTTCTACATTATTACTAACCTTTTACTAAAAGTGCGGGTTTACTGACTGGGAGGGGATGGCGGTTGTATTCTATCCCCGTAACTATAGTGGATGCAGGGGATGCGGTTGCACCCGGGCCCAGGAGCCTTAGGAGGACCATAAGGCTCTCTTCTCCATGTAGTGAATCCAGTACTATGGATAAAGCATTATAGTTGGGGGCCCTGTTACAGACTTTGCATTGGGGACGCCTCTGTCCCCGACTACTACCCAAACCCATTAGAATGAGATGACGTTGTAACGCCACCTCACACCTCCGTCAGGACTTTTACCTCTGATTTCATCTTGGTTCTGCCGTCCTACAGAAGAATAACTGAATTGAAGCAATCTGAGGGGTTTCCGTTTTTTGCTTTTTTTTTTTTTTTTTTTTAAAACTCCTGTGAAATCTATATGGAAAAAACCCCTGATGTTTATTTCAGTTTTAATTCCCCCTTTTTTTTTTTTTTTTTCTCCAAAAACTGAACAAGGAGACTGAATTAAAACCCTGGTGTGAACGCTCCCTAAATCCAGTTAGATTAATGGCCTATCCTTAGGAATGGTCTTCAATAGTGGGTTGGTGATTATCCTGAGCACAGAGCCCCCACCAATCAGCTATTTGCCAGACCAGTGCCCTTTAGCTGATTTCTGCAGGAAGCAGACCGCTCTAAATGTAGTGGCCAGACTTGGTATTACACCCATTCATTTCAGTTTGCACTTGGCCTGCAATACCAGGCCTGGCCACTACATTAAGAACGGAGTTTGCTTCCTGCAGAAACTAGCTCAGTGCATGAGTTTACTGGCTTTGGCTAACTGCTGATTAACAGGGATCCTTGGCAACCGAACCCACCCCTCTACTATTGATGTCCTATCCTAGGGATAGTCCATCAATAGTTCATAACTAGACAACCAATTTCACCTGATTAGGACCAAGTGCTCAATCAGTGCCATGTAGCGAATGGAGAAAGCAAAAGGGCCACACTGTTTGACTGTGTGATCATGTGACCACCGGGTGCCCCTTGCCTCGGCAGAGCTGCAGGATCCAGATCAGCTCTGTTAGTGTCTATTGTCACTACGTGGGGGGGGGGGGGGGGGGAGGGGGAGGGGATGTTTTCCCCTGTAACTGGGGCTCCTATGGATGCTATGAATGACCCCCCCCCCCAGAGATCTATATGACGTCAAGGGGGGGACATAGATGTTAGAAGAAAAAAATTGTTCCAAAGAGAAGTTTAAAAAAATTGCAGAATGACATGAAAAAAAAAATCAAATGACCCGACGCCAACCGAGACCGTCGCCGCGAGCACCCTGTAATCCGAGACCAGACACATTTATATAGAAGGTCCGAAAATTAGGAGCCAATGAGGTACTTTATTTTAGCGTAAATATACTAAGGTTTTAACAATAAATACCTTTATGTTTAAACAAAAACTTTTTGGACTTTTTACCCCTAATAATAAAAACTAAAAAAAAAAAAATTAATAATAATAATTAGCCCTTCATGTCAATGAAGAAAAAAAACGCAACAAATTCATTTTGGTGGCTGAAGAAAAAATAGGGCAGTAAAATCTCCACAGGGGTAAAATCCTTAAAGTGCCTGATCCTTAAAGGGTTAAGGGGAACCTGTCACCAGCATTTAACCCTATAAATCCTGGAGCCCCAGAGCCAGTATTGGCCAGGGGCCACACGGGTGAACGCTTAGCCAATCACTGTCCTCTGTGACCGTCGCCATGAATCACCAGTGGAAACAAGTGAAACGGACAGCGTCTTGGAGGAAAAAACAAGAAGGCCTCGCCTGGTAGACGGCTGCGCCCTGTCACACCTGTAGTACCTGGAAGCCAACACATATGCCAAGAAGGCATCATCCCCAAACCGGGAGAGCGTCAAGGAGGGTCCAGAGGTCTCAATGGAGTTTCAGAAAACAAGGTATACTGTGAAAGAAAATCCGGCGCTAATAGGGATACAGAATAATAATGGCGAATAAAATGTCAGAAGCCCCTGCTGAAGAAGGGGGGGTCTGATTAATCAATGCCCCCCCCCCCCCCCCCCCCCCTCTATTAATGGGTCCAGGGGATAGGTGAACCGAGCAGCTGATTAAAACCCAACTGCAGATGATCAGGAGAAGCTTCATAAACCCGATGGACACAGACCAGGTGATGCACCGCGGTTCGGTCTTGTAGAGTCGGTCAGTATGTTTGATTTAGGGGTTCGTGCCCTGAAACGCGTTGCATCACTTTTGCTTATATTGTTTTTATGTTTCTGCCGTCACGGTCGTGTAAGGCTTGTTTTCAGCGGGATGAGTTGTATCCTTAAACTCCCTGAGGATGCGGCGATTTGGGGGGAATTTCATCTTCACTTAACGTACCTTTTTTCATTCTTCGGCGGCCACGAGGGCCGTTTATTTGTATCGGACATCTAATGTATAACTTTATTATTTATATTTTTTGGAGGGCAGAGAGAAAAAACAAATTCTGCCACGATTCTTTCTTAACAGCATTAATCCCGCAGCATAAATGATAGTTTTGCTCTGTAGGTAAAAATATGACACCAGAATTGCAATTTTCTTCAGTTTTTACACGAAAGCCCTTTTTTGGGATTTTTTTTTTTTTTTTTGCAATCCTTTCATTTAAAGTTGCATAACCCTTTTTAAAATTCTTTTCCCACTGACTGAGGACTTGTTTTCATTCTAACATTTTATCGTTGCCCTTTTGGGCTGCACACAGCTTCTCTGATCACTTCTAGGCCAGGACAATGGTGTGAGATTTGTACGTTTTCTGTCTCCTTACATCGGACGCCTGTCCTATTTTGGGACGCACCGTAATGCCTGTTGTTTTCAGTGGTCTGGCGGAGCGTCACACGGCATGCGAGGTTTACCCATAGAGAGCAATGTCACCCATCTTTGACCACCAACATCCACCTGCGACGTCTACAGTCGGAGATACCAGCAATTGCAGCTATTAGCGCTTCAAATTAGTGTCTCGATACGAACTCTGATGTCCCAAACGGCCCCCTGTGATGAGAATGTGGGGCTCTGAGTGTCATGGTAGACTCCATGCCTATTAAGTGGCACATTTGAATCAGATGCCAGTAGAAATACTGTATTGTACAGTATTATGGTATTACTCTGTATGAGTAATCAGATGATCGCAGGTTCGAGGCCCCTGCGGGAACTTAAGAAAAAACTAAGATTTTTTAAATTAAAAAAAATATAAGTTAAGAAAACACCTTTTCCCAGTTGTTGTCGCATCAAAAATACAAACTATAAAAATTGGTATAACTGCATCAATGAAAGTCCAGATGATTAAAATATTAACTGTATGCGATTAATAATGTTATACTGTCAGAAAAAAACTAAATCTGCAACGGCACAATTGTGCTTTTTGTGGTCACCCCATCGCCAAGAAAAAAAGGAATAAAAAGCGATGAAAATGTTGTACATAACTCAAAATAGTAGCGATAAAAACTGCCGGTCACCTCCCAAATAAATGAGCCCGTACCCATCGCCATCAATGGAGAAATATCATTATATGACCGGAGGCGGCGCCAGAAAGCAATACGCTAAGAGGTACAACATAACACAACTATCTGCTATTGTGGTCATTGTACCGACTCCCAGAATAAAGGCAGCCTGGCATTGTTACTGCACCGTTAATGTAAATCAACCCTCACCCCCCCCCCTCCCCCCCCAGCCCCTGCCCTCCCTCAAAAAAAAAGATATGATTGCATTTTTGTTCCACTTCACTGCAAAATGTTTTAACAGATCTCCAATACTTTATATGGTACCGCTGACCAATACAAGTCATCCCTCAATACAAAAGCCCTCCTGCAGCGGCGTCACCGGAGAAATTAAAAAAGTTATGATTTTTTGAAATTGGGGAGTTAAGATGAAAGTGAAGGGGAAAAAAAAGCGACGGCAGGAAGGGGTTAAAAGGAAGCCTGCTCTTCTGACCTCACTTCTCAGGGTTTTCCTTTATGATGTTTGTGGGTCGGTACGATTACAATGTTACATTGTTTAGTATATCTTACTACTCTTGCAGCCGTATATAACTCTGATGCTGGCGGTTACTGCTGGAGCCCCGCGGACAGCTGACTGCCGCGCTACCTGCCACGGGACGCACTGGTTAGCGGCCTCTATATGCAGCGTGCGGCCGGCGCTCACGGTTACACGGGGATTAGGGTTCTCAGTGTAAAATGATGTAATTTCATTAATAGAGTTTTGTGAAATGATCCTTTCTTCTCCGCGTCCGTCTCCATCGTTTTATGTCAGCGATGGCGGCGGTAAGTGATGCAGATTAAGCGTAATAGACTTTCCCCCGTTGTTTGCGCTCCTCATGCACAATTATCATTCTTAATGGCCCAATAAAGGTTATTACAGCTCTGCAATCCCGGCTGATCCAGGATTCCTGCGGATGCTCATAGGCCCGTCCCGGGAACCAGTAACGGTATGGAGTGCGGCGGGACTAGAAAAGTCCTAATTCTATCTCCGTCCATCATGTAGATGAGGAAATTGCTGGCTAGGCTTCCTGCGGAGATGGCAGCGGCTTCAGAGTCTGTGGAGAAGAAAGCAGAGCGGATTGTTCAGGCATTTGGATGCGGCGTGTAATATACAAGACTTATTATACCCCGCGCAGGACTTCCCTACATACTAGTAGCAAGCCATTCACTATGGGCCAATCCTCTGGTTATAAACCTCCTACCACCCGGAAGAGCGAGAGAAAGATATAAATATATGGGGAGAGAGGAGGGCAAGAAATGGAGAGCGACAGTGAAGAGAGAGAACGCTAAACCTGAAACAGAGGGAGAAGAGAGAAATAAAGAGGGGTGAGGATGAAATGGAGAGCGAAGGGAGGAAAAAGGAAAAGTGAGAACTCCGTCTAGAAGAGAGAAATGGATAGAGAAGTGACAGCAAAAATAGAGGAGAGATATAATTATGAGTGATAAAGTAGATCAAAACAGATAGCGATAGAAGAGAAAACAGTTTACTTGGAGGAAAGCGAGAAATGGAGAGAGAAAACTCTCCACCTGGAATAGAGGGAAAGGAAAGAGCAATAGAGCGCCCTCCACCTGGAATAGAGGGGAAAGAGAGCAATAGAGCGCTCTCCACCTGGAATAGAGGGGAAAGAGAGCAATAGAGCGCTCTCCACCTGGAATAGAGGGGAAAGAGAGCAATAGAGCGCTCTCCACCTGGAATAGAGGGGAAAGAGAGCAATAGAGAGCTCTCCACCTGGAATAGAGGGGAAAGAAAAAAGAGAGCAATAGAGCGTTCTCCACCTGGAATAGAGGGGAAAGAGCAATAGAGAGCTCTCCACCTGGAATAGTGGGGAAAGAAAGAGAGCAATAGAGCGCTCTCCACCTGGAATAGAGGGGAAAGAGAGCAATAGAGAGCTCTCCACCTGGAATAGAGGGGAAAGAAAAAGAGCAATAGAGCGCTCTCCACCTGGAATAGAGGGGAAAGAGAGCAATAGAGCGCTCTCCACCTGGAATAGAGGGGAAAGAGAGCAATAGAGCGCTCTCCACCTGGAATAGAGGGGAAAGAGAGCAATAGAGCGCTCTCCACCTGGAATAGAGGGGAAAGAGAGCAATAGAGCGCTCTCCACCTGGAATAGAGGGGAAAGAGAGCAATAGAGCGCTCTCCACCTGGAATAGAGGGGAAAGAGAGCAATAGAGCGCTCTCCACCTGGAATAGAGGGGAAAGAGAGCAATAGAGCGCTCTCCACCTGGAATAGAGGGGAAAGAGAGCAATAGAGCTCTCCACCTGGAATAGTGGGGAAAGAAAGGGCAATAGAGCGCTCTCCACCTGGAATAGAGGGGAAAGAGAGAAATAGAGAGCTCTCCACCTGGAATAGAGAGGAAAGAAAAAAGAGAGCAATACAGCGCTCTCCACCTGGAATAGAGGGGAAAGAAAGAGAGCAATAGAGCGCTCTCCACCTGGAATAGAGGGGAAAGAGCAATAGAGCGCTCTCCACCTGGAATAGAGGGGAAAGAGCAATAGAGAGCTCTCCACCTGGAATAGAGGGGAAAGAAAAAGAGCAATAGAGCGCTCTCCACCTGGAATAGAGGGGAAAGAGAGCAATAGAGCGCTCTCCACCTGGAATAGAGGGGAAAGAGAGCAATAGAGCGCTCTCCACCTGGAATAGAGGGGAAAGAGAGCAATAGAGCGCTCTCCACCTGGAATAGAGGGGAAAGAGAGCAATAGAGCGCTTTCCACCTGGAATAGAGGGGAAAGAGCAATAGAGAGCTCTCCACCTGGAATAGTGGGGAAAGAAAGAGCAATAGAGCGCTCTTCACCTGGAATAGAGGGGAAAGAGAGCAATAGAGAGCTCTCCACCTGGAATAGAGGGGAAAGAAAAAGAGCAATAGAGCGCTCTCCACCTGGAATAGAGGGGAAAGAGCAATAGAGAGCTCTCCACCTGGAATAGTGGGGAAAGAAACAGCAATAGAGCGCTCTCCACCTGGAATAGAGGGGAAAGAGCAATAGAGCGCTCTCCACCTGGAATAGAGGGGAAAGAGCAATAGAGCGCTCTCCACCTGGAATAGAGGGGAAAGAGCAATAGAGCGCTCTCCACCTGGAATAGAGGGGAAAGAGCAATAGAGAGCTCTCCACCTGGAATAGAGGGGAAAGAAAAAGAGCAATAGAGCGCTCTCCACCTGGAATAGAGGGGAAAGAGAGAAATAGAGAGCTCTCCACCTGGAATAGAGAGGAAAGAAAAAAGAGAGCAATAGAGCGCTCTCCACCTGGAATAGAGGGGAAAGAGAGCAATAGAGCGCTCTCCACCTGGAATAGAGGGGAAAGAGAGCAATAGAGCGCTCTCCACCTGGAATAGAGGGGAAAGAGAGCAATAGAGCGCTTTCCACCTGGAATAGAGGGGAAAGAGCAATAGAGAGCTCTCCACCTGGAATAGTGGGGAAAGAAAGAGCAATAGAGCGCTCTTCACCTGGAATAGAGGGGAAAGAGAGCAATAGAGAGCTCTCCACCTGGAATAGAGGGGAAAGAAAAAGAGCAATAGAGCGCTCTCCACCTGGAATAGAGGGGAAAGAGCAATAGAGAGCTCTCCACCTGGAATAGTGGGGAAAGAAAGACCAATAGAGCGCTCTCCACCTGGAATAGAGGAGAAAGAAAGAGAGCAATAGAGCGCTCTCCACATGGGTTAGAGGGGAAAGAACAATAGAGCGCTCTCCACCTGGAATAGGGGGGAAAGGGGGAGCAATGAGATTGCTCTCCACCTGAAAGATATCTTTCTGCCTCAGGAAACTGATGCAGGGAGACATACTTAGTAACGTGTAGTAATTCTGCGCTCAGATATCTTCTACTACTAATCGCCTCTTCCTGCTGTTTATAATGGCCGGCTTCTGAAGATTCTTTTGTTGAATTGATAACAAATTTTTCGGAGTCCTCAGCGCCCCGCAGAAACCGTTTATAGGTTCTGGCTTATAACGACCGCTCCTTTGTAAATGGAACCCCGAAGTCAGCTGACCGGCGGGGGTGCGGCGTACCGACCCGGGACATCAAGGATATGTTCACATGGCAGATTCTCCCGTGGAAGTTTCAGCACGGAATCTGCTTGTAAAACCGCGGCACAAATTCCCGGCTGTACTCCTTTGGTTTTCGCTATGGATCCGCACAGGGATTTAGTCTTGTCATTGGGCTTAATCGGAGTGTGGATCTGCGCAAAAACGGCAGCAGAATAGCCGTGAATTTCTGTTTTGTGGTGAAAATCCCGCTGTGGATTCCGCCCGTGAGCGTACTTACAGGAGCGTCGGCCCTGCTACTACTTGGACAGACAATAGGAGGGCTCCTGTCTGGGAAGTCTTCCTGCTGCGGCTCAGACTGATCCCCGTCCGCCTACATCCCAGTAAACGATAAAGGAAGGTCGTCTTCACGTCGGCGCTGTTGTTGTCGGTTTGGCATTTCCACTGCAAAGTGGAAAAAATGGTTCCTTTTTTTACATTCTGTTTTTTGGTGGGATTTTCTGAGTTTCTGTTCGGCTCAGTTTGGTTTCCTTTCGTTTTCTTTCCATTTTTTAAAATGGGAATAATAACTTCTGCGCTTTTTGCTTCTACCTTTTTAGATTGGAAACCATGCAGAATAATCCGTGTCGGGTTCCCCTTCGTCAGCTCCCCCTCGGGGCGCGTTCGCATAGAGCCGATCTGCTGCAGACTTCATACCTTCAACTTGAATTCAATTGATAGAATGAAATCCGCTGCTGATCTGCAACCAAATCCGTACACAAACTCCACAGCGGTCAGCGACCCGTGAAGGCGCTTTAGGCGATGTCCAGACGGTGACAGGTCGGTCACCCGGGGATTTTATGCAGATTGTCAGCTTGGAAAATCTGCAGCATTTCCGTGCAAACATTCAGCTTTCCGACTCCAGCGCCGGTGTCGGATTTGCTGCTTGTTTACCGGCGTTTTCTTTCTTGCAGTGGAAGTGTTTAGGATTACTGCAGACTTCTCCATTCAAGTTTACGCATTGAAATCCGCAGCGCATCCGCTATAATGCCCGGGTGATGTTCACGCAGGGGCAGATTTGCTCCCTGCAAAATCTGTGGTGTTTAGGCTCATTTCACATAGGTGAGTGCGATATCAAGACATGAAACCCGGCCCGATTATCGCTCTTGGGAATGTGGCTATAATATCTTGTGTTGGCGCCGCTGGGGTCATCTATAGGTGGTTACATAATATCTTGTATCGGCACCACTGGGGGTCATCTATAGGTGGTTACATAATATCATCTTGTATCGGGGCTGCTGGGGGTCATTTGTAGGTGGTTACATAATATCATCTTGTATCGGCGCCGCTGGGGTCATCTATAGGTGGTTACATAATATCATCTTGTATCGGTGCCGCTGGGGGTCATCTATAGGTGGTTACATAATATTATCTTGTATCGGCGCCGCTGGGGTCATCTATAGGTGGTTACATAATATTATCTTGTATCGGCGCCGCTGGGGTCATCTATAGGTGGTTACATAATATTATCTTGTATCGGCGCCGCTGGGGTCATCTATAGGTGGTTACATAATATCATCTTGTATCGGCGCCGCTGAGGGTCATCTATAGGTGGTTACATAATATCATCTTGGTTCGGCGCTGCTGGGGGTCATCTATATGTGGTTACATAATATCATCTTCTATCGGCACCGCTGGGGGTCATCTGTAGGTGGTTACATAATATCTTGTATCGGCGCCGCTGGGGGTCATCTGTAGGTGGTTACACAATATCATCTTGTATCGGCGCCGCTGGGGGTCATCTGTAGGTGGTTACATAATATCATCTTGTATCGGTGCCGCTGGGGGTCATCTATAGGTGGTTACATAATATCATCTTGTATCGGCGCCGCTGGGGGTCATCTGTAGGTGGTTACATAATATCATCTTGCATCGGCACCACTGGGGTCATCTATAGGTGGTTACATAATATCATCTTGCATCAGCGCTGCTGGGGGTCATTTACAGGAGGTTACATAATAATCTTGTATCGGCGCAGCTGGGGGTCATCTATAGGTGGTTACATAATATCATCTTGTATCTGCGCTGCTGGGGGTCATCTATAGGTGGTTACACAATATCATCTTGTATCGACGCCGCTGGGCTCATCTATAGGTGGTTACACAATATCATCTTGTATCAGCGCTGCTGGGGTCATCTATAGGTGGTTACACAATATCATCTTGCATCGGCGCCGCTGGGGTCATCTATAGGTGGTTACATAATATCATCTTGCATCGGCGCCGCTGGGGTCATCTATAGGTGGTTACATAATATCATCTTGCATCGGCGCTGCTTGGGGTCATTTACAGGAGGTTACATAATATCTTGTATCGGCGCCGCTGGGGGTCATTTACAGGGGGTTACAGAATATCATCTTGTGTCCGCACCACTCGGGGTCATCTATAGGTGGTTACATAATATTATCTTGTATCGGCGCCGCTGCGGGTCATTTACAGGTGGCTACATAATATCATCTTGTTGCCGCGCCGCTGGGGGTCATCTATAGGTGGTTACATAATATCATCTTGTATCGGCACCGCTGGGGGGTCCTCTATAGGTGGTTACATAATATCATCTTGTATCGGCGCCGCTGGGGTCATCTATAGGTGGTTACATAATATCATCTTGTATTGGCGCCGCTGGGGGTCATCTATAGGTGGTTACATAATATCATTTTGTATCGGCACCGCTGGGGTCATCTATAGGTGGCTATATAATATCATCTTGTATCGGCACCGCTGGGGGTCATTTACAGGTGGTTACATAATATCTTGTATCGGCACCGCTCGTGGTCATCTATAGGTGGTTACATAATATCATCTTGTATCGGCCCCTCTGTGGATCATCTATAGGTGTTTACATAATATCTTGTATCGGTGCCGCTGGGGGTCATCTATAGGTGGTTACATAATATCATCTTGTATCGGCGCTGCTGGGGGTCATCTATAGGTGGTTACATAATATCATCTTGTATCAGCGCTGCTGGGGGTCATTTATAGGTGGTTACATAATATTATCTTGTATCGGCCCCGCTGGGGGTCATCTATAGGTGGTTACATAATATTATCTTGTATCGGCGCCGCTGGGGTCACCTATAGGTGGTTACATAATATCATCTTGTATCGGTGCCGCTGGGGGTCATCTATAGGTGGTTACATAATATCATCTTGTATCGGCCCCACTGCGGGTCATCTATAGGTGGTTACATAATAATCTTGTTTCAGCGCCGCTGGGGGTCATCTATAGGTATCTTGTATTGGCCCCGCTGGGGTCATCTATAGGTGGTTACCTAATATCATCTTGTATCGGCCCCGCTGGGGGTCATCTATAGGGGGTTACATAATATCATCTTGTATCGGCCCCGCTGGGGGTCATCTATAGGTGGTTACATAATATTATCTTGTATCGGCGCCGCTGGGGTCATCTATAGGTGGTTACATAATATTATCTTGTATCGGCGCCGCTGGGGTCATCTATAGGTGGTTACATAATATTATCTTGTATCGGCGCCGCTGGGGGGTCATCTATAGGTGGTTACATAATATCATCTTGTATCGGCCCCGCTGGGGGTCATCTATAGGTGGTTACATAATATCATCTTGTATCGGCCCCGCTGGGGGTCATCTATAGGTGGTTACATAATATCATCTTGTATCGGCCCCGCTGGGGGTCATCTATAGGTGGTTACATAATATCATCTTGTATCGGCCCCGCTGGGGTCATCTATAGGTGGTTACATAATATCCTCTTGTATCGGCGCCGCTGGGGGTCATTTATAGGTGGTTACATAATATTATCTTGTATCGGCGCCGCTGGGGTCATCTATAGGTGGTTACATAATATCTTGTATCAGCGCCGCTGGGGTCATCTATAGGTGGTTACATAATATCATCTTGTATCGGTGCAGCTTACTTTTTAGAGTTCTTATTGCCTAGATGGAAGTCGCTTCTCCCTGGACGCAGTTCCGTGCCGGCGGGTCGCTTGTTTGCGCCCGGAGCCCACGCACTCCGTAGTGCCGAGTATTTGGGCTGCCGTCCAAGGTTTCCTGGGCAGAGCGCCACATGAGACTGACCTTTGCTTAGCTTAAACCAATGTTTAAACCTTTTAGCCTTTTATCCGGTACTTGGATGCGCCGTCTTTTCCTGGACAGAAGTACCTGTGTAATCGAGCTCTAATCGCTTCGCCTCCCGGACTCCGTTATTACGGGGATCGCGGTCAGCTGCGCTTATATCTCAGATCAGATGGCTGCCTACGAGGCTGCAGTAACGCAGCGAGGAAATCGGGAGTTTAGTGCGTTGCTAGATGCACGGAAATACAAGCCGTTACCGGCAGCGGGTATATGTACAGGGCTGATATTTCTGTTGAAGCGAAGCCGCGAGCCGGAAAATTGCGGCATTTTCTACTTTCGTGCTTTTTCTATATTCGTCTGACATGAGAATAGGACGGGGTAAAGCTTTCCCGCTGCGCGGTGTGCGTACACTTGTCCCCCATAGGAGAGAAGCAAAAACAATTACTGACGACACCCGAGACTTTGGGATCCGCTAGATCTCCTCAATATCTGGGATCACTCTACAAAGACTCGCCAGGAAGGTATTGGGGAGATTTTCTTGGGGACTTCATTCCACAGATGTAGTAATATACGTGGAGATGCGAGATGTGAGCTGCTGAGCCTCCGACGCTAAAGGATAGGACCCCGTATATCGTGAGCATGGCGGTGCTCGCTGATTGGCGTGTACTCGCCCAAAGAAGATGGCCGCCGTCTTTAGGCCGCATCAACCGGCGTTCGGAGAAAGGTGGCTGCCATTTCACGATAAGTGGCAGTGGACCAAACGAAGATGGCCGCTGCCAGTGATCTAGCAGGAGCCCAGGTAGCAGTCAGAGGTCAGAAGGATAAGGCGCCTCTTGCTGTGCATGTCACAACGGACAGGATGCAAGTGAAGTCGGGGGAACACAATAGAGTTTTACCTTTGCCTCCTGCTTGGCATGTGAACGCAGGCGCGCGGATACACCGGCGTATAGAAAACCCCATTGGCCAATTAAAACTGTACAGTCTGTCAGCCGGGGGAAGGGAAAACTAAAATGGGCCCAAATAAAATGTTAGAATTGACTAAGATAGAAAGTGGCCAGAGGTAGGAGAGAATACATGTGAGACGGCACAATGGTGAGGATGCGGAGAACATGGGAGGCGGCACAATGGTGAGGATGCGGAGAACATGGGAGGCGGCACAATGGTGAGGATGCGGAGAACATGGGAGGCGGCACAATGGTGAGGATGCGGAGAACATGGGAGGCGGCACAATGGTGAGGATGCGGAGAACATGCGAGGCGGCACAATGGTGAGGATGCGGAGAACATGGGAGGCGGCACAATGGTGAGGATGCGGAGAACATGGGAGGCGGCACAATGGGGAGGATGCGGAGAACATGGGAGGCGGCACAATGGTGAGGATGCGGAGAACATGGGAGGCGGCACAATGGTGAGGATGCGGAGAACATGCGAGGCGGCACAATGGTGAGGATGCGGAGAACATGGGAGGCGGCACAATGGTGAGGATGCGGAGAACATGGGAGGCGGCACAATGGTGAGGATGCGGAGAACATGGGAGGTGGCACAATGGGGAGGATGCGGAGAACATGCGAGGCGGCACAATGGTGAGGATGCGGAGAACATGCGAGGCGGCACAATGGGGAGGATGCGGAGAACATGGGAGGCGGCACAATGGGGAGGATGCGGAGAACATGCGAGGCGGCACAATGGTGAGGATGCGGAGAACATGCGAGGCGGCACAATGGGGAGGATGCGGAGAACATGCGAGGCGGCACAATGGGGAGGATGCGGAGAACATGGGAGGCGGCACAATGGGGAGGATGCGGAGAACATGGGAGGCGGCACAATGGGGAGGATGCGGAGAACATGGGAGGCGGCACAATGGGGAGGATGCGGAGAACATGGGAGGCGGCACAATGGTGAGGATGCGGAGAACACATCTACCCATCCCGATATTAATGAACACAAAGCAAGATGTATCCACTGACAGTCATCGTCTGCTGGAACATCACAACAATCCAAACATGGGATTTCCTGCTGAATTTCTTGTGACTCCGTTTCTTTCAGAGTCATCGGCCCAAGTCTCCCATGTCTAGCGATGGCCCTGTCCTTACATGAGGACTTCTTGTCTTGCCTGACTCACACACAGGGTCACAAAAAATAAGGGCTGTAAAGCTCCCTCACACTGTCTGGAGACTGTAACGGTCACCCACAGCAGTTCCTGGACCACTTGTACAGCAGGAACGGTACTGCAGCTTCCGGCCACCAGGGGGAGCTCATCACAGCAGACTCACACAGCAGGGACAGCTAGGTCTTACTTTCAGGGGAGGGAATTTTTTTCTATCGGGGTCAAGCGCATAAAGAATGCATCTCTAGTGATGAGTGTAGAATGATGAGAAACCCTGCGACAATGTTGGAGGCCGCTCATAGTATATGAACCATGTTTGTTAACCTTAATTCGTAGTGCATGAATTCTGTGAAGCCCCCCAGTTTATCTCCCGGGGTGGCCATGTGTCCTCATCCACAATTAGGAAGGTCTTCTATCACGTAGTTCTTGTTCTCCTCCAAATTTTCTGCTGTGACAAATATTAGAGCCGCATTTGCAGCTTTTCTCACATTTGAAACCCCACGGATGCGTTGGCCCCATCCATCCCGCGATTCCTGGAGTCTCCTGGCCCTGAGGGGGCTAATGTATTACTGAGAGTTTTGTTGCCCCTGAAAGCCAACCGTGGCAACAACTTGCCTTGTATGTCGCCCCAGTGTTTGGATAAAGTATTTGTTTAGAGGAGTATGTTGTGTATTGAGTCGGGTTACAGTTACAGGGCGTTTGCCACGGTCTTTGGTGGCATGGGGGTTTGGGTTCAGTTGGTAACTTTCCAAGTTGTGTTGAAGTCACCAAAGTTTCGGGTCCCTTTTTTCTTTAAAATACCAGATTGCTCAATGAAATCTGAGTCTCTGGGATAATTTCTCCTAAGCATGTAAAATTATCCATTGGGGACGTTCACTTTACATGTTTTCGCATCTTCTGACATCCAAATAACTATTAGCATCAACTGATTCACAATGGGTGTTGGTATGGATTGGCTTTAAGGTAAAAAGCGCTAAATTTAAAGAGGCCATCTGGTTATTGCTATGTAGAACATAACGACTATTTGGGGGTAATTGATAAAGGATTCCTCGAATGCTCCTATATGCAGGTTGGCATTAGTGGGGCGGGTTCTGTCCCCATGGCGGTGCCCTAAATTTACAAATAAAAGCTTATTGTAAGTAAAATAAGAGTTTAAAATAAATTTGATTACATCAAGAATAAAACTTGTGGGGCTTTTTGGGCATTAAGTGATCCTGGTCAAGAAAACGCCGGACAGCCGGGATCCCCTTATGAGGTGAGGAATATTTGTGTACAGGAATTTTACAACTGGGGATGCCCAGAGATGTGACTCATCCCCTGCACAGGACCGGGTCGGATTCCGCATGCCCATGTGAACTGATACCAAGGATGCCAGCCCTAGATAAGTGCACCACACCATACAGGAATACAACCTCTACTGGAAAAGCAGTAGAATGCCCTGTATCGCCACAGGGGGCCACACTTGCAGGGCATCCTGGGCTCCCCACCATCTATAGCACACTGCATGCAAAAAAACGCTGATAAATTCGGGTGTTAGTTTGCATTCTGTCTAAAACACGTAAGCTGACGGGCCGCAGCATCAGAACCTGCGCTATCTCACTAATGGCTAAATAAACTCACAAAGGTGAGAGAAAAAATGTGCAAAGACATAACTGACAGAAAAGGAAGCCGAATATGCATCACCTGATACTGCAGGGCGGCTCAATCCCCATATTGCATAGTGGCATGCAGAAAGCCAGGGTGCAATATGAGGGAGCTAAATGTTCATTGCCGACGAATGTGCAGCCGCTCACCTCAACCCAAAATTAGGGGAGGGCTGACTGCAGTCAACATAGTCCACACATGTGAACTGATGCAGAAAAGGCAATCGTTATCTGCTCGTGTGAGGGGACATGCGAATGTTCTAGTTTTCTCAGTGGGTGTCGAATACCGTGGATCGTGCGCGCGGATTACGCAATTGAAATCCAGTCGTGTGTAGCCGGCCTCAGGCTGGTAAATACAACACAAGGTGGTGGTCAACATATTCTGATAGATTGCTAGTGATCGATTGCTTTTTCCTGCGCTGTTGCTAGGCGATGATGCGGAACCTGCGACCTGTCCGCACAAAAATAGAGCATGCTGCAGTTTTTCGTCCTCGAGCAGAAACCGCAATTGATTTCCCTTAGCATGCTATGGGATGGTATTTGCTGCGGATCCGTGGTGCGGATGCCTGCCGCGGATTCCGCAGCAAAAATGCGCTTGTGTGCAGCCGGCCTTTGTGCAATGTTTTAGCTTCAGTCATACCAATCATTACCCATTATGATAACTTCACCCATCCGGCATTTTAGTTTTTTTCTCCCATAACTTGTTGAGGTCGGTGTTTCTCCCTCGTTGGGCGCCGCTGTAAAAGGTATCACGATATCGCGCTCGCCTGTGTGAATCCAGTTTTACTCTTTATGCTTTGTTCGATTTCCCCTTGCGGAACTCTTTACTGTAAAAGCGTTATTTTTGAACATAATGCCTTTTCCGCTTGTGTTCTAGTAAGATTTGAGAACCTTTAATTGTTTAACTAATACATGACAACCTCGTTAGTTTTACCTCACCTCTGATCTCCTGTTAGGCTGACGATTCTATGTATTCCATGCATCCTTTAGGAAGAAATTGCAACTAAGCCAGTAAAGCATCTGACACATTTGTGGTGTATCCCTGTTTTGCGCCCCTCATTTTTGAGGAAAAGGCCCCATAAAGTTCAGTGGATACACTTCTCTATAGTCACAACCAGCCAACTGTTGAAAAGTTTGCTTTTGCCAGTTCACCGAAATGTTTGCAAAAAGTCCAGTCCAAATGAGTTCACCAAAGCCCTTAACCCGGCAACTGTTACGTAAAACTTGGACCCCCTCCTGAAAATGTCCGTTTATTGTAGATTTTAAATTTGTTTCACATCTATTTGGCGCAGAATTCGCTTTCAGAAACGCACATCGGGGGTCTAGTCCCACGCACTATGGCGGACCCCTGGGGAGCATGGCAGGGGTCTAGTCCCCCGCTTTATGGTGGGTCTCTGGGGAGTGCAAGCAGGGGTCTAGTCCCCACACTACAGCGGACCCCTGGGGAGCGCGGCAGGGGTCTAGTCCCCCGCACTATGGCGGACTTCTGGGGAGGGCGGCAGGGGTCTAGTCCCCACACTGCGGCGGACCTCTGGGGAGCGCGGCCGGGGTCTAGTCCCCACACTATGGTGGACATTTGGGGAGCGCGGCAGGGGTTTAGTCCCCCGCACTATGGCAGACTTCTGGGGAGGGCGGCAGGGGTCTAGTCCCCACACTATGGTGGACATTTGGGGAGCGCGGCAGGGGTCTAGTCCCCACACTATGGTGGACATTTGGGGAGGGCGGCAGGGGTCTAGTCCCCCGCACTATGGCGGACCTTTGGGGAGCGCGGCAGGGGTCTAGTCCCCCGCACTGCGGCGGACCTCTGGGGAGCGTGTCGGGGGTCTAGTCCCCCCACACTATGGCCGATCTCTGGGGAGCGTGGCAGGGGTCTAGTCCCCCTCACTACGGCGGACCTCTGGGGAGCGCGGCAGTGGTCTAGTCCCCCACACTATGGCCGATCTCTGGGGAGCGTGGCAGGGGTCTTGTCCCCCGTACTATGATGGACCTCTGGGGAGCGCGGCAGTGGTCTAGTCCCCCGCACTACGGCGGACCTCTGGGGAGCGCGGCAGTGGTCTAGTCCCCCACACTATGGCCGATCTCTGGGGAGTGTGGCAGGGGTCTTGTCCCCCATACTATGGCGGACCTCTGGAGAGCGCGGCAGGGGTCTAGTCCCCGCACTCTGGCGGACCTCTGGGGAGTGCGGCAGTGGTGTAGTCCCCCACACTATGGCCGATCTCTGGGGAGCGTGGCAGGGGTCTAGTCCCCGCACTCTGGCGGACCTCTGGGGAGTCTCATACCATTAATAGGTATTTAAAATGTTTAGTATTACCGGTGACGTGCGCTGTGCTCTTCCCTCCTGGATGGGGGTTATACTGGAGATGCATTGCTGTTGCCCTGATATATCTAGTATATACATCTTTAGGAATCCGTATCCGGCTGATTTAATGTGTTTTCATACTTTCTATGACCTTTCTATATTTAATAAATACATTATTATAAGCCTCTGCGTGGGTCGGGCGGCAGGTCATCGCTGTGGAGCCTCCGGGGCCCGGCCCTATCGATGCATCATTGCACCGCACACGACAGCGTATCTCACACATGCGGTCCTGCACAACCCACCTGGTATGGTTTTGTGTAAATCTTTCCTGCGACGTTGCCTCGCAGCTACGCATCTACACGCCGCCCTATGCAGGATCATTGTGTATGAGCAGCGTTGATAACCATGGGCTCTCTTGCGTGCAATATGTGGCTAAATAGAACCTGTTGCTTCCTTTTTTGCGCTCCCATATTACGCAATTCCTACTCTCGGATTTGAGTGGAACTGCGCCATGTATTTGATTGCCTGCGGATTACCGTGTACCACATACATATACAACGCACGCTACAAACAAATATTTACGTCGTCCATGAAATGAGTCCTGTGTGGAAAGCTTATGCCAAGGGGCAGATCATGTATGTAAATCCGTCTCGCAGCTGTATGCAGTATGGTTTAGGTATGGGTACCGGTACAGGTGTCAGAGGGCGAGCTGAACTCTTGCACCTGGGCCCCTGAGCCTCTAGTTACGCCCCCTCTGTGCTCCATGTGCAAGAGGAAGGTGAGTGAGAGATCAGCCTTCGGCCATCGCACCCCGGGGAGCACCTGAACGTGACCAACCAGAACACAGCTGAGCACAATAACATTAGCCTCCAAGAGGTTGTTCCTTTGTAGTTCTCCTCCCCATCTGCTTGTGAAGAACGACTGGAATGGATGGAATTGCTACACAGACATTACAAGCAGATCGACCAGCATTAAAACACAAGAATAAGGGTAATTTGGAGAAAATGGTGTTTGGAGGGGTTGAAAACCTGTAGACTCCATCAGCCGCTCCCACGCAGCCATTGGAAGTTTGTAATGCAGGTTATGAAAAAGCAGATTTTATGCAAAACCTGTGACATTCCTCCAGGATTAGCGGGAACTAAATGAACAATTGCTATTCTGCTTGTCAGAGCCGCTTTGTGTTCTCATACTGGGTTACATAGCGGCGCATTAACGCCTGCAAATTCACTCTATTCAATCCCGAGTTCAATTTTGACACAAGATTGGAAAATGCAGCCGCTGAATAACAAAATGTGAATGTAGATGAGGGGGGGGGGGGACATGATAAAACATCAGCGCAACTTTTTCTGCTGCTTCTAAGATCTGCAAATCTTGTTACAAAAAAAAAAAAAAGTTTAAAAAATCGCTCCGCGGCGGCGGCGTTGGTGGCTGCGGTGATTTAACTAAAGCTTGTCACAAACTTAAAACGGCAGATGTGTTATTTTCAGATAAAACGACTGGATGATCGGATTGATATCTCAATTGAAAAGACAGCTTTCGCTTTGTAGATTGATGCTTCCAACCAGCCAGCCCTTTATTGGATTTTTTTTTTCTTAGCTTTTTTTCGGTAAAACGTTAACTTGTCTTTTTCAAGGAGACTTTAAGCATCGAGGAGGAAAATGTAATTATGTAACCGGAGAATAAATGGCGGATGCGTCGTCTCGCTGCGGCACGTTATGAGACGCCGAGATGGGAATTAGCCGGAGTATGTGTCTGCGAAGTGTGATGTCATCGCGTGCTTGTTTACTGATCCCGCTCGGGACGCCGTCAGACGGGTTTTTGTTCCGGGTCCGGACCGCGGAGCTGATGGGGATCTGTAGGGCGGCTCACATAGATTTCTATTAGAACGGTTTTTGCGTATTTGGGTTCTTCACTATTGGGCAGATACTGATGGTTGTTGGCAGAGACCTCCGTATGTCATCAGTTGTCACGCAGGCTGTAATACGGATCCGTGTACCCAAATGATTTTAGATGCGCCTTTGGAACCAGCCTAATAATACAGAAGTAGACCGGATAGATGTAACGTTGATCAGCCGCTCTGCTGGGTAATCTGTCACATGTCAGTGCGCTCTGGCTTTATACCACCTATCCACTTGCTAAGTTTTCTCCATCTTTTGGTGTATGGTGTCGCATTTAGGCCACGCCCCTTTCCAACCAAGTATGCAATATTGTCTAAAAGTACCTTTAACATGGGCGGTTATCACACAAATAATCTCTGGAAACTGTGAATTTGGGTGATAATCGCCCGGTGTGCATGCAGCCGCCTACCGGAGTTTCTTGGGTTTTTGGTAGAACTTGAAACCAAGTGACTGTCGGCCGTGTAAATGGGAGTCGTCCGATGTTTAAGTGACTGTCTGTTTGCAGTCAGTGCAGGCGGATGGCCGCAGCGAGCTTCACCTTCAACCACAGAACGACGATCACACCTGGATGAAGGCACAGGAGCGTCGGTCACTCGGCCGCATGGAGGGAGCGTAAGTGTGGTGCCAGAAATCGGTTACACCTTCAATAGTAAATGAGCGCCAATCACATTGATGGGCCTCCATAGTAATAACTTAAATTTGCCCCCCCAATCTGGTGTCTGGTTTTGCACCCTGGGGGGGGGGGGCTGATGTGTATTTTTTTCTGTTCCATGTTCTTTAAGAAGAGTCTTTGGTCAGTTCTTCATATTTTTGTTTTCTCTTTGGAGGAAAGGCCTATATAGTCTCACTTCAAAAGGGCTGGGGCCACCCGAGCTGCGGCCCCTCTCTCTGAGGGCCCCATGCTCTGTCTCTATGGCGCTACACCTTCCCCCTTGTTGTATCTTGACAATCCAAGCCCTAATTTAATGACTTCTCTCCACTTCTTTATAGGATGCTCCAAACATCTGGGTGTTTCCAATACTCCTTATCATATACAGTATTTTTACATGGGAGGCCGAACACTCTTGAGTTCATCTATCTGAGCCTATCATGTGATATGAAATCTTAAAGTGGTTTTTCAGGGACTTTGGGGATATTTACTATGGATGACCTATCATCAGCTGATCGGCGGGGGGTTCCTATACTCGGCATCCCCACCGATGAGCTAATTTCCAGCACCGCTGTCCATTCGGTCAGCATTGGAAGCAGATAGCGCTGTCTGCATTGCAGCGGCCTAGGGTTAGTATTGCATTGAACTCAATGGGAGCCGTGCCTGCAGTACCAACGCAGGCCACTGTACTATGGACACTGATCTGCTCCCTGTGCTGGCTGTACTGGCAGCGGGCCTGGAGATCAGCTGGTTGGCGAGGATCCTGAACGGTGAACCCCCAACTGATCAACTATTGATAACATACAGCATCCTAAGGATAGGTCATCAATCGCCAAAGTCATGTAAGCCGCTTAAAGGGTATTCTGAGATTTTTTGATTGACCTAACCCCTGACTGCACTCAAGACCCCCATCCTTCAGCTGATCATCCAGCCCGCTGTCAGTGCAGCGAGCTAGGCGTCGCCATCGGGGGTCAGAAGGGGAAGTTGGCCTCGACCTCCTGACCATGAACCCGAGGAAGTGTAAAACTGGAGTTCCCTAAGGACTTCAATGGGAAGTAAAACCAGCACTCTGACTGCCTCCTCCGACCACTGATGATATCTGGTCTGTTCCAATGAGAGCGGGTCGGACCATCAGCTGATGGATGGGGGTCCCGAGTGGTAAAGTAGTGTCCATTTACTGATTATCTAGGGAATAGGTCATAATTTAGAAAAGCCCCTTTAATACCTGCTGTTTTAGTTTATATAAACTTGTGATTCCTAAGGCCACATTCATGAATTGAATGTGGTTGCAAGAGGATCTGGATAGGTTTGGGGCAGAAAAGTGGTAGCTGAGGGGTAACACTGATAAATGTGCAGTTCTGCACATGGGCAGGAAATGCATGTCACCATTACACACTACATGGGGAACCACTGGGGAACACTGAGATGGAGAAGGACTTGGGGGTTTTAGTTAGCTGGAGCAACCAGTATCGGGCAGCTGCTGCCAAGGCAGATAGGATCATGGGGGCATCAGAAGACGTCTAGCAGCAACCAATCACAGCTGGCGCTCGATTAGCCAATCACAGCGCTCACTTTGCTGGAGGCGGGGTATTTAAAGCCCCGTCCCAGCAAAGCTGAGATGACAGACAGGGAGGACTCTGCAGTTTGCCGCATCGCCGCTGGAGACCATCGGGACGCCGCGGACCAGGTGAGTATTGATTTTTTTTGGGGGGGGGAAGGGGGGGGGGAGGCTTATATTTCAAGCCTCCCCAGAAAACCCGGTAGGTCTTACTATTGGGGTAGGACCTACTTTCAGGGAAGCATGGTATAATCTGGTTAGTACAGAGATCTCTCCCATCATCTATTATCCCCAGGACTTTGTAACAAAAGGGCGCCCTCTGTGTCTGGAGGAAAGAAGGTTTCTATACAACATAGAAGGGGGTTCTTTACTGTAAGAGCAGTGAGACTGTGGAACTCTCTGCCTGAGGACATGGTGAATTTAGTGAGAGAACAAAAGGGGCCTGGATGATAATAATGCCATACATAGTTCAGGTATTTTTGCATCCAGCAATGCTAATTCAGCTTTTTTTGTACAAGTTTTTTCGGGGAAAAAGGTTTTTTTATTCATATTTTTTAATATTTTTAAATTTTAAAATATTTGACTTAATATAACATCTTTTTTATTCTGCTTGACCTTGCAAACACTTAATCACTTCCACGGTATATTGCAGTATATTGTATTTTACATCTTCACATATATCTATCACAAGCAGGATTTGATAGGTTAACTACATGGCAGTACCAAGAGCCCCCACTAGCCCAAGGACTGCTGTAGCAACCATCAGCATCAACCCTGCCATTACATCATTTGGGGGCCGATAGAGTCTGGAGGGAACACCCCCTCCAGCTGATGCTGTTTCTATGCTGTGCTTAGGATTGACTGCACATGTAAGAAACATGACAGGTATGTAGGGGGCTTGGCTCACGAGCCCACTTCATATCCGCCCCACAACTCTGTGATGTAGGTATACACCACAGAGGGAGAAGTGGTTAAAGTCTGCTCATTCTGTGCTTCGAGGTCCAGTGGGTGGTCCTATCCGCTATCTGTGCATATATGCACGGCCAAATGTCTGACCATTGTCTATGTGTATAACATCGCTCACTCCACCCCGCCATACCATACACATCTCCAGCCCGCCATACCCTGCACATCTCCACCTCGCTGTACCCTGCACATCTCCACCTCGCCATACCGTGCACATCTCCACCTCGCCATACCGTGCACATCTCCACCTCGCCATACCGTGCACATCTCCACCTCGCCATACCGTGCACATCTCCACCTCGCCATACAGTGCACATCTCCAGCCCTTTACCTTCTGTATCCCCCCATTACCTGTAGTATGTAAGCTCGTTGGAGCAGGACCCTCACCCCTACTGTTTCCATCAGCTGATTACTATGTAACCGTGGTTCTGTAATGTTTGTACTTTTGTGTTTCTGTATCCCCCCATTACCTGTAGTATGTAAGCTCGTTGGAGCAGGACCCTCACCCCTACTGTTTCCATCAGCTGATTACTATGTAACCGTGGTTCTGTAATGTTTGTACTTTTGTGTTTCTGTATCCCCCCATTACTTGTAGTATGTAAGCTCGTTGGAGCAGGACCTGCACCCCTACTGTTTCCATCAGCTGATTACTATGTAACCGTGGTTCTGTAATGTTTGTACTTTTGTGTTTCTGTATCCCCCCATTACCTGTAGTATGTAAGCTCGTTGGAGCAGGACCCGCACCCCTACTGTTTCCATCAGCTGATTACTATGTAACTGTGGTTCTGTAATGTTTGTACTTTTGTGTTTCTGTATCCCCTGTCTATGTATGCGCTGCGGAATATGTTGGCGCTATACAAATAAAGATTATTATTATTATTATTATTATATATAGAAATCGCTGGCAATCACTGATGGGACCACCCACTGGACCTCTAAGCTCAAAGACATGTAAGGCTTACAGATATCAAAAAGTGTTTGCTTTGTAGGACTGCTACTGATGAGGAGGACCGTTGACCCATATCTCCCAGTGCTGCTCTGAATATGAGGTGACCCTGCGGTGTATTACTTTGTGTCGATGTGTAGCCTCTCTCCTCTCATTACTTGTGTCGATGTGTAGCCTCTCTCTCCTCTCGTTACTTGTGTCGATGTGTAGCCTCTCTCTCCTCTCGTTACTTGTGTCGATGTGTAGCCTCTCTCTCCTCTCGTTACTTTGTGTCGATGTGTAGCCTCTCTCCTCTCATTACTTTGTGTCGGTGTGTAGCCTCTCTCCTCTCATTACTTTGTGTCGGTGTGTAGCCTCTCTCCTCTCATTACTTGTGTCGATGTGTAGCCTCTCTCTCCTCTCGTTACTTGTGTCGATGTGTAGCCTCTCTCCTCTCGTTACTTTGTGTCGGTGTGTAGCCTCTCTCCTCTCGTTACTTTGTGTCGGTGTGTAGCCTCTCTCCTCTCGTTACTTGTGTCGGTGTGTAGCCTCTCTCCTCTCGTTACTTGTGTCGGTGTGTAGCCTCTCTCCTCTCGTTACTTGTGTCGGTGTGTAGCCTCTCTCCTCTCGTTACTTGTGTCGGTGTGTAGCCTCTCTCCTCTCGTTACTTGTGTCGGTGTGTAGCCTCTCTCCTCTCGTTACTCGTGTCGGTGTGTAGCCTCTCTCCTCTCGTTACTCGTGTCGGTGTGTAGCCTCTCTCCTCTCGTTACTCGTGTCGGTGTGTAGCCTCTCTCCTCTCGTTACTCGTGTCGGTGTGTAGCCTCTCTCCTCTCGTTACTCGTGTCGGTGTGTAGCCTCTCTCCTCTCGTTACTCGTGTCGGTGTGTAGCCTCTCTCCTCTCGTTACTCGTGTCGGTGTGTAGCCTCTCTCCTCTCGTTACTTTGTGTCGGTGTGTAGCCTCTCTCTCCTCTCGTTACTTTGTGTCGGTGTGTAGCCTCTCTCTCCTCTCGTTACTTTGTGTCGGTGTGTAGCCTCTCTCTCCTCTCGTTACTTTGTGTCGGTGTGTAGCCTCTCTCTCCTCTCGTTACTTTGTGTCGGTGTGTAGCCTCTCTCTCCTCTCGTTACTTTGTGTCGGTGTAGCCTCTCTCTCCTCTCGTTACTTTGTGTCGGTGTGTAGCCTCTCTCTCCTCTCGTTACTTTGTGTCGATGTGTAGCCTCTCTCTCCTCTCGTTACTTTGTGTCGATGTGTAGCCTCTCTCTCCTCTCGTTACTTTGTGTCGGTGTGTAGCCTCTCTCTCCTCTCGTTACTTTGTGTCGATGTGTAGCCTCTCTCTCCTCTCGTTACTTTGTGTCGATGTGTAGCCTCTCTCTCCTCTCGTTACTTTGTGTCGGTGTGTAGCCTCTCTCTCCTCTCGTTACTTTGTGTCGATGTGTAGCCTCTCTCTCCTCTCGTTACTTTGTGTCGATGTGTAGCCTCTCTCTCCTCTCGTTACTTTGTGTCGATGTGTAGCCTCTCTCTCCTCTCGTTACTTTGTGTCGGTGTAGCCTCTCTCTCCTCTCGTTACTTTGCGTCGATGTGTAGCCTCTCTCTCCTCTCGTTACTTTGCGTCGATGTGTAGCCTCTCTCTCCTCTCGTTACTTTGCGTCGATGTGTAGCCTCCCTCTCCTCTCGTTACTTTGCGTCGATGTGTAGCCTCCCTCTCCTCTCGTTACTTTGCGCCGCTGTGTAGCCTCCCTCTCCTCTCGTTACTTTGCGCCGCTGTGTAGCCTCTCTCTCCTCTCGTTACTTTGCGTCGATGTGTAGCCTCTCTCTCCTCTCGTTACTTTGCGCCGCTGTGTAGCCTCTCTCTCCTCTCGTTACTTTGCGCCGCTGTGTAGCCTCTCTCTCCTCTCGTTACTTTGCGCCGCTTTGTAGCCTCTCTCTCCTCTCGTTACTTTGCGCCGCTGTGTAGCCTCTCTCTCCTCTCGTTACTTTGCGCCGCTGTGTAGCCTCTCTCTCCTCTCGTTACTTTGCGCCGCTGTGTAGCCTCTCTCTCCTCTCGTTACTTTGCGCCGCTGTGTAGCCTCTCTCTCCTCTCGTTACTTTGCGCCGCTGTGTAGCCTCTCTCTCCTCTCGTTACTTTGCGCCGCTGTGTAGCCTCTCTCTCCTCTCGTTACTTTGCGCCGCTGTGTAGCCTCTCTCTCCTCTCGTTACTTTGCGCCGCTGTGTAGCCTCTCTCTCCTCTCGTTACTTTGTGTCGATGTGTAGCCTCTCTCTCCTCTCGTTACTTTGTGTCGATGTGTAGCCTCTCTCTCCTCTCGTTACTTTGCGCCGGTGTGTAGCCTCTCTCTCCTCTCGTTACTTTGCGCCGGTGTGTAGCCTCTCTCTCCTCTCGTTACTTTGTGTCGATGTGTCATCCCTTGTGGTGTCACTGCCTGTATCGTTGGATCACTTCTCATCATGTCATTATGGCGGGTAAATTTGCTGTGCGGCAGGGAGATGTAAAGCTGTATAGCAATGACTACCTACCAGGGACAGGAACCCGTTCCAGGTATTCCTCAGTGACTACACTATATCACAAAGGACAATGGGAGATCTACATTTGTCACCCGATGCGTGAAGAGATTGTTGCTATGCAGCGGCCGAGGCAAATTACTGTAGATGGCTTATTATGCAGAAAGGCAGAGGAAGGAGTTCTGGCATCAGACATGATATCAGGTAATAACATATGGGGGCCTCTTAGGTTTTCACAGATTTTTCTCATTAACAAAACAGGTGTATCTACTTTTTGTTTTTTAAGCCCTTGGTGCCCCATGACATACTGAACATTTACATCATGGGAAGGGGTAGTTAAAGGGGTATTCCAGGACCTAAAAAGGAAAACTAGCTTAAAATGAAGAAAAATGGAATACTCTTCTACCCCAGCAGCTCCCCATCCTGTGCTGCAGCCCCGATGCCCGCCGCATGGAGCCTGGAAGAAGCGGTGGGCAGTCATATGCCGAATATTGTCCATGTGATACCTCAGCCATGAAAGACTGAGCGCTGAAGCCTGTGAGTGGCTGAGTGGCCATGTGCACAATGCTGTACATTACGCTTGTGATCGCCCACCTCTTCTTCCGGGCTCCATGCGGTGGGCACCGGGGCTGCAGTGCGGTAGGTGAGTATTCAATTTTATTTAATTTTAAACCCTTTTACATTTTTTTTCTATGTATTGAAAAGCTCCTGACCCTGGTATGCTAGACTCACCTCAGGCTTACCACCTTCCCATGTCAACGTCAATTAATAGACTAAGGCTCAAACTTTTGTTGGATATTTTGGCCACCGCAGCCATTGTATTTATTTACCAAAACAACATTACATATTTACCATAAGGAGAGGAGACCCTTGGGGAGACAACCAAAAAATTAAGGGTCTGGTGCTTTGCTCATAAAACCGAACCTTGCCTCCAACCGTACACCCAGCTAGAGGCTAGAATATCAAAAATTGATCAAGGCCACACGGGATCACTTCCCTGGCCTTTCCCCACACACCAGACCCAACAGGGTGGGAAGTGTCACAGGTGAGGATGTACCCACCAAAACTTACTTCCACCCAATAGAACATACCCTCCACAAAGGACCCCCCCCACCCCACCCCACCGGCCACAGCCAGCATGACTTACCATTTAAGTCTGCACAGCCCCCTATAACTGCAGCGCCCTTTCTATCCCTTCTTGTATTGGCAGTGTCCACATGTCGGTCCCCACTGCGTTCAAATAAACCCCATCCCTCATCCAAAAGCCCTCATAACCCTCTTCCAAACTAGTATGAAAAACTTTTACCCCCCCGCCCCTTTTCGCGCCACGAATCCTGAAATATGCCAGCTAATCTTGATTTGAGCTTTGTTAATTTTTTAACAGACCTAGCCATTCTTCATGACTTTCTGGGAAGTATTTCTGGCCGTACAATGATCATTTCGGGAAACAGTCTGCGCAGTCTTAGGAAATCATGCTGTATATCCCTGTGCCCCTCTCTCGCAGGTCGTCCACCCAAATCGTTGCCCCCAGTAAGCAGCACTAAGATGTCCGGAGCTCTATCCAACGCTGCATATGATGTCACTTCAGGCTACACTCTGCCCCACATCGTTCCCCTGATACCCATCCAACGAACTATTGCCTTCTAGAAAAACCCAACTGATGGCCCTCCGGTCTGATATTTGCAAGCTCCACCGTCCGGAAGATGAATGAATGTTCAAGGATCTATATTAATGCCGGGCCTTGACCTGTTAAAACAAAACCAAAACACTAATGTTTTCTAACCCTAATAACCCCACCCACTCCATATTGTCACAATCCCCTTAATAAAACTTGACTCCAGTTGATTGAACCCCCCCCCCCCCTCCCGGCCTCACATAAATCTGATATCTATTTGATTTCCAACAACCAATTTTTTGAACCACCGCAGAGTTCAAACCCCATTCAGTAGCGGCCGTTGCCGCCCAAATACTAAAGGAATGGAAAGAATACCCAGCATATTCCAAACCCAAAACAACCAAAGTTTTCTTCAAAACAGTCCGAAATTGAAATTTGGATGAAAAAGACCCATCACCATGTTTCAACAATGTTCCTCCCCCCCCCCCCCCCCCCATCAATGAAAAACACGCTTTCAACCTACTCATACATTTTACCGGACACATCGTTGCCCCTGGCACTGCTCCCAAAATAATCGTCTCTCCACTCCCCAATTGATCTGTCCTAGGCCGCTTCAACCAAATTTCTAATTTATTACCCAATACCGTTACATCTGCTTCCATGCACCCACCCCCCACTTTCATACTTGGGGACACCATTTCACTAACGCGAAAAGCCGCCAAAAATGATAATGAAAAAGCCAATTAAAATGGACCGGTTCATCACCCAAGGAGCCAGCCGTTTCTTGTGCCTGCCTCCTGTCATCAGGCTCAGCTAGCCCCGCCCCCGAGGAGAGCGAGACTTGCAGGTAGCCGTTGGACCCAACCATTGCACAGGATTCCTCCCGAATGGCCTGTCCCCGCTCCTCTAGCTCTGGGAAGAGGGCGACCGTCCGGAGGGTCCACAGAGAGCTCCTCATCCTACGTCGGGTTCGTGGCTCCGCCTCATTAGCTATCAATCTGGCTGGAGGACGGACCCTGTGCGCACCCCGCGCTCTCCTTCCCGCTCCTGTCACAGCCGCCGACACCGCGATCAACATGCTGGCTACCTTCTGCTGCAACCACCCTGGAGGGTGACAATCCGCTGCTGCCCGTAACTGCTCCAGGACTTTCTCCATAGACGCCATAAGGTAAATCTCACCCCGCTGCTGTACAGCCCTCTCTCTCTCACTTCCGCTGCTTATCACCGCTGCACCGCTTGTGACTATTATCTCTAACTCGTAGCTTACCTAAACCCCGCTTCAGCACTCACCGACTGTCACTCTGTACTCTAATCTTTTTGACAATGGCGCTCCCGTCTAAATCCACTTTTTAAACCTCCCTAAACTCCACCCCCTCTTTCTATCCCCACCAATCAGCTCCTACCTCCCCCACTACCACACGCTCCCCCTTTTTCCTACTGCTCTCACACCAGCAACCATTTAACCCTCTCCTTGCCTTACTCTGGTTCCCTAGCAACCCTGTTATGCAGGGCCTCCTCTTATGGGCCCCGATGGGGCCCCGTGCTCTAAGGTTACGTGTCATTTATTAACAGCATGTAGATGGCTCCGGCTTAGAAACCGATTCAGCTGTCACTGATAACTGGGGTCCAGCTGCAATGGCAGGCATCGGTGAGAACACCGATCCACACTATTACCCCCTTACCTACCATGATTAATGTTGATTGCGGCATATAAGAGGTTAAAAGGAGAGTGCTTCCTCTGACATTGTTGGCCCTTCGCCATAAAATTGTAGATGGCCAATGGGTTGTCATGGCAACTGGATCCCAGTCAATTACGCTGGGTATGCTATGGCTTTCCTCTAGACCGTTAGAGTAATAATACACTGCAGTAAAGAAGTCCTGCATTGTATTCTCTAAATGATCATGAGATCGCAGGTTCACGTCCCCTACAAGAACATAGAGTTTAAAAAAGAATAGAAGTAGTCACAAAAAGACAGGAAAAAGGAAAATTCTGCACATTTTTCCCTTATTTTTAAAAAAAAAACTAAATTAAAGAAAGCCATGTTTGATATTGTTGCATTTGTAACAATCCGTACAATGTATCAGCCACTCTTTATCCAGAACAGCAAACACTATAAAAAAGTCAACCTCAACACTGATGGCGACATATAAGATGGTAATAGTGGAAATGGGTGTTGTCACTAATCCCTGCCATTGCAGTGACAGATCCGGGCCTCTGCCTTGGCATTGTGGATGGCTGATGGGTTGCTGTGGCTTGTCTAAGTCAGTTATAGTGATACAGAAATACTGCGTTGTATAATCTGAACGATCAGGAGGTCGCAGGTTCAAGTCCCTACAGGGACATAAAGTGTAACAAAAACCCTTTTCTGTACATTTTTTCCTGTTTTGTTTAAAAAAAAAAATAGCAAAAAAAAAGCATGTGAAGTTGTAACAACCTGTGCGATAAACGTAAACACACTCTTTACCTTGCATGGCGGACTCTATTAAAAAAAACTGTATATGATTTGGGCATCATCCTAATCCTACCGACCTGCAGAAAAAGTTTGCCGCTTATACCGCATAATGAATGGTGTAAAAAAAGGCAAAATAAATGGGGGGTTTTTTCACCCCTCCCAAATGACTAAAAGTCCTATGTACCTAAACGGCTCGCCTCCAAACGGACAACCCTCATACAGCCATGTCAATGGCTGATGATACATCTCCGAAAACAGTCGTGCCCTGTGGGGCTTAGTCATAGGGATGTATGCATGTGTCCGTCTGTGGAGCTTACTGCACGTGTTTGTGTATTGTGGGTCTTCTTAAACCCTGGAGGGTCCATTTAATATCCCTATTTTTTAAACCACGGTCTCCACAATGAATAGGCGCATTTTTACGTAATCCAATAGAATTTAATGGGTGATTTCAGTCGGGTCAAATATGGACCAACGTGCGGCATGCTGTGTGTGTTTTGTGTAAACCTCATGCCTCCAGTGGTGGCCCAATAGTAATAGTGACCCCAGTAATAAGTGTTCCCAATAGTAATAGTGACCCCAGTAATAAGTGTTCCCAATAGTAATAGTGCACCTAGAAGCTGCTCCAATGGTAATAGTGACCCCAGTAATAAGTGTTCCCAATAGTAATAGTGACCCCAGTAATAAGTATCCCCAATAGTAATAGTGCACCTAGAAGCCGCTCCAATGGTAATAGTGACCCCAGTAATAAGTGTTCCCAATAGTAATAGTGACCCCAGTAATAAGTGTTCCCAATGGTAATAGTGCACCTAGAAGCTGCTCCAATGGTAATAGTGACCCCAGTAATAAGTGTTCCCAATAGTAATAGTGACCCCAGTAATAAGTGTTCCCAATGGTAATAGTGACCCCAGTAATAAGTGTTCCCAATAGTAATAGTGACCCCAGTAATAAGTATCCCCAATGGTAATAGTGCCTCCAGTAGTGGCCCCAATAGTAATAGGGCCCTGTCCTCATTCCCTACCCACTCAGAATCTACAGACGGGCAGCAGCACTGCACCATCCAGTATGTCGCTGTCTAGTTCCGATCCAGCCACTGCTGTTGTAATCGGAGGCTGTGACCCCTGACCTCTGCTCCCATTGTCTGCACTGCGTACAAGACGTAGATGCTGGGAGGAGAGGTCAGGGGTCACAGCGCCTGTTTTACAATAGCGGTGGCAGTGTATAATCTAGACCCAGTGAGTGACCTACCTGACTGCCCGGGGTAGCTGCGCGGCCGCAGGCGCCCTAAGCTGACACTTAGTTCTATCTGCCTCTTAACACGGCAGGTTAAAAATAAATAGCGGCACCGTCCTTTGGACTTGATTACCGTCCGGGAAGTCACTAGGTGTGTGGCAGCCATAGGTGAGCCCCCCACGGATCAGCAAGTTACCCCCATACTGTGGAGGCCCCGTGAATAGGCATTGGCTTACAATTCTGGTAGAGCCCCCTTACAGAGTGCTGGCCGTCTGCTGCGGCAGTGCTGCGGGTGTGCAGCCGGTCTATACGCCCCTCTGTCACTGCCGCCTCGTTTATCAGAAGCTATGGCTCCTCTTTAAATGATTTGCAAGCGAATGTCTCTGGATTAAAAGCCTGTTTTTCGGCGGTTCCTCCGGCTCGCCCGTTACCTGAACAGCTGGACTCGATTTCCCTGTAAGCCTTATAATGAGTGTTTCTTCTCCTCCGCCGGTAACATAACGAGTTCCTGCGCGGTTTCTTCTTTGCATGCTCCACGTTGGGAGGCAGGTGGGCTCTTCAATCAATAATTCTCTCATAACTGCTGTTCCTATTTACATAATTATATGGGCACTTGTATTGAGCCAATCTCCCCGAGGAATTCGCAGACCGAACCGCCACCGGAGAAGGAGCCGCACTCAGAAAACGCTGCGAGAGACTGAAAACCAGAGCGTGCCGAGAGAGAAGCACTTGGAGGGAATTAGATATCATTATCCCCAAGATGTAACTATTAGCCGTGTTACTGAAGGACAGCGTTGGCAAACACCGGCCACTTCACACCGCGGGCAGAGCCGGGCACAAAGCGGCAGCAGGAGGGGCGGACTTGTTTGAACAAACTTTTCTGGATTTATGTAACTGTATGCGAATAAAAGCAATAAGGCAGCGTGAACAAGATGCCCAAACTGCAAACACCATGCTGCAGAGCGGGAGGAGCTGAGCAGAGGGATATATATATTTATGGGGGAAGATTCAGTGTAACCTGCTATTTATTCATTTAAACCTCTGTACATTTCGAGCTAAGGAGTCCAGTGGGCGGAGCTATCAATGACTGTAAATGACTCTACACAGGAGCACAGTCCTTCTCAGCAAACTCTAATGTCGCCGTCAGTCTGATCTGGATAACAGTGTTATCCAGTAAGCCATGCTGCCCAATAACAGTAGTTACATAGGAGGCAGTATTATAGTAGTTATACTCTTATACATAGGGGGCAGTATTATAGTAGTGATATTCTTGTACATAGGGGCAGTATTATAGTAGTTATATTCTTGTACATAGGGGGCAGTATTATAGTAGTTATATTCTTGTACATAGGGGGCAGTATTATAGTAGTTATATTCTTGTACATAGGAGGTTGTATTATAGTAGTTATATTCTTGTACATAGGGGGCAGTATTATAGTAGTTATATTCTTGTACATAGAGGGCAGTATTATAGTAGTTATATTCTTGTACATAGAGGGCAGTTTTATAGTAGTTTTATTCTTGTACATAGGGGGCAGTATTATAGTAGTTATATTCTTGTACATAGGAGGCAGTATTATAGTAGTTATATTCTTGTACATAGGAGGCAGTATTATAGTAGTTATATTCTTGTACATAGGAGCAGTATTATAGTAGTTATATTCTTGTACATAGGGGGCAGTATTATAGTAGTTATATTCTTGTACATAGGAGGCAGTATTATAGTAGTTATATTCTTGTACATAGGAGCAGTATTATAGTAGTTATATTCTTGTACATGGGGGGCAGTATTATAGTGGTTATATTCTTGTACATAGGAGGCAGTATTATAGTAGTTATATTCTAGTACATAGGGGGCAGTATTATAGTAGTTATATTCTTGTACATAGGAGGCAGTATTATAGTAGTTATATTCCTGTACATAGGAGCAGTATTATAGTAGTTATATTCTTGTACATGGGGGGCAGTATTATAGTAGTTATATTCTAGTACATAGGGGACAGTATTATAGTAGTTATATTCTTGTACATAGGGGGCAGTATTATAGTAGTTATATTCTAGTACATAGGGGACAGTATTATAGTAGTTATATTCTTGTACATAGGGGGCAGTATTATAGTAGTTATATTCTTGTACATTGGGGGCAGTATTATAGTAGTTATATTCTTGTACATACGGGGCAGTATTATAGTAGTTATATTCCTGTACATAGGAGCAGTATTATAGTAGTTATATTCTTGTACATGGGGGGCAGTATTATAGTAGTTATATAACTGTACATAGGAGCAGTATTATAGTAGTTATATTCTTGTACATAGGGGCAGTATTATAGTAGTTATATTCTTGTACATAGGAGGCAGTATTATAGTAGTTATATTCTTCTACATAGGGGGCAGTAATATAGTAGTTATATTCTTGTACATCGGGGGCAGTATTATAGTAGTTCTATTCTTGTTCATAGGGGGCAGTATTATAGTAGTTATATTCTTGTACATAGGGGGCAGTATTATAGTAGTTATATTCTTGTACATAGGGGGCAGTATAATAGTAGTTATATTCTTGCACATAGGGGGCAGTATTATAGTAGTTATATTCTTGTACATAAGAGCAGTATTATAGTAGTTATATTCTAGTACATAGGGGGCAGTATTATAGTAGTTATATTCTTGCACATAGGGGGGTAGTATTATAGTAGTTATATTCTTGTACATAGGGGCAGTATTATAGTAGCTATATTCTTGTACATAGGAGGCAGTATTATAGTAGTTATATTCTTGTACATAGGGGGCAGTATTATAGTAGTTATATTCTTGTACATAGGGGGCAGTATTATAGTAGTTATATTCTTGTACATAGGGGGCAGTATTATAGTAGTTATATTCTTGTACATAGGGGGCAGTATTATAGTAGTTATATTCTTGCACATAGGGGGCAGTATTATAGTAGTTATATTCTTGTACATAGGAGGCAGTATTATAGTAGTTATATTCCTGTACATAAGGGGCAGTATTATAGTAGTTATATTCTTCTACATAGGGGGCAGTAATATAGTAGTTATATTCTTGTACATCGGGGGCAGTATTATAGTAGTTCTATTCTTGTTCATAGGGGGCAGTATTATAGTAGTTATATTCTTGTTCATAGGGAGCAGTATTATAGTAGTTATAGTCTTGTACATAGGGGCAGTATTATAGTAGTTATATTCTTGTACATAGGGAGCAGTATTATAGTAGTTATGTTCTTGTACATAGGGGGCAGTATTATAATAGTTATCTTCTTGAACATAGGGGTCAGTATTATAATAGTTATCTTCTTGTACATAGGGGGCAGTATTATAGTAGTTATATTCTTGTACATAGGGGCAGTATTATAGTAGTTATATTCTTGTACATAGGGAGCAGTATTATAGTAGTTATGTTCTTTTACATAGGGAGCAGTATTATAGTAGTTATAGTCTTGTACATAGGGGGCAGTATTATAGTAGTTATATTCTTGTACATAGGGAGCAGTATTATAGTAGTTATAGTCTTGTACATAGGGGGCAGTATTATAGTAGTTATATTCTTGTACATAGGGAGCAGTATTATAGTAGTTATGTTCTTGTACATAGGGGGCAGTATTATAATAGTTATCTTCTTGTACATAGGGAGCAGTATTATAATAGTTATCTTCTTGTACATAGGGGGCATTATTATAGTAGTTATATTCTTGTACATAGAGGGCAGTATTATAGTAGTTATATTCTTGTACATAGAGGGCAGTATTATAGTAGTTATATTCTTGTACATAGGGGCAGTATTATAGTAGTTATATTCTTGTACATAGGGGCAGTATTATAGTAGTTATATTCTTGTACATAGGGGGCAGTATTATAGTAGTAATATTCTTGTACATAGGGAGCAGTATTATAATAGTTATCTTCTTGTACATAGGGGGCACTATTATAGTAGTTATATTCTTGTACATAGAGGGCAGTATTATAGTAGTTATATTCTTGTACAGAGGGGGCAGTATTATAGTAGTTATATTCTTGTACATAGGGGCAGTATTATAGTAGTTATATTCTTGTACATAGGGGCAGTATTATAGTAGTTATATTCTTGTACATAGGGGGCAGTATTATAGTAGTTATATTCTTGTACATAGAGGGCAGTATTATAGTAGTTATATTCTTGTACATAGGGGGCATTATTATAGTAGTTATATTCTTGTACATAGGGGGCAGTATTATAGTAGTTATATTCTTGTACATAGAGGGCAGTATTATAGTAGTTATATTCTTGTACATAGGGGGCAGTATTATAGTAGTTATATTCTTGTACATAGGGAGCAGTATTATAGTAGTTATATTCCTGTACATAGGGGGCAGTATTATAGTAGTTATATTCTTGTACATAGGACGCAGTATTATAGTAGTTATATTCTTGTACATAGAGGGCAGTATTATAGTAGTTATATTCTTGTACATAGGGGACAATATTCTAGTAGTTATATTATTGTACATAGGGGGGCAGTATTAGAGTAGTTATATTCTTGTACATAGGGGGGCCGTATTATAGTGGGTATATTCTTGTACATAGAGGTAGTATTCTAGTAGTTATATTCTTGTACATAGGGGGGCAGTATTATAGTAGTCATATTCTTGCACATAGGAGGCAGTATTATAGTAGTTATATTCTTGTACATAGGGGCAGTATTATAGTAGTTATATTCTTGTACATAGGGGCAGTATTATAGTAGTTATATTCTTGTACATAGGGGGCAGTATTATAGTAGTTATATTCTTGTACATAGGGGGCAGTATTATATTAGTTATATTCTTGTACATAGGGGGCAGTAGTATAGTAGTTATATTCTTGTACATAGGAGGCAGTATTATAGTAGTTATATTCTTGTACATAGGGGGGCAGTATTATAGTAGTTATATTCTTGTACAGAGGGGGCAGTATTATAGTAGTTATATTCTTGTACATAGGGGCAGTATTATAGTAGTTATATTCTTGTACATAGGGGCAGTATTATAGTAGTTATATTCTTGTACATAGGGGGCAGTATTATAGTAGTTATATTCTTGTACATAGAGGGCAGTATTATAGTAGTTATATTCTTGTACATAGGGGGCATTATTATAGTAGTTATATTCTTGTACATAGGGGGCAGTATTATAGTAGTTATATTCTTGTACATAGAGGGCAGTATTATAGTAGTTATATTCTTGTACATAGGGGGCAGTATTATAGTAGTTATATTCTTGTACATAGGGAGCAGTATTATAGTAGTTATATTCCTGTACATAGGGGGCAGTATTATAGTAGTTATATTCTTGTACATAGGACGCAGTATTATAGTAGTTATATTCTTGTACATAGAGGGCAGTATTATAGTAGTTATATTCTTGTACATAGGGGACAATATTCTAGTAGTTATATTATTGTACATAGGGGGGCAGTATTAGAGTAGTTATATTCTTGTACATAGGGGGGCCGTATTATAGTGGGTATATTCTTGTACATAGAGGTAGTATTCTAGTAGTTATATTCTTGTACATAGGGGGGCAGTATTATAGTAGTCATATTCTTGCACATAGGAGGCAGTATTATAGTAGTTATATTCTTGTACATAGGGGCAGTATTATAGTAGTTATATTCTTGTACATAGGGGCAGTATTATAGTAGTTATATTCTTGTACATAGGGGGCAGTATTATAGTAGTTATATTCTTGTACATAGGGGGCAGTATTATATTAGTTATATTCTTGTACATAGGGGGCAGTAGTATAGTAGTTATATTCTTGTACATAGGAGGCAGTATTATAGTAGTTATATTCTTGTACATAGGGGGGCAGTATTATAGTAGTCATATTCTTGCACATAGGAGGCAGTATTATAGTAGTTATATTCTTGTACATAGGGGCAGTATTATAGTAGTTATATTCTTGTACATAGGGAGCAGTATTATAGTAGTTATATTCTTGTACATAGGGGGGCCGTATTATAGTAGTTGTGTTACCAACGCTATGTACAAGAATAAGTTAGTTATATTTTTGTCCAAAAGGGGGCAGTATTATGGCAGTTAGTTCTGTATTGTTGAGCTATTCAGTTTAGTCTTCCATGCCAACAGCTGAGCGTCTTGACAAGTGAAAACCACCTGTGAAGAAGGAATATGTTCAGTAGTTGTCACTGTCACTTGCCTTGGCAGCTCATAAAAGATGTATTATGGGGGGGGGGGGGGCAGTGAATGTCGGGGCGCCTTCAGTGTAAGAAAATAAATTTTAAAATAAAGAAAAATTATGGAAATTTGGTCTGATGTGTGATTATCTTGATATCCGTTTTGGGTGCAGGCAATGTTGATGCATAAAGGATAAGTTCTGCGTCTTCCTGAGAGGACCCTGCAGGCTTCGGTGTGCGGCTTCACGCTGACCTGTATAGCGGGTTTGTTTCCAGGCACAATTACTGGATCTCTGAGCTTAAATGTGTAAATCCCAGCGCGCCCCTGAACACGAGACCGCGGTGCCAGGTGCAGAGAATTGTGTTTGTTCAAAATTGTGATTAAACTAATGACATTATTAGAACATCGGTGTCATGACAAAAATGAATCCCGTTATTTGTGTTGACAGCCGTGTCACAACATGAGAAACGTCAGCAGCGGCGTGCTCCAGCGATCGTGGCAGCGCCTCTGCCGTCTGCATCCGTGTAGAGACGAGCGGAAAGAGCAAAAGCAGACCGTCCGGATGAAGAGCCTTCCTACCAATCCTATTGGTTGCTGTGGACGGAGCGACGGGATCGCTGCTGCGGAGGGCGCTGAGTAGGAAGCTCACAGTGTCTTCAGGTCTTTCCTTCAGCTTTAGTACGCAGATACATTGTATCACATTGTAGCCACCCTGCCCAAGGGCGTAACTATAGGGAATGCAGGGGATGCGGTTGCACCCAGGCCCAGGAACCTTAGGGGACCCATAAGGCCTCTCTTCTCCATATAGGGAGCCCAGTACTATGAATAAACCATTAGATTAAGGGGCCCTGTTACAGGTTTTGCATGGGGGCCCGGGAGCTTCAAGTTACGCCCCTGACCCTGCCTCTCTACTAACAGTAATTGGTCCTTTGGCTATAGAGAAAAGCTTGGTCTGCTCCGCTCTAAAACAGGAACTCGCACTGATGGCTCACCTATATACGTTAAACGGGCTATGGGGGTTTAAAATATGCAGTAAATACCCGTTCTTTGTGAATTTAACTGTGTACTGCTTTTTTACACTTAATACACAGCCCACATACAGCCCTAAAAAACATGTTAAAGGGGTTTTCTGCACAAAATTATTGAAGACCTATCCTCAGGTTAGGCCATCAATAGTTAATGGCCGAGGACCCACTATGTGGCAATCGCCCGTCTTGCTTTCAGTGCAGTAGTAGTATCCTGGCTGGATTCACTGAATCCAATTCGCTGAAATCAGTGATGGCTCAAGCCGCTATTACTCTTCTGGCACTTCAACCTCGGACACCGGGGATGGCACTAGAAGTGTAATAGCTGGCTCAAGCCTCGTCACTGGTGCAGTGATGCCAGCCAGGCCTCTTCCTTCCCCGTTTGCTATGATGCACATCCTGCCATGTGATCGGCGGGTCCCAGTCATTAACTATTGTTGACCTATCCTGAGGATTGGTCAAAAATGTTTTTTTCCCATAAAAATCCTTTAAGAAAGGGACATTTTTCTTTTTTAAGGATGAGTAGGTAGGCAAAAATCTGTTGGTATGATGCAACCTTCCAGAAGATAAAGTAGAAGCAATAAGCCTGTGAATTGCCGACTGACGTCTCCTTTAGTAAGTTTAAGACTAACATGCATTTCAAGGCGCAAAACTTCTTCATCGGTAAAGCTGGGGTTAAAGACAGCGCAACGGGAGCTGGGCTGTGAAGGGTGGAGGGATGCCACGCTGAAGCCACGGACAGTCTGGATGCGATTTGGCAGGATGGGTTGGCACAGTCTTTAACCCCAGCTTTACTGATTAAGAGGCTTTATGCCACAAAACAATATGTGGATGGTCACCGATTACAAACTTAGTGCTTCTAGTTTATCTTGTGGAAGGGGGCGCCATTCCACCAGTTTTTTGCCTATCCACTCAGTTATACCACGCCTCTTTTTAGCATCTGGCGTTATCTGGTCAGGCATCACCTCTGCACCTTCCCACCAATAGATGTACATTTATGTCCTGTGAATAGTGCGGGCTCAAAAGTCGAGCCCACTGCAGTCGGAGCTAGCGATGACTAACAGTCAGCCTCCCAGGGGAACAGCGAGAACACCGATCCCTGAGGTTAACTGTAGAATAAAGCTTTCTGACAGTTAGGGGTTCAATGAGTGGCCAGGTTGCCATGGGAGGTGGTGAGCGCCCCCCCCCTCCCTCCCCCATGCTCAATGGAAGTCTTCAGAGGCCGGACAGACATCTGTCTGGGATGATTTAGTAATTCTGCATTGAGCAGAGGGTTGGGCCTGATGACCCCGGAGGACCCGATGACCCTGGAGGACCCTTACAACTCTACCATTCTAGGATTCTAACCCCTTGCATGCCCCATTCAATGTTGCACACGACATGTAAAAGATTCAGAGGAAGGGTGCTCCCTCTGTGACGTCAACAGTCCTCCAGTCATGGAGCACTAATGGGTTACCATGGCAATGGGCGCTAGTCGCTGGTGTCCGGGACTGCCATGGCCTGTGCTCACTAATATAAGCAATATTTCATTGCAATACAGAGTTGTATTATCAGAGCCCTCATAGCAGTGCAGGTTGGAGACTCCTACAGGGACGTAAAGTGTACTGAGAAAACACGTCAAACATTTTGCATACCTCCTCCTTGCTTAAAAAAAATTAAAACCTAAAAAACCCCACGTTTGGTATCCTCGCGTCCGTAATGAGGCGTACAATATATTAGCCAATGCTATAAAAAAAAAAAAAACTGAGCGAAAATACCCCCCCGCCCAAAAAATAAACATTAAGTGATCAAAAAAGACCTATGTACCCCAAAATGGTGCCAATAAGAATGACAGCTTGTCACTCAAAAAGCAAGACCTCCGTGAGCTCCGTCCAGGGAGAAGTAAAGAAGTGAAGGAACTTTGAAACGTGGAGATGAAAATCTCAAAAAATCATTTCATAATTAGGATCAAAATAAGTTGCGTCACAAAGGGGTCTAAAACCTACTAAAAAGGTACATTTGCTGGACTTGAGTTGGAAAAGGACCTAAAAGACGGCCCCCATGGACGTACGTTAAATGTACAGAGAGCGACCTGTGCTGCGCCTGGCGGCCAACAAGCATCTCGCTTCTATGAAGAACCGGACGGCAACAGCGTCTGTCTGCACCCCCTCCGACCTGCCAGGAGCGCCACTCCCCGACGATGGAAGAATTAGGGCTTTCATCTCTCTATCTATAGGTACTTAAATGGTTTCTGTCTTATGGAATCGGATCGATGGGACCCATAAATTTACCCGAGAACAAAGCCCTTTTATTGGGGAGCTGGTGGAAAATTACACTGCGCTGCCGCTGATGGGAAGATGAGAATGACTGTATGGAATGAGCGAGGACGAGGGTTGGCAGCCGCACAGACAGGAGAGATTGAGGGCCGGCATTAGCTTCACGCTCATAGGGAAGCGGAGAAATGCCTTCTATTTCAGGTACATTGTGGAGCAAGGAGTGGACAGATTTACGGCCGGAATAAAGCAAACACTCATGTACGGCGCCCAAACTGTGCCGCTGATGAATGCAATACTGAAGACTTATTGACCAGTTATACCCAAGAAGATTGGACTTGATTTGGATGGCACTATGAGGAGCGCCGACATTGACTTACTGGTTCTCAGATTGCCTGGCTGCGAGTCCTTGTGTGATGGATCGCTTGTGAGATGTGTATATAGTAGAACCACAGAGGGAACACAAAGCATTAAAGGGGTATTCTAGCGCCGGGGCCTTTTCTTCAGTTCTCCCCCATCCACTGTATAGATAGATATTATTAAGCAACATTAAGTATCTGAACCCTCCTATGGATCAACTTGTAAATCTATGCTGCCTCCGCCTGTCTGTCATCACATGACCTGCCGCTCAGGTACATCCCACCGACTCCTGTCTGTCATCACATGACCTGCCGCTCAGGTACATGCCACCGACTGTTACAGATATACAGGCAGTTTTTATGTAGAAAAAAAAAAATTAAATCCCTCCCCTAGAAGTTGTCGTTTTGCTGTACAACTCTGCAAGTGGTTCTATCTTGGGTAGATCTGTAAATGGTGAGAGTTGTGGTGATTAGATGGACGGTCACCGGAGGCCCTAAAAGTGGTTCCCCCCTTGGCCTATAAGAGGCTCTTGGAGGCTCCTTGTGTGTAGTGACCTCTTCTTCCGCTTGTGTAGCGCTTGTTGACCACTAGACGCCTCTACGACGCAGAGAAGAGATTTCACTCTGTTACCAGAGGGGGGCGCATTAGTGGGATGTGAGAAGCTGGATAGTCGTATCAATGAATTGTCCCCCACCAGCTGTTCTGACCAGACTGTTAGATATTGGGATCAGTGGATGGGGGCACACAAGCTAACTGGGCTCAGGATGCCCCCTACAGACTACCAGTAGAGAGGAGCGTCTGACCAGACTGTTAGGAGGTGTTGGGACCAGTGGATGGGGGCACACAAGGTGACCGGGCTCAGGACGCCCCCTACAGACCACTAGTAGAGAGGAGCATCTGACCAGACTGTTAGGAGGTGTTGGGACCAGTGGATGGGGGCACACAAGGTGACCGGGCTCAGGACGCCCCCTACAGACCACCAGTAGAGAGGAGCATCTGACCAGACTGTTAGGAGGTGTTGGGACCAGTGGATGAGGGCACACAAGGTGACCGGGCTCAGGATGCCCCCTACAGACCACCAGTAGAGAGGGCATCTGACCAGACTGTTAGGGGGTGTTGGGACCAGTGGATGAGGGCACACAAGGTGACCGGGCTCAGGATGCCCCCTACAGACCACCAGCAGAGAGGAGCATCTGACCAGACTGTTAGGGGGTGTTGGGACCAGTGGATGAGGGCACACAAGGTGACCGGGCTCAGGACGCCCCCTACAGACCACCAGTAGAGAGGACCATCTGACCATACTGTTAGGAGGTGTTGGGACCAGTGGATGAGGGCACACAAGGTGACCGGGCTCAGGACCCCCTACAGACCACCAGCAGAGAGGAGCATCTGATTGTCTGACAAGCACCAGCAGCCCCAACTGTTTCATTGTCTGCCATCTAGAAACGGGCCCACAATTGTTACACCCCTGTGTCTGCTAGAACCTTTTCCAGGCCCTTGGCAGAAGGACATTTGGTCTCAGTCCTCATTACATGTACGGCCTCTGACCCCCACCGTTGCCTCCGTTTGCAGTGTTGTCGTGAACGATGAAGCTGGATGCTACGGAGTGGAACCGGGTTGTCTTCAGTTATGAATCCAGGTTTACTTGAGGTGCTGACTGCAGCCGTGTTCCTGTCTAGAGACCTCTGGGTGATCTCCTCAGTCGAGCCTGAGCTGCTAGTGTGATGGTCTGGGGGGGGGGCCATCGCATATGACAGTCCCTCCCCCCCCCCCCCCCCCCCCCCTAGTAAGTGGTACGAGGGCCAATGACAGCTCAGCGATACGTTCAGTGTAAAAAACACAATGAAGATGGAAATCGCACGCGTATTCACTGCTGGTTTTGTGCAAGTTGCTAAAAAATTGACATTGTCGAATTTTTTTTTTTTTTCCCCACACATGAAAATGCAGTGAATACGGATGTAAAACCGTACATATGCACCAATTATGCATAGATTTGCAGACGCCCGTGTGGGAGGGGCTTAAGGCTTCTTTCATGTATTTTGGTGGCATTTTTTTCTAGTTTTCTTTTCTCTGGCGTTTATCTCTTTTTTTCCTGTTAAGAAATCTATTGGGAAAAACCTGAAAAGAACCTCGTGGAGGCGAAAAACTGCTTGTAGTGCATTTCAAGACTCCCTATTGACCTACAGATAACAGCTGCCACATAGGCTTCTCTATAGGTAACAGAGGCAAAGAAAGAACAGAAGCTCAAATGCCGGCATCATCAGAAAGTGGCGCCAACAGGTCAGACAATAACTGCGAGAGAGAAGATTCGTCAAGACAACCTGAGGCTTCATTCACATGAGGTTTTTCAGGTCCAGCGCTAGTTCAGGCCTGGATTCCATCCTTCATGCAGAAAACTAAATAAAGGGGGGAAAAAACCAGGATGGAATCTGGACGGCAACGTAGGGGAGAATACATTATGCTGACAGAGGTTTGGGCACACATATTTTATTCACATATTTCCATCTGGTGTTGGGCCGCCTTTGGCCTCAGTGACAGCAGTCCCCCTCCGCGGTCGCTTTCTACCAAATTCCCATAGATGTGTGGAGGGATTTGCTTCCATTCCTCTAGGAGCTTCAGATAGTGATGTGGGGAAGGATGGGTGTGTTGGGCGTGCACGGATATGGCATTCTAGTTCAACCTGATCGATGGGATTTGGATCTGGACTATAGGCGGGCCAATGAAGTCTACAGATGTTCTGCTCCTCCACACTGCATGCCATATGACATGGCGCTCGGTCATGTTGGTGGAGACATGAAGCTGTACCAGAGTATTAGCACAGGGGAGGTGATGCAACATTTTCTGGGATGTCTCTGAACCCATTGGCGTTAAGGGTCAAGTTTATTATAGCCAATGCTCCTGGTCCTTCCCACCAGAACATGCCCTCCCTCCCACTATGACAGAACCTCCTCCAAACTTCACACAGCAGGTGGATTCAATCTCCCAATAACATGGCCAACAGTGGACTCTGGAAGGTCCAGAAGCTGCGAGGTCTCGTACTGATTGGTTGGTGACATCCCCCCACCAGATCACGTTGTCAGCTCTACACTTGGTGACATCCCCCCGACAGACCCCGTTGTCAGCTCTACACCTGGTGACATCCCCCCCCCCTGACAGACCCCATTGTCAGCTCTACTCCTGGTGACATCCCACCACCAGACCCCGTTGTCAGCCCTACACCTGGTGACATCCCCCCACCAGACCCCGTTGTCAGCTCTACATCTGGTGACATCCCACCACCAGAACCCATTGTCAGCTCTACATCTGGTGACATCCCCCCCCCCCCGACAGACCCCGTTGTCAGCTCTACACCTGGTGACATCCCACCACCAGACCCCGTTATCAGCTCTACATCTGGTGACATCCCCCCACCAGACCCCGTTGTCAGCTCTACATCTGGTGACATCCCCCCCCCCCCGACAGACCCCGTTGTCAGCTCTACACCTGGTGACATCCCACCACCAGACCCCGTTATCAGCTCTACACCTGGTGACATCCCACCACCAGACCCCGTTATCAGCTCTACACCTGGTGACATCCCACCACCAGACCCCGTTGTCAGCTCTACACCTGGTGACATCCCACCACCAGAGCCCGTTGTCAGCCCTACACCTGGTGACATCCCCCCACCAGACCCCGTTATCAGCTCTACACCTGGGGGCATCTGATGGTTTCTGTACTGGGATCTCCTGTGTGATCCTGTCCTTTATATCTAATGCTCACACATCACCTGACCGCATCGGACTGCTGGGGGGCACATACTTCTGTCAACATAGTGTATGTAAGATGAAGACTTCTTTGGTCTTGGTATCCTATAGTTTGCAGCCATCTCATTCTTCTACGCTGGATATAAGCTCAGAGGACGGGGCCAGCGCTGGATTTACGTAAGGTAATCTAAGACCAGCCGTAGCGGTTGGTGTTTTTCCCCGTGTAGCGGGGGGTTCCTCTACCCCAGTGTTTGCTGTTATTAGTTGCTATTCATTGAAGCCAGCTGCAATTTACATATTTCTGACTACTAATATTTAGCTCAGAGCCTCTAGTTTTCATTAAGTCGGAAGAATGATTTCCACGCCTAATGAGTTTGGAAGCGAGCACCGTTTGGGAAATTTTTATTTAAATTTTATTAGATACTTAACAGTCCAGTGGCAAAGAGATAAGGGGGGGGGGGGGGGGCTCAGGACTCAACAACAATGCGCCTAATTCACATGGAAAACTGCAAAATATGCAAGCGCAGTCACTTTGCTAATATGATTTGTGTGAATGAAAAACGGGGATCTGCTTATTTTTTAATAGGATTGTAAAAAGTAGAGATCCATCAAGGATGTGATGGCTCAGCTGAATGAAGCCGTACAGCTGGAGATTTCCCATTAGTGATTTTGGAAATGGCCGGCTCCACCGTATAAGATATTAGTCTGTTCTTCTTAATGTCGCTTAGCTCCACATTTAAAGCTCCATTTACATCCCCAACGTACCTGGAGTGTAACCTTATTAGGCGTTTTCTGTACTTATTTCACATAAGTGTTGATTTACAGCAATCATTCTCACGGCTTTTGTTGGAATTTCATGCTCTAAGGCCGCCTTCACAGTATTTCCATCAGTATTTGTAAACTAGAACCAGAAATGGAACCTACAAAGTATCATGGAAAGATTTCTACTTCTGTGTTTTGGACCCAGTCCTGGCTTTAGCTTACAAATACTGATACAAAATACTCTGAAAGTAACCTAAAACTCACACTTCTTCGCTGCCTCGTGTGGCCTCAGCCTTTTCCGAGCGTGCTCAGCCAGGATCCAAGAAGTAAAAAATACTTAAGGTTTGTCCTATCATTAAAGGGGTTTTGTCACTTTAAAAAAAATCTATACTTACCTATTCCTTCCCTGTCCGTTTCCTTAGCACATCTTCTCTTAGCTGAGCTTTTGCAGTGTCCCGGGGTCACCTCACTGCAGGCTGGGCCCAGCTTGTTATGAAGGCTGCATTCCTCAAATTCCTTCCGGCCCGGGTCAGTGAAGGTCAGGTCCCTGTGCTGTAGCTTCACTGCCTAGGAAGGAATTGTAATCTATTTCAGAGACAGCTCGCGTGAGCAATCTCTGAAGAAGATATGCAGTCCTCCAGCTGGCCTGTGCGCTGTGACATAACGTACATTGGTTGGCAGGCTGAAGACTGCCAACCAATGTACATAACCTCATAGGAAGGAGAAGAATCAGGCAGATGAAGGTGAAGTGACCCTCTTGGACTGCAGGAGACAGGAGAAGATAAGGGAAGTGAAGATCTGGTATGTAGACTGACGGGGGAAGGATAGAGAAGTATAGAATTTTTCTTTTTTAGTGACAGAACCCCTTTAGGTCAGGAATGGTCTGGTTTTTCCTTAGGGAGAACAGCTACAAGGGAGACTTATAGGGCCATGCATGCTCCTGTGCGGAATTTATGCAAATGCTATGATGGACAATACCTCTATAGCGCCTTCCTGAGACAACTGTCTGTACATGGTTATCTTTTCATTCTGAAGAAGTCTCTGGCTTTGTCTTATATTCCCAGTCATGGTTACAAGGCTTAAGGTCCCTTTACCCAGCATGCCCGGTGCCTGACTAGTTCTCCTGTGCTTAAACAGGAGTGATAGTCGAGCAAGTGAATGGATGTGGACAGGATCGTTGTGGCCCACCCGCCTCCAGTCACGGTACGCAGGAGTCACCCCAACATTGAGCAGCTCCTGTTTTCACGGTCTGATAGTCATTGGCTTTTAGTTTTGCTACATATCAGGCTGCTTTGTACCCCTTTATCCCTCTGTTTCCCTGGTAGTATCGCTGGTATCATGGCATTCATTGTGCCCGGTCAAAACAAATCTAAACACCTTCTCTCTACATCTTGCAGTCCAAACAGGTTTATTGCACGCTCGCACAGGCTGGAGCTAGTCAGTTATTGGCAGGCGGCCCAGTTGTGACAGCAGGGAGCGTAGCTGGATATACTTTTCTCGATACTCCCGGCAACACCGCACCAGAATTTACAATGAACCAGGCTTGTAGCCCTCGGTGAACATTTTTTTTCTCTGTTGCACCCTCTATACATCTGGAGAAAGACCTGCTATAATAGCGTCCTGCCCTATCTGCCACCAAGATGGCGCCACGACTATTTCCACCTCCCAATCTCATGGGGCCTTCCACTGCAAAACAGAGAAGTAGTAACACATTAACTCTAAAACATTTGAACCTGCCAACAGGAGCTTCCCTCATACAGTCTGCACCACAGCCATTGACTACCATATGGCAGTCTACTACTATCAGACTCTGGAATGAATGCGGGTGGATGGCGGGGAGCTGGAAACGATGGTTCTACAAGGAGCCCCAATACAAGGGCCCCTGGTGCACTCCGGACCCATAAAGGCTTCATGTTCCCCCCTGCTGGCGCCATGCTTGCTGTAATTCCGTCCCCTTGGACCCTTATATTGGCGTCTTCTGGCTATTTACAGTGGCATCGTGTTTATTTAGTGATGTTGTTCAGGTGTGAACGTTACTATTTGCTACTAATTGCTGCGTAATGCGTCTTACTGCATGATTTGTGCGCTGGTCGCCGGTTTCCATAGTGAGACTAAGAAAATAAAACAAAGATATTTCTTGTGAACAGCTTGAGTTCAGCCTTGCAGAGCGCATTGTGGAACTGTAAATGGAGCCACTTTACCAGGAAATTGTATATTTAGGGATGGAAGCCGCACACATTCCTAGAGAGGAAATAACAGGCAACATGTATATATTTATATACGTTTGTATTCTGCTCAATGGGCAATTAAACACCCTGGAAACCACAAGCTGGGAGTAGTATATCAATGCAGCGGCACCGATCCTCCGGAGAGAAGGCGGAAGGAACTTTCCGTCCTGAGGAGTTCGGCTTGTTGGGTAATATGGATTATATATTCGGCTTTGCTTCTTCTGCAAATAAAACGTGAAATAGTTCAGCATTTTCATTAATATCCAAAGTAGAAAAAAGTTATAACTACCCAATAAAAACCAATTCCCACATGGGGATGACATTGTGACGCAGAAATATCCGCGTAGACTAATTACGTCCCATGTGATAAGTCCCTAAAGGGGTTTAGAATCACTTCTGTCTTGTCTTTTCTAGTCAATGAGCACCGTGTATTGAATATAGGAAATAACAGTGTTGTTTCCCGTGTTGGATCCGGCGATCACATGATCAGCGGAGACCCCCGGTACCCCCAGTGGCTAAAAAAAAAAAACAACTTGCATGCTGCAATGAACCAGGCACTGAGTAAGGGGGCTAGACCAGATGACCCTGGAGGACCCTTCCGACTCTACCATTCTAGGCTTTCACAGACGCTGACCTGGATGCAACTGCAGGGGTTCACTTACTTCTAGTCACTCAATTCTGCCCTTGTTGGAATATGGAGCATAAATCACTCTTTTGTGACCCTGCGCACCACATAAAAAAACTTTGCTCCCACCACTGACCACATAACTGTAATGGTGGTCAGCCTACCCAAACTTTGGTAACATACCGGGGTGAAGCACTTGCTGCACTACAGAAGTTCGTTCCATTCTTCTCATGGCCTAGTAACAAGGACTGAACTCAATAAAGCTTAGGACTGTAAAAGATTGATATGGATGGAAGCCATGTGAGAAGGAGACCAAAGAGGTCTTCGCCTCTGTATATTTATCCCTATGGTGCCATCCAGGCTTTGTCCTGGTTTTAGTCCCTATCATGAACCAGGCCTTCACCCTACTGGATGAGGAAGTGACCACATGTAGCCACCACTTACCAAAGCTTAGGTGTCTGACTGGTAACACATCGGGGGAAGGGCGCTCCCCGCATTCCAGCAGTAACATTGCACCTTGATTGGGGTCTATAGTTTTTTTGGGTTTTTTTAATAGAGTGACAAGGACTGAACTTAAAAGTTTATTACGCAATGCAGCATGCTTATAAAAGTACAGAAGAGGCAAGCTGATTGGATGGAAACTGCAGGCTGAATATACAATTCAATGTGTTAGCCATATCACCCCACGAGGCTCCCCTAGGAGGAAGCTATGACAGCCCCATGCCATAACATGATGTTCTCTATCTACAGACCCCAAGCATGGTGTTGGAGAGTTTATGGAGACTGGAGGTACATCACCTAACCGTCTCGCTCCCTTATGTAATTATGACAAGGACTAATACTTCTGGGGGGTAAACGTGGGGCAGCCCACAGCTTTATTAACAAACTTTTTAAAACATTTTAAAACTTTTAAAACTATTAACCCTTCCTATGCTAAGATACATCCCAATTTCTTGAAACCGTAAAAACACCACGGGCGTTTGTAAGCCCCGATCTCCTCAAGCTTGCCAACCCTCCTCATCCTAGACCGCAGCTCGCATGGAAAGTTCTTCGCTTCTAACCCGGCTGTGACCATCCATATGTCCGCGTAACAACTGTCAGTTACCCTCTCTCTGTCTTCCAAATCCTTCTCCTCCGTCTTCACGCTGTGCTCCTTTCACTGCTGTCCTCTTCTCCTCCTCCTCCTTCTTGCCTGACTCTCCTCCCACTTCCTTTTCTAGCTCCACCCGTTCCCCACTACATTTCCTCTCACTTAACCCTTCTGTTACCTTGCTCTCCAGTCCCTGGCAGCTGCATTAGGCATTCTGCTGCCTGCAACTCAGTTGGTATCCATTCCGGTCTGATCCTGAGGCAGCACAAAGATGGAAGTAGATGTGTTTGAGGTGGACAGGATGTGTGAATGCAAGAATATCCTACTCCATCACATGACAACACCGTCATAAAGCCAAAATGTGACAAGTCAGAAAATTCTTTAGTTAGACAACCCCATTTTGGATTCTGCGTGTGTGCATAGTTCTGGATGCCGTCGTGAGATGACCTTAGCGGAACGTCCCACGTCTCTAATATCTGCACATTGCCCCTGTAATTGAAGAAGATGCGTTCTCACTTATCAGCACTTTTCCACGCCTGCTGGCCTCCTTTATATTAGAGGTGGCTTTATCCGTCCGCTACATGGGAAATTTTGTTCACAAATTGAAACTTCATTTCAATTGTCCAGAACAGACACTTCTTTTGTTCAGCCGCTGCTTTTTCTGATTGCATTCAGCCCAAACCTTTTGTCTTGCACGACCGCACTCTGTTGCTCTTGCGTTAGAAAATGATTTTTTTCTGTGCTGATGTCCCAAACTCCTCTTGTACCTTCTTTTATTTGCAATTATGGCGTTGTAGTGTGCAAACAATAACGGCGAGTCACCAGAGATATTTATTTGTGTTTCTCTTAGGCTCCATCGATTTGAGTTTTTTGTCTATCATGAATATATCCTTCGCTGGTAGAACAAGCTGAACTTGTTTTTGCTTTGGGTTTGCAGCAGTAGACGGGCCCAGTGTGGATTACTGCTGCTCCAATATACAGGCATGGTCAAAAACAATCCCCTACAAGGAGTATATATATATACACGGCCGGTAACATCCCTCCCCTGGAAGTTGTCGGATGGAATGAAACTTTCTCTGTGATTGCAACATTAAGTGATTACAATATCAGAGCAAAAGGAAAATTTATTTTGCAGAACCGACACCTTTTAGGGGGGCTCTAGTACCCTGTTGTACCGCCTGTAGCTTGGATACATGATGTGATACGGGTGGGCATGGAGGCTCTAGTACCCTGTTGTACCGCCTGTAGCTTGGATACATGATGTGATATGGGTGGTCATGGAGGTTCTAGTACCCTGTTGTACTGCCACTAGCTTGGATACAAGATGTGATACGGGTGGGCATGGAGGCTCTAGTACCCTGTTGTACCGCCTGTAGCTTGGATACATGATGTGATATGGGTGGTCATGGAGGTTCTAGTACCCTGTTGTACCGCCTCTAGCTTGGATACAAGATGTGATACGGGCAGGCATGGAGGCTCTAGTACCCTGTTGTACCGCCTGTAGCTTGGATACAAGATGTGATACGGGTGGTCATGGAGGCTCTAGTACCCTGTTGTACCGCCTGTAGCTTGGATACATGATGTGATACGGGTGGTCATGGAGGCTCTAGTACCCTGTTGTACCACCTCTAGCTTGGATACAAGATGTGTCCCAGATGGTCCCATACATGTTCTATTGGCTATATATCTGATGGCTGGGCAGCCACGGACTCATCTGGCTTGGTTTTTCTGGGTCCATGAGTAGTTGAAGAAAGAAAAGAGGAACGGTGAAGCAAAGCCAAAATGTGCCAAAGGCCTGGTTTCAAGGTGTGAACCCCGGGTCAAGGACTTAAGGAAGTTACTCAGGTCAAATAGTGGAGGTGCTGCTAACCACGTAGACCCACGAAAGGGTGAGCGGACTAAATCGATGATCTGAAAGTATTGGTATGTTGGTGCAACAGAAACGAGATTAAATATCCTGCTTCTCCCTTATTTAGTCAATTAAAACTTGTTGGATACTGTATCACATTGCCGCATGGCTTTGTGCTGGAGAGTTGCACTGACATACCAGTACTTTCAGCTCATCTCTAGGTGAATGGAGCTGGCGCTCTCTCTTGGCAGCACCACAGTATGTGGAAACTGCATTCATGGCTGTGAAGGACGTGGCGCCGACCTTCGGTAATACGGAGTACCAAGATATTTAACCTGCATGTTGCGTGATACGGAGACGGAGAAATCAGTTAATTATGCAACATTTAATATATCAGCCCCCCCCCCCCTCCATGGAGGGACGCATCATTCCAGTTTGTGTACTAAAGTTTGTTTCTTTATAAAATGTAGCGCCTTCGTCTGTCATCGCCAAACACAACGCCACCATCTGCTACATATGTGTTCTCCCTGGAAGACTGGGGTATTGCTTAGTATGTGATCTTTATGGAATGATGCCACAATCGTTCGCTTATGTGTTTCATATAAAACCAGAGACTCCTGAAGGTGCTGGTAAAACTGTGCAGAAGGGATTCCCAAGTGGGCGGACGTAAAAAAAAAGTAAAGTTGACTTAGGTTGGTTTCACATTCCGTCTTTATGCATCTTATGCTGGTTCCATCCGGGATTCTGTCCTCCATGCACAACTGAACTTCCTGGGAAAAGAAACCATGACGAAACCTAGAAGGCACCATAAGGGCGCCCACCCACTGGCGTTCTTTTTTCCCTGCGAAATTCGCAGCATTTTTTTTTCTGCAGGGGTCTATGGGACTTGTAATGTTAAAATCGCGATCGCGCAAAATCGCAATTTACCGCGAAATCGCGATTTTAACATTACAAGTCCCATAGACCCCTGCAGAAAAAAAAATACTGCGAATTTCGCAGGGAAAAAAAAAACGCCAGTGGGTGGGCGCCCTAAGGGTGAATATGTGAGACCGAGAACTCTTTGGTCTCCATCTTAGCTTCTGTCCCTATCAGTTCTTGGCGCTTTTTTATCCAGAAACTGTGAGATGGAGACCAAAGAGCTCTCTGACATCTCTACACCTAGAGTTCCATCTGGTGTAAGGAGAGCTCGGTCTAGTTTGTTTAATGTTGTCTGAAGTATTGAGGTAGACATTGTTGATGATGCCGCAGTGCTTCTGTGACTTTATACAGGAGCAGGTCTTACCTGGATGCAACAGGCTCCCGTCTCGTGACCTCTGACCTATGGACAGTCTCGTGACCTTTGACTGAAGGAAGGTCTCGTGACCTCTGACCGAAGGACGGCAGTCAGAGCTTAGGTGGTGAGCTGGACAGTAAGCTGAGGAGAAGCTCCTGAATAAGGTGAGTCCGATTCTAAGCCCTACGGACATATTGAGTGTTGGACTGAGCCAGTGGCCCCACGGATTATTGTCCGTGAATCCTACCCCCATATCGCCCTCGCCATTCATGTGAACACCACCTCGCATCACTTTGGGCAAGTAGCGATCCCCCGCCGTGGCTGAGAGGCTCGCGGAGTTTCAACCATTGTTTTCAACGGCAGATCTTGCATCGCATTGGGTGCACCGAGCATGTGGGGCGCTGCTGCCATCGGCCATGTTGAAAACAACGGGCGCTGCGATGAGAGAGTACGCAAATACAATGTGGCAGGACTTGATTCCCGCATCACGGTGCCATGAAGGAAAGCCTCGCTCGTGTGTATGACCCCATGGAAAAGAGTGGAGTTCGTATTTGTGTGTCTTGCGATGCACAAAGCTGGCGCGATTTTCTCGCCCGTGTGAAGCCGCCCTCAGGGAGAGGGACCGCATCATCATCACCATCACCACGCCTCTCCCCACGCCTTCAGTTGTTGAAGTCGACCTTCGTAGTAACTAAGGAGAAGTTCTGTTTAAACGTGATGGAGCGAAGTAAGCCGTCAGACGAGGCGTTACCGCTGCCATGGCAACCGCCCGGCGCTGGAGACCTCTCCTCCATGAGCGCTCCGCAGGAGAAGCTTCCGCTGTCATGCAGTTGCTTTAGCAACGCTGCTGCCAAATCTGCCAGCCGCCTCTCTGTCCGCTACCTGTGGTCGGAGGAGTATTTATATCCTCGGTGCCGGATTATAGAATTAACCACTTAATGACGCCGCCATTTAAAAAAAAAAAATGTTTATTTTCATAACTCTCTTATTTATCCAGCGTCGCCGTCGGAGGGCTGCATCGTCTTGTTGTCGGCAGGACAAGTTGTATTTTTCAATAGTTTTATTTAAAGTACCATAAAATGTACTGAAAAACTTTTTAAAAAACTTCTAAGTGGAAGTGTTGTGTAATTTAGTTTTCTGCTGGCGCTCACCGTGCCGGATAAACAATGTGTTACTGTGATGGATCGGACTTTTACAGCTGCAGCGATACAAAATAGTTGGGGGGGGGGGGGGCGGTTAGTTTTTATTATAAGACTTTTTTTTGTTTTCAATTCATTTTAAATTTTTTTTTTTTTTTTGCTTACAATGGTTTGATTGCTCATAGAGTATAATGTAATACCGTAGTATTGCATTATACCGCTTCCTGATAGGCAGGCTATCAAGACATTCCACAGGCAGTCGGTTGTGGCAGCCCTAGCGAAGTTCAGAAAGCCCCGTGACAATTGAACGACTCCTCGCAATCTCATCATGAGGCGGCCGTTCCGGACTCTGGAATGCCAAGTGGGGCATTGAAGGGGTCAACAGCGATGGTCAGCTGCTGTGGGCAGGCGTCATCTCTCAAAGACAGCCATGTATGGAGCGGGATGAACCCCCCTCCCCACCACCACTATGTACAAACTCCAATGACCTATATGTCCTTGGAAGGGAAGGGGTTAAATCCGTGACGTCAGTGCGATTCCTCCTGCATAGACCCTCCGTGTGTTTATTAAAGCCAGCACCGGTTTGTGAGGCGTAAGGTCGTACCTGACCTCAGAAGTTAATGAGTGTGTCGCCCTCTGCGCTCCGCACCGGCCTGACAACCTGCTGATCCTAATTACATAATTATCATTAGCGCTCTCATGTTAATCATGGATACGTTTCGCCTTGGGCTGACATCCAGAATTAGAGTCTTTTAGTTTTTTATTCATACAAGGGTTATATATTTTTCATTCTACAATCCATTATCAAAGTCTTCGCCGCGTCGAGTCGCTCTGGTTAACATTTAATCAGACCACTTCTGAAGGAGTCATCCAGCGCCGCAGTCATCAGAGCTCCTCTGTAGAGGCGCTTTACACCGAGCGAGCTAATGAATGATTTGTATACAATCTTCTGCTACTTCTAATCGAGGGCCTGGAAAGTTCTCTGCTTGAGCAAGAGGCAGAAAACCTTAATGCTAGTCAACACTATCGGGCAAAAGTAACTGAACCCCTGAGCAAGAAGCACAAGCAATTATGTCCATGTGTTAATACTCCTTCTTTGGCCCTAATTACATTGGATACTCTCCATGGTATACTTTCTACTAACGTCTGATACACTTCAGCTGGTATTTCCCTCCATTCATCCTGCAAATGCCTGGCAAGTTCTGTCAAAGAAGATGAACACTGGTCTTATTTTGTGACCTGACGTTTCAGTTCATCAGTAGGTTCAGGTGCAGCCAGTCCAATTGTGGAACATCCATATCCGCAAATCACCGTAACACAGCGTTAGATTTCTGACAAGATGCGTAGTCTGGTTGGAAGTATGGCCGACCATTTCCAGAGTATTACCACACTACTGGCAGCACATTGTCTAGAATGTCAGGGTCACCTCAGTGTTCATGGTTCTTGTCACAAAAACCAACGGACTAAGACCATGCCACGTAACACCCCCCGACCATAACAGAACCTCCACCGTACATAACTGTGGGCACAACACACTCGGGCAGAAGGCGTCCCCAGGATCCTCACCAACAGGAAGAGCAGCGTGATTCGTAACTTTATAGAAGGCACTCTTTGCGCTATTGTAAATGGGCCGATGCATCTTCTTTGAGAGAACTCACCAGATGTTTGCAGGATGAATGGAGGGAAATTCCAGCTTAAGTGTATCAGATGTTAGTAGAAGGTATGCCATGTCATTAGGCCTCACTAACTATTAACATATGGAAGTAAATACTACTTTTGATTTTTGCTCAGCTGTCCAATTACTTTCGGTAGGACAGTATACTCACCCTGAAGTTCAGCCCGCTTGATGTTCAAACACTGCTATGTCGCTGCTGTCTGTGAATCATCCACAAATTTGCGTCCCTTCAAGATGTTTTACTTTTTCCTAAAGGTTTGGAAATAGGTGATAGTGTGACTGAGCGCGACCTAGTGAGTAGGTTGGCCGGTCTATACGTTATATCTACAGATCCGTTGTCCCGGCAGTCATGTGTGCCGCAGCGTCCTGAAGAAGGAGCACACGTTGTTGCAGCTTTCTTTTTACTGTAAGTTTTGCCTTTAACCCCTTAAGGTCACGCTACCCCCCCCCCCCCTCCCCCCTTTTTTTTTTCATTTTCATTTCTCCCTCAACTCTTAAAAAAAAAAAAAGAGTAGTGGTTATATCCTCCTCATCATCATTGGTACCAGTTTATATAATTAACCCCTTAGTGACAAGGCCCTTTTCTTTCAGTTTTGTGCTTTACTCCCCACTTTCAAAAGAAATCGCACTCTTTTCTTTATCCATCAAGGTCGTTGTCGGGGGGAAGGGGGGGGTTGCGGGACGAGTTGTATTTTCAATGTAATGTACTGAAAACCTTTAAAAAATTCCAATTAGAGTGAAATGGGAAAAAAATGCCACCTTTGTGAGGGATGCCTTGTTTCTACGGCGCACACATTGTGGCAGACATGCCGCCGTTCTTCCGTGGGTCGGTACAAATACTGTGATGCCATTTATATACATTTATATCGTTTGGTTTTTTTTGCTCTACTACTTTTAAAATCTTAAATATCTTTGGAGAAAAATTAATTTTTTTCCCATCGGATTTTATAGCAACACATGGATGATGCTTACGACGCCATCCACATCGGAGGAGGCTCGCGAAGCGCGGCGTTCAGTTTACATGCAGCTAGTGGCGGTCCAGTTCGGCCACCGGGACGCCCTCCTTGATTTACAGGACTAATTCAAAGCTCAAATCCTCAGGTTGAAGTTTATGTTGCCGACCCTGACCTGGACTGCCTACTGAACCTGACCCTGTTCTGTCAGCCCTGACCTGTTGCCATTCTCCCGGACTGAAGTTTATGCTGCCGGCCCAGACCTGGACTACCTACTGAACCCGACCCTGTTCTGTCAGCCCTGACCTGTTGCCGGTCTCCCGGACTGAAGTTTATGCTGCCGGCCCTAACCCCGGCTAGTATCACGGCTATGTCTCTGTCCACACCCGCGCCTCGGTCTATGGTAGCACCAGCCACCACTTCACTGCATGTAATGGCTTGGGGTCCCTGCAGAAAAGACCAGATCCCACGTGGAGGGGTAAAGGGGGAACCCTGGGATACCCCAGCTGCTGCCTCCACATCTAGCGCTAAGGCAGACCCACATCCAGTTTCTTATATCCCCATGTACTAAAGCGTTATGTAATGTTTGTTGAAAATTCTGTGATGATTTAATAAAAATGGCGTTTCTGATACTTTTCCACTCTTTCATAAAACAGCTGATGATGCGAGTGGATTCGTCTTGCTGGCGCTGATACTACAGGCATCCGCATTGCATATCTCTGCTGCTATAACGCTGGCACAGCTGCCCGTCAATTATTCAGGCCGGGTACCAGCTTATAAACAACTGTAAACAGAGAACAATTAACGCGAGAGTCGTGCCATCCCATGCATTGCCACTCTGCAGAGCGCTCGCGGATTCCATGCACTCAGCGGCGGCGGCGAACGTCCCCCTCCGTCTGCGCATATTGTTGTCAGTGAATTACTGTAATAATTATAATTATTGCTGTTGAGTTACAATGGCCGCATTGAGGGATTTAATTCCTGCAGATGACTCTTGAGAAAATGATTTCTTCCATTGAGATAACTTTATGAACCCAGTAATGCCCTGATATCAGTGATGTGCCCGCGTGCTGCCGTGACCCGTGCCACACCGGATACACGCTGCGCAAAAGTGGAGCGGATTTCTTCAGACTGTCTATAAACTGACGAGCAGCAGCCTGAATGACCTGAGAAGCCAGAAGAACTCTGACCCTTATAGATGTTGGCGCCGACACGGCGGCGGTCGGGTCCGTAGTCTCTGGTGTGAAGACGCGGTTCTCTCTCAGTCGGCGTTTTGTGAATATTTAGTTGGAGAATCTTTTTACTAAGATTCCAGCGTCATTCAGAAATAAGCGATATATTAATATACTGTTTGACAGAAGTATGGACACACGTAGGAGGGGATGAAATTGGATTTTATTCCCATGTTCCCATCCGATGTTGGGCCGCCCATGTCCCCCATGACTGCAGTCACCCTCCAGCCGCTTCCCACTAGATTCCCACAGATGTGCGCAGGGATTTGTCTCCATTCCTTGAGGAGCTTCAGACAGTTGTGTGGAGGGTGACGGGCGTGTTGGGCGTACGGATGTAGCATTCTACTTCATCCCAAAGATGCTTGATGGAATTGAGATCCAGACTTTGGGCGACAAATGAAGTCTGCAGATGTTCTGCTCCTCCACACTGAGTGCCATATGACATGGTGGTCGGTCATGTTGGTGGAGACACGGAGCTGTATCAGAGTATTACCGCAGGGTAGGTGATGCCACATAGTCCGGGATGTCTGTACCTATTGGTGGTGAGGGGGAACTTGACTATAACCAATGGGCCCAGTCCTTCCCAGCAGAACCATACTGGCCCCACACCACAGCAGAACCTCCTCCAAACCTCACTGTTGGGATGATGCAGTCATGTAAAAACCGCTCTCCAGACAACCGCCAAACCCAAGTGCCACCATCCGATCAGAAGATGGTGTCTTGTGATTCATCCACAACACTTGCTTCCACTCACTTACAGTCCGTCGCTACAAGCCCCATTGTAGGTGCTGCTGTGCATTCACTGCTGTGATGTTGTGTGCAGCTGCTTCTCCATGGTAATCCATCGCATGCGGTTCCCTACGGAGGGCTCTGGTGCTAATGGATATCCAATGACTGGTGAGACCTCCTGAGCGAGGGCAGACGATGTGTGTGATGTCTTCACAGCTCCTACAAGGCTTCGTTGTCCATGTTCTGTCTGTTTACGAGGTCTCCCTGAACGTGGCGGCACCGCACAGAATGGATGGACTCACTCTCTCAATAACATGGCCAACAGTGGACTCTGGAGGGTCCAGAAGCTGCAATGTACCGTACTGATTGGCTGATGACATCCCACCACCAGACTCCGTTGTCAGCTCTACACCTGGTGACATCCCTCCCGCCAGACCCCGTTGTCAGCTCTACACCTGGTGACATCCCACCACCAGACCCCGTTGTCAGCTCTACACCTGGTGACATGCCTCCCACCAGACCCCGTTGTCAGCTTAACACCCGATGACACTCCCCCCCCCCCCCCCCTCCAGACCCCATTGTCAGCTCTACACCTGGTGACATCCCACCACCAGACCCCGTTGTCAGCTCTACACCTGGTGACCTTCCCCCACCAGACCCCGTTGTCGGCTCTATACCTGGTGACATCCTCCCACCAGACCCCATTGTCAGCTCTACACCTGGTGACATCCTCCCACCAGACCCCGTTGTCGGCTCTATACCTGGTGACATCCCCCCACCAGACCCCGTTGTCAGCTCTACACCTGGTGACATCCCGCCACCAGACCCAGTTGTCAGCTCTACACCTGGTGACATCCCACCACCAGACCCCGTTGTCAGCTCTACACCTGGTGACATCCCCCCACAAGACCCCGTTGTCAGCTCTACACCTGGTGACATCCCGCCACCAGACCCAGTTGTCAGCTCTACACCTGGTGACATCCCACCACCAGACCCCGTTGTCAGCTGTACCCCTGGTGACATCCCACCGCCAGACCCCATTGTCAGCTCTACACCTGGTGACATTCCCCCACCAGACCCCATTGTCAGCTCTACACCTGGTGACATCCCCCCACCAGACCCCGTTGTCAGCTCTACACCTGGTGACATCCCTCCCGCCAGACCCCGTTGTCAGCTCTACACCTGGTGACATCCCACCACCAGACCCCGTTGTCAGCTCTACACCTGGTGACATGCCTCCCACCAGACCCCGTTGTCAGCTTAACACCCGATGACACTCCCCCCCCCCCCCCCCTCCAGACCCCATTGTCAGCTCTACACCTGGTGACATCCCACCACCAGACCCCGTTGTCAGCTCTACACCTGGTGACCTTCCCCCACCAGACCCCGTTGTCGGCTCTATACCTGGTGACATCCTCCCACCAGACCCCATTGTCAGCTCTACACCTGGTGACATCCTCCCACCAGACCCCGTTGTCGGCTCTATACCTGGTGACATCCCCCCACCAGACCCCGTTGTCAGCTCTACACCTGGTGACATCCCGCCACCAGACCCAGTTGTCAGCTCTACACCTGGTGACATCCCACCACCAGACCCCGTTGTCAGCTCTACACCTGGTGACATCCCCCCACAAGACCCCGTTGTCAGCTCTACACCTGGTGACATCCCGCCACCAGACCCAGTTGTCAGCTCTACACCTGGTGACATCCCACCACCAGACCCCGTTGTCAGCTGTACCCCTGGTGACATCCCACCGCCAGACCCCATTGTCAGCTCTACACCTGGTGACATTCCCCCACCAGACCCCATTGTCAGCTCTACACCTGGTGACATCCCCCCACCAGACCCCGTTGTCGGCTCTACACCTGGTGACATCTGATGGTTTCTGTACTGGGGTCTCCTGTGTGATCCTCTCCTTTATACCTGACGCTCACACATCACCTGACCGCGTCGGACTGCTGGGGGGCACATACTTTTGTCATCATAGTGTATATTATAGTGCTGTCTATGTTGCCGGCCCGGCCTGTCACACGCGCCGTCAGTCCGCGATCTTCTACGTGGTTTTTCTCATTAATTCGGCTATGTAGTAATCTTTAAGCTCCCGGTTTCCGTCTTTCGCCTCCTTACTGGTGATGATTACGACGCAGTAAAGTGTGAGCTTCATAATTCAATTACGGCGGCTGCGCGCGGGTGTTCTGTCATTACGGGGATGGTAATAAACGTCTCTTCATTGTGCTACACAAAGTTGATTTAATGCCTGGCAGAACTTTGTCGCGCAGCAAGAACTGAAACCCGCGAACGGTTCGCCGCTTGTTGGGTTAGCGGTTCAGCTGTGAGTGATGAGATGTCCAGCGCTCACGTTTGATGGATGTCGGCGCGGCGCTCCTGGCGAGGGGAGGATAAATCCGGATATAGATACTACGACTGAGTACGACGGGGTCTCTAGAACTTGGCGATTCTGCCTAAAATTAACATTTACGCTTTTTATTAAATCCTAAGTCATGTGATTTGTGTGCGACTCTCATGCGAGTGCGATGCGTTTTTAATGCAGGTTACTATGGAAAGGGGATGAAAAAACGAGGAAGAGTGTGATTCATGGCTCGATGTCGCCCTCGCTCGTGTGAAGTTAGTCTAAGGGTGCGAACACATGTTTTTCGTGTGCATATAATTTGCGCCAATAATGCACAGCGTGTTCTGTTGTCATGCGTGTTGCACACGGACAGGCGCGCATATTGAACTAATTTAACTTAACTGCCCATTGAAATCAGTGCGAGCACAAAAAATACAGTAAAACACGCACAGGCGCGCACATAATTGCAAAGCCCATCGTGCGAATGCGCAGGTAGTTGCACTCTCCCCGCGTGAAGTCGGTCTGACACATCAGAGAATCGCGCAATTCATTACTTTATACTGATTAACAGAATTAAATTCGGGTCCGGGGGCGTCCGTACCACAGAGGCAGACGACTCCGACAGGGTCCTTGGAGAGAGCAGTCGTGGATCGCGCCATCCGTTTTTCTTCTGGATTGTGAGAACGTGCAGGAACTTCCTCCAAGGAGGTGAAGAATTTCTTTAGGGGTCATTTTAAGGGGCACGATAAGGGGAAACAAACATCAAAGTCATGGGTGATAGAACTGGATGCCATAATGGGGAGCATTTAAGTTTTTGCCTTTTGCCCTATTAGGTCAGTGATTACTCCCCCCCCCCCCCCCCCAGTCATCACTGACCCAATATACTACCCCCCAGCCATTACTGCCTTCATATACTAATCCCTCACTCATTATCGCCACCATAATACTGCCCCCTAGTCATCACAGCCCTCCTATACAGCCCCCCCCAGTGATCACAGCTTCAATATACTGCCCCACCAGCCATGACAGCCCCCCATTATTGCCCCCCTAGTCATCACTGACCCAATATACTGCCCACAGCCATTATTGCCTTTATATACTAATCCCCCACTCATCACCGCCACCATAATACTGCCCCCCAGTCATCCCAGCCCTCATATACAGCCCCACCCAGTGATCACAATCCCAATATACTGCCCCGCCAGCAATGACAGCACCTATTACTGCCCCCCTAGTCATCACCGCTCCAATATACAGTTCCCCCAGTCAACACAGCTCCAATATACTGCCCTCCAGTCATCACCACCAAAATATACTACCCCCCAGCTATCACAGCCCCAATATACTGCCCCCCCAGCCATCACAGCCCCCATATACTGCCCCCCAGTCATCACAGCCCCAATATAATGCCCTCCAGTCAATACCACCCCAATATTCCCCCCCCGTCATCACCACCTTAATATTTACTGCTCCACAGTCATCACCGCCCCAATATAATGCCCTCCAGTGATTACCGCCCCAATATACTGCACACCCCCAAGCATCACAGCCCCCCTGCACATTCCTTCCCCCCCCCCCCCCAATCATCGCAGCCCTCGTGTACCTTCTTCCACAGTCCTCGGCCACCAGCGTTCTCCTCTATGGTGCTCTTCTGTACGGGGCGCTGATGAGGCAGAAGACATTGCAGGACTCGAGCACAGCGCTGCCTTGCCGAGGGTCCACCATTTATACTTGTTTCCTGCATTGTCTCCCAGGACACTGATAAACCACCTGGCGTCCTGCACGCCCCGCCTCCTCTGGATGCCCCGCCCTGATTTCCGGGAGTAATTCCATATAGCGCTAAACATTCCAATAGAACAGAGCCGTATACCCGCACCTACTAAGGGAATGTTCACACGGAGTGGAAGCGCTGCCGGATGTCCGCTGCTGAGCATGCCATAGCGTATTCATATAAGATCCGCGACACCATCCGTACGTACGGCGACCAGGAATCAACCGCACATCCGCAGCTGATGTTAGTACCCTCACCTCGGAATACATGGAGCTGTCAGTGCACCCCGGCAACCTCTAGTGAACGCCGAGCTGCTGGTCAAGTCCTGCGCAAATACGCGGCGTGGAGCCGGCCTGAGAACGGCATGTATATTTGAAGACACGAGTAGTCTGTGATAGACTTACCTACTGGCCATTTCCAGGGGCGTCAATATAATGGATGCCGAAGGTGTGGTTGCACCCGGGCTCTGGAGGTTAGGGGGCCCATGAGGTCTCTCTTCCCCCTAGAGGCCAGGACTATGAATGGCGCGTTACGTTATCTCATTCCTCAGCTTTATATCTGCTGTCGTCGTGTTCTTTAGTGCTTCGCTTAATCCATGCCAGTCGGATGTAACTTTATCCCAAGTGTCACTTGTCTCCCAAACCAAAAGCAGGTCCATTTGGATTACAGCTAGCGCGTGTTTGACCCGCTTTCATTGGTTTCTTCCATCCCCTCCTACAGGTAATGGCAGGAAGTTCATTAAAGGGATTCCGTCACACGATTCACGAAGTTTAACTTGGAGCTGAGTTCCGAGTCATGGAGGTGGGCCGCATCGGGTTCTGCCCGCCCACATCATGCATGGTGACAGCTCTGTACACAAAAGGGGAGAAAGCTGTCAGTCGGCATGATGCGGGCGGGGAGAGAAGCCGGCACGGCCCATCTTTGTGACTCAGAGCTCAGCTCCAAGTTAAACTTCATGATTCGGGTGATGAAATCCCTTTAAATGGAATTGCAAGTTCAGCAGTTCTGTGATATTGCCTGCAAAATATCACTTCACTTAATAACCTTCTATGTATAGCACATAGATAGGATTGCTCATAAGTCTGATCGGTGGGGGTCTTACTGCTGAGACCCCCACCCTTCCTGAGAATGGGGTCCCGTGTTCCCTTCTCATATTACCTGCACACCAGTCAGTACGGAGGAGACTGAATAAAGTGAATGTCACACATGTGCGGTGCCACTCCATTCATTTTTACTGGGCCTGCCAGAGATAGCCAAACACTTGTACTCCGCTATTTCCATCTGCCCCATTGAAATGAATGGAGTGCCGCTCCGCATGTGTGACCTCTGCTTCATTCAATCTCCTCGTCATTGTGGTTGGATGCAGCGAGCCCACCAGATAAGAAGAGGGCGACACAAGACCCTGTCTCAGAGGTGGACCCCACCGATCAAACGATTATCACCTATTCTATGAATGGATGATGGTAGCGCAAATCACGCTCTTAGATATACTATGGGTGCCATATTGGGTGCAGTTGGTACCAGCTTGAAGAAGCCAATGAATAACACGCAGTATAGTGTGTAAAACCAAAGGGCATCTGATTTATTAACGGCGTCAAAAAAGTTTATATTGTAACTCAGACAAGAGAAGGTGTGACATTCAGATACATTACAACATAGGTGTGCTGATAGGTCATTCTTCTGGGGAGTGTTCATGAGGTAATCAAAAGGGAAAGAAACTAGCAGACATGCTCAGTAGGGTCTTGTTACATGACAGAGTCAAAAAAACGCTACATCATTCATTTGGTTCAAAACTGGTTTTCCTTTGAAGTGTAAAGAATGATCACGTTCTGTTGACTCGTCTCTCTGCTAATTTCCTGTTCTTAATAAGAATCCATTTTTTTCCTGTTTATGTAGAAACGTCTCTAGATAAGAAACAATAGAAGTCTAACTCTGTGTATTGGGAATTCTTGCTGACATAAGCAGATTCAGACTGAAACACAAAACCAATGCTAGATGAATGAGTGTGAGAGAAATGATATTCTTCTAAGGCCCTTCATAGCGGAATATATGAAAATATACCTACAAAATAAAGAACTTTTCTGTCATCTCCCACAATGTCAATTGGGGTACAACCCCTTTAATACTGATACATCATACATGTTACACGCCCGGGCCTTCTCCAGTGAAGAGTGCTTCACATTCATCAGCTACGCACATATGAGTATTCTTGGCGTGACTCCGAAGCCCTGGTCCGCTACAGCTCCGCCTACTGGTGACTTTGTTCCTAACTCTTCTTTTCATGAATGGCAAGTGCATCATCTAAAGTGGCCATTGTCTAAATTGCATGTTATTTGGTGCAGAGCGCCCTCCAGAGGCCTCTGCTGAAGTTTAATGTCTCTAATACTGTATTTATATGAGAACATGGCTATAAATGTATTGAAGGATCTGCCCCTAAACCCTGAAGCCCAACACTAGAGGCTCTTTGACCGCCGCACTGTTACATCTGCCATGCTGTGGGAGTTCTGGACTTTTCAGACCATAATTGGCGGCTGCAGGAAGGTTGACTCTCTCATTAGGTGGAGTGTTCCTGTATTACAGTTAATCAGAGTTCAGCGCTCTGCATTTGATTAGCACTAAGTCTCCAAAATTCTAATTTTACACCAAACTTCCCGCATTAAGTTCTGGACTAATATTACTTCTCGTCATAAATTATACAAAGAGAATTATAAGTGTTTAGCATTTCCAATGCGCGGCTCTGAGTGTAATCCTGGACCTCATCCATATTCTGAGCAGGATCCTCCTGCCGGATCCCACAATTCACATTGTAATAAAACGCTTCTATATTTGTAAGTGACGGCTGCTCAGCGGGAATCTAGCAGCTCTGCCGCAGCACTCGGGGTTTACTACCGCTGCCGGAACGCTCCAATCACCCCTCTACTGTTTTTCTTTTGCAGGGTGACATCTTAGAAAGATTCTCTTTACTGCAGATTCTATGTCATAGTTAATCTCAAGCACATGGCTGGCATTACCAGTGTGCCACCGAGGGCGCCGGCCACCATCTTGGAGGAGGAGGGACAGACAGATGTAAGCTGGTAGTGATAGCCCCCCCCCCCCTTAGGTCTGCCCAGCGAGATGACCATCTTTCTCTGTGTGACAGCATCTTGTGAAGCTACATGAATCCTCCTCCTCCTTGGCAGCCCACAAGACAGTTGCTTAGTTCTGCTGCTGTACTTATGTATTCAGCTTGGTTTTGGGGGCTGAATCTATGTACTGAGTTTGGTTCTGGTGCTGTATTTATGTTATGAGCTTGGTTCTGGAGCTGTATCTATGTACAGAGCATGGTTCTGAGGCTGTATTTATGTATTAAGCTTGGTTCATGTGCTGTATGTATGTACTGAGCTTGATTCTAATGCTGTATTTATATATTGAGCTTGGATCTGATGCTGCATTCATGTACTGAGGTTGATTCTGGTGCTATATTTATGTACTAAGCTTGGTTTTGGTGATTTGTTTGTTATGAGCTTGGTTCTGCCGCTGTATTTATTTTATGACCTTGGTTCTGGGGCTGTATTTATCTACTGAGCTTGGTTCTTGTGCTGTATGTATGTATTAAACTTGGTTGTAATGCTGTATTTATGTACTAAGGTTGATTTTGGTGATTTGTTTGCCATGAGCTTGGTTCTGGGGCTGTATTTGTTATTGGCTTGGTACTGGTACCACAATTCTTTACTGAGCTGTTCTAGTGTTTCTGCAGTCAGGCTGCCTATCAGTGTAATATACCGTGTCATTTAAAAAAAAAATGTTGGTGTAGGGGTTACAAAAACCCCATTCCTCACAGGGTGCCATTATCACCCCGAAGCCCAGGCTGAAGTGGCAGTTCTCATGCACGATGTAGGCGGACAGCGGCAGCTACAGGCTATTCCATTTGCCGCTAGTAAGCCTGCACTTTGCTGTCTAGAGTTAGAATCTCCTACTTGCTTCCATTTCCCCTCCTTGCACCCCGTGTTTGTGATGTTGGCAATCTAATAGCTGCAGGCTGAGAAAATCCCGATAGCATCCAACGCACGACTCCCTAATCTCTGTAATTGCTCAGCCAGCGGGGTGAAGTCGCCGACCCCTTCAGGAGTTGGACGGTTTGTGCAACTTGCTGTTAGACAAATCTTGCCTAAATGCAGCTTGCTGCTCTAACTGGGTTACACTCGTGACTTCGCGTCCCCCTCAATACATGCAGAATGCTAAACAAATGCGCTGAGTTGTTGTTGACGAGGACCAATATGTTCCATGAATGTGGCAACTGGGAGTAGGGATCACGGAAATTGGCTGGAGCCCAGGTCACTTGTGCCCTCATGGTGGCCGTTCGCAGTGTCCCTCCAATATCCAGTCAGTCACACAACAATATATATAAGTGGGATGATGGCAGGGCTGGCACTAGGGGAGCAGACTGGGTAATTGCCCAGACCCCCACATCATCCTTGGCTGTAGCTACTAATAATACTGCACCAATCAGAGAGCGCCAGAAGGTACAGGCAGCAGCGCGGTGGCGGATGGCGGCAGGCGCAGACAGGGAACTGAATCTGCAGAGGACGGGGTGAGGAGAGCGACGTCATGCACATGCATGCAGTGACTCACTGGCTCCCCCCGCAGGCTGCATCTGTGTGTATGTTGCGGGGGGGGGGGGGGGGGGGGCCGGGTCTCCCTTGTCCTCCTTCCAGGAAGGCTCCAATAAGTAAGAAGAATCAAATCCAGCTCACCTCCTCCTCCGCGCTGCATGGACAAGGCACGGATACACTTGGAGAAACGCCGTGTAGAGGCACGCAGAGAAAGACCCAGCCCCACCGACAGCTGGAAAAAGTTATAGAAAAACTAAAACTTTTATTTGTAGATCCTTAGCTTTTTTTCTATGAGACCACAACATGCAGTGCTGACCATATTCCCGCTGACGCGTCTCCAGCGCCGCCCGGCAGTCGTGGCAAATGACTTTTAAAAAAAATACAGAGTTTTTAAGAGCACAAAAAAAGCTGATGCTGCTAATTGGCGCTCAAAAGATCAAACAAGAAGCGCATGATGAACGTGACAACTAAATGTGCGCAAATATTTAGGACGACGCTTCATTGCACCACATAATAACGCTGCAACAGTGTGGGGATCACAAGAAACGCGCCGCAACGGAACACGAGAGGTTAAAACGTGAGATTAAATGTATCACCACAACTAAAGGACATACAGGAGCGCATCGGTGTGTGTCCGCACAACATCCCCCTATAAACACCCCAAGACCGCGGCTGCAGCCGCAAGATATCATGAGACGTGGCAAACCAAAATAGTCACCCGGAGAATCTATTATGGATGCAAGAAGCGACGTTGCTTACGGCAGTCGAACCGCATGATGACGACTAGATCTGGGTATCTATCGCACGCAGAAGGGCTCGGCCGTCAGCTCAGCGCTATCATAGCTAGAAGGCAGCGTGTGCGTCCAGATCAGGAGGACAGCGCTGTGGAAGAAAGTGGGTGCATGCGCAGATAAGGGAGGTCTGAGCTGCATTGTGCGTCTACGACTGAACGGAGGCGCAAGCAGACGCCAGCAATCCCTACAAGTCATACAGATATCACAATCTATGGATGAGCTACACGGACAGCGGTGGGAAATAAGGAGCATGAGGACGCAACAATTTTTGGGGGTGATTTTCAGCCCGCTGTTCGGAAGCGGTAACCTGTTTATTATTCAACTATTGTTTTTTTAGGTTTTACCAGGTTTACACTATAAAAGCCTCTTTTTTGTAGGATATATATTTTTACATTGTTGCATTCAAAGTCCCACAGCTTTATTTATTTTTTCCAAATCGGAAACAAATAGGCGTTTTGTCGTCATTTTTTGGGTTTTTTTTCACAATTTTGCCGTGCAGGATAAATAGAGTATTTCATTTCTTATACAGATCGTTATGCATATGATGATACCAAATACCTGGTACTTTTTAAATGTTTATTTTTTTATAACGGGAAAGTGCGCAATTTTTTTTTCTTCTCCTTTTTTTACATTTTTATGTCCCTTGGGGTCTTGAACCATCGCAGGACTAAAATGCTTTATTGCTTACAATATCGATCCCAGGCCATGGCCGGCCGAGACACTAGTATCTGGTGACCGGTTGCCATGGTTACCTATTGGCCCTCTGCCATAACATTGCGAAGGGCCGATGATGTGCTGCAATGTACATCGATCACGGCATGCAGGGGCTTAACAGCAGGGATCACTTTTTTATCGCTGTTGCGGCTGGAGGCCGACTCCTGTGGTGGGATTGTGCAAGGACCCTTCTAAGCTTACATTGTGTTAAGTATCTCGCCCGAGGTGCCTCCCGCCAGGTCCCTGCGCATGCAGAAATGTCAGCCTTCACAAGGTGATTCTAGAACAACGGGTCACAGCAAAATGGGAGGGGTCCTTCCAAGAGATGAGGCTAAATATATGCAGACCCCCTATGTTAATCAGACCCCTAAATGAATTTCAGACCCCCCATATGCATTCAGACTCCCTAAATATATTCAAACCACTTATATTAAAATCATACCCCAAAACAGACCCTTTAAATGTCTTCAGCACCCCTACATTTATATCAGACCCCCAAATAAATTACAATCCCATAAATGCAATCTCAGACCTGAGACCAGACCCTACCTGTATCCAGCCCCAGAAGGTAGAATGACCCTCCTCACTGCCAGCTCTTGTTCACCCCTCTGCAGCGGGTCCTGATGGCACCCAGAATCAGGATGTTCTTTGGACCTCCTCTCGCTGAGTCTTCATACTGCATGATGCCCGCGTATCAGTGACGGTGGCGGAACTAGAACGGAGGGTGAGGAGGGTCAATATACAGAACGGGACAAGAGTCCGGGGCAATGTACGGAGCGCTGGTGATTAATATACTGGATAGCGTCTGAGTCTGTTTCTTGAGGCATTTGCACTCTGTTTTTGGCCCCTCTACCCAGCAGGGGGGTGAAAACTATGTATCACTGGGAGACTGAATGATGGAGGTTGGAAATAGGGGGACTCCCGAAAAACTCGGTGGTTGACATTCTTGAAGTTATCTGTACAAGTTTCTTTTCCTTCTCTCTAGCTCCTCCCCTTTGTCTCGTTCTGATTGACTAAGTACATGTGGGAACACAAAATGGCTGATTTGGGCTCATACAGCTGTAAGCGGAATTCACACACAGATCAAACGCTCGTGGAATCCGCAATTCACATCCGGTGCTGTGAGAGCGACCCAACTCCTCTTGTGCCATTTACCAAGGATCGGCCGCCACCTGTACATACAACACGCAGTCAGCACACGCATGAGACATTGTAACACTGCTCTAACGGAGACGCATTGTTGGGGCGTCGGACACCTTTTTCGGACACCATAAAACCAAGTGTTGCATTTTTGAAAACTGGAGGACTAATAAAGCCGCAGTGACACTTGGCAGCCTGTATATCTCTTTAAATCTGGGTATATATTGCCTGCTGTGATTGGTGCATCAAGCGCTGTCTCTGATTGGCTAAGCACTGCACTCGAGAGCCAATGAGAGCAATCTCTTGCTGGAGGCGGGGTTTTTAATCCTCTTACCTGCAAGAGATGTTTCCTTTGGCATTGACAACTGCAAGCAAGCCTGCCCGGGCTCCGAAGAGCAGCAGGAGGGACTCAGACGGCGCCTGCTAGGTAAGTATAAGACACCCCTGAAAATAGGACCCTGTGCCTCTTTTGCCTGGGGCAAAAATTAATATAAGACAGGGTGGAAACACGGTTGATTAGGATATCAAAATCAAGCTTAGATGCAGTACCAGACCTAAGCTTACTATATCAGTATGGTCCTAGAACTGAGCTCACAGCAGAGATACGGTACCAGAACTGAGCTTGATGCATAGATACTTTCCAAGTGTCTGAAGAAAGGTTGTGTAATTTGGAATTTGCTGTCCTCATATAAAAGATGGTGAGCGGAGTGCAGCAATAGCCGAGCTACCGCCACATTCATCAAACATTGCGTGTTCCACTGCTGGCTACTGTGAATGCTACATTAGTTCCAGAGTCGGGTCCCTTCTGTGACACATTTTTATGTAAGCTTTTGAAAACATATATTTTCACCTTAGCGGAGTATTCCGAAGTCCCCGTTATGTTCCCGTATAACAGAAGGCGACATAAAAGGAGGAGATTTTCACTTTCATTGTAAAAAAATTAAAAAAGGTTAAATAAAAGAGGTGAAAACTGCAGCAAAAACCGCCAACAGATGAGTCTGAGCAGAACGTGCCGCACGTGGCCGGGCCTCTACTTGGGGTTTACAAAGGACACATCCGTACACTTGTACCGCTTACACCTGGAACAGGGAGATCGCACACAATGGCGGGCTGTAAATAACCGCACAGCTGAACGCTTTACAGACATAAACCCGACATCACCCTTCACATATACACCCACAGCGGTACACGTAGCGGTACACTTATAGCTGTAGGCACACGTAGCGGTACACTTACAGCTGTAGGCACACGTAGCGGTACACTTATAGCTGTATGCACACGTAGCGGTACACTTCTAACTGTAGGCACACGTAGCGGTACACTTATAGCTGTAGGCACACGTAGCGGTACACTTCTAACTGTAGGCACACGTAGCGGTACACTTATAGCTGTAGGCACACGTAGCGGTACACTTCTAACTGTAGGCACACGTAGCGGTACACTTCTAACTGTAGGCACACGTAGCGGTACACTTGTAACTGTAGGCACACGTAGCGGTACACTTGTAACTGTAGGCACACGTAGCGGTACACTTGTAACTGTAGGCACACGTAGCGGTACACTTATAGCTGCAGGCACACGTAGCGGTACACTTATAGCTGTAGGCACACGTAGCGGTACACTTATAGCTGTAGGCACGCGTAGCGGTACACTTATAGCTGTAGGCACGCGTAGCGGTACGCTTATAGCTGTAGGCACGCGTAGCGGTACGCTTATAGCTGTAGGCACGCGTAGCGGTACGCTTACAGCTGTAGGCACGCGTAGCGGTACGCTTACAGCTGTAGGCACGCGTAGCGGTACGCTTACAGCTGTAGGCACGCGTAGCGGTACGCTTACAGCTGTAGGCACGCGTAGCGGTACGCTTACAGCTGTAGGCACGCGTAGCGGTACGCTTACAGCTGTAGGCACGCGTAGCGGTACGCTTACAGCTGTAGGCACGCGTAGCGGTACGCTTACAGCTGTAGGCACGCGTAGCGGTACGCTTACAGCTGTAGGCACGCGTAGCGGTACGCTTATAGCTGCAGGCACACGTAGCGGTACACTTATAACTGAGATGAAGAGGTAGAATACATTTTAGTGTGTTGAGCTAAAACGACTATTTCGGTTTCCTCAACACTAATCCCTACATTGTATGTGGTTCCTCTGTCAGATGTATCGGTCCGGTCTGCAGCAGCATTAAGCTGGCGGTCTTTTGCCTTGTGATATAGTCTCCCAAGACCATTGATGAGATGTAGCGATGGGGTCTCCAGCGGCCCCCGGTCATGTGCAGTAGGAACAGCGCTCTGAGCCGTGCAAACAGCCGCTGCCCCCCATCACTGATTGTAGCAGGTGCAGAATATGAGGCCATGATGGAGAGGCTCCACACCAGGACAACGCAACAAGAAATGCTTTCCTTTAGAGTAATATGGCCATAACATTCAGCGGTATTATGTGGGCACAATGCAGGCACTAATGTGCGCTTACCACTAGGACCCCTCCGTACCTCACCAGCAGGATGTCCTTAAAACTGTGCATGCAATCTAGAATTATCAGTCAATGAATGGAGTATTCTGGCCGGGATAAAAGGCTCCACAGATGCTGGTTGAAAGTCGGAGTCTCTTCTGAAGTAACTTACCCCGAGTGACAGACTATTAGTACAGGACGTCTGGGGAGGCCGTATAGTGAAGTCAAAGCAGAGCCTGCAAGACGGTCCTCAAGTTCTGCAATGTCTAATCCTGAATATCCGGGTACTGGTTGATGGTTTCTGCTCTCGCTGGTGGCTTGGCACTTCTGGTTGGTTACTGCAACTAATATTTCCTTAGGATAATCGGCCGATCTCCCTCTGGTACTTGCTTTGCAGCAGCCAGGTAGTACCACTGCAGTAATCTGAGTTATGTTTTTCTCTCTTTGACACAGGAAAGCCCAGGGCTTAAGTAGCATCGGGGCAGCTCACTCCTCACAAGGCTCTGTGCAAAAATACTGTTTCACCATGGCTGCAGAATCTCACAAGTCCAGGTGCATGGCAGCTCTGTTGCAGCTCTCACTAGCAGAGTCTCTCTTCTCTGCACTCTCTGAGACTGCTTAGTCACACCAGAACCTGCCCTTTATAACTAGTCCATTAGCCAATCAGCAGGCAGCTCAGGTCCTGTTAATATACAGCAGCAAAGAGTACAAAAACAATCATGTGACCTCTCTCAAGGTCCTGCTAGGAACGACAATAATGCCCGTTGCTCCTCTCACTACAGTTGCTGCTTCAGTGTACCGACCTCTAGCATTTCCCTGACTACACTACCCACCCGTATCAGTTACAACTGGGGACTCAGAACCCGGACCACTCATACTGTTTCACTGAACCACTACTGCAAGTGGAAGTTACCTACACATATGTGACGCTGCAGAGGCATTTTTTCAACTTCCATTTGCATACCATATTTCTCTGAGGAGCATTACATGACCCGTAACCTCCTCACACCAAGTGAATACGGGCACACCGCAGAGACAATCCACTCCCTTACCTCCAGTAATAATTGGGAAGAGGCTCAAAACATGTCTGATGGTTACAGAAATAAAAAAGCAGTCAGGTTTAGCCATTGTTTCTTTGAGGATGTTATCTCTGGCTACTTGGGCCGTGCACCGCCTTTTCTGTTCTACTCCATTTACATCATGCCTACTATCTGCAGATTGGCGTTGTCCAGTCGGCAGCAGCTTCCATTATTTCTACATCCTATCCCCTGGGATGCTGGTATCCTGAAACCCTTTGGCCTACCACCATGAAAAATGTATAGGATTCCTCCACCTATTTTATCCAAGTTGGCGGTCTCCATGAGAAATCATACTTCCTCACACTGAACTGTTGCATATCCCCCTGTCTCTCTTTACCCATGTACTCTACACCCATCTCATGTACTCTACACCCATCTCATGTACTCTGCACCCATCTCATGTACTCTGCACCCAACTGATGGACTCTACACCCATCTCGTGGACCCTGCACCCATCTCGTGGACCCTGCACCCATCTCGTGGACCCTGCACCCATCTCGTGGACCCTGCACCCATCTCGTGGACCCTGCACCCATCTCGTGGACTCTACACTCATCTCATGGACCCTGCACCCATCTCGTGGACCCTGCACCCATCTCGTGGACTCTACACTCATCTCGTGGACCCTGCACCCATCTCGTGGACCCTGCACCCATCTCGTGGACTCTACACTCATCTCATGTACTCTGCACCCAACTGATGGACTCTACACCCATCTCGTGGACTCTACACCCATCTCGTGGACTCTGCACCCATCTCGTGGACCCTGCACCCATCTCGTGGACCCTGCACCCATCTCGTGGACCCTGCAGTCATCTCGTGGACTCTGCACCCAACCGATGGACTGTACACCAATCTCATGTACTCAAAGTCTCACGTGTTCCCATGCACTACATACCGCCCTAACAACATCCTTGTTTATGTAGCATTTCCTCAGTAAGTTCCTCTGATATGGAATGTGACAGCTGCCAGACAAAGACCGCTTAGGTCGAAATGGCGCATGTCTAACAGTTTTATGGAGCCAGAATAAAAGCCTTTTTTGCTATTTTCTACCTAACCTGGATTCTGCTATGTGTTCCCACATAAGGAGTTGTTGGAGCTGCCAGTCATCTGTCATTAAGCCGGCTAATAGATTTTGGAGGGATACATTAAGGTTATATTTTTCCTGGTATTTATATAACTAAAGACTTTATGCAGTTGTGACCCTATTTAGGGGGGATGGACGCTGACCCTCCCACAGCAGACCTTGACCCTAACCTGTATGGGACAAGGAGACCTAGAGCCTTCCCTGAATGGGAGGATGTGTGATGGAGTTGTATCTCCAGGATAAAACCTCCGTAATTAAGGGAGGGTCTCCTGCTGAGAAATAACTATGAATTACAACAAACCGATAGACCAAGACCCTCCGGTCAGATTACACGGCGCCCGAAAGGGTTCGAAAATACCAAGTCAGGTTATAGCAATTACTTCATAGGAATAGAAATGGCAACTGAACATACATGTAACATACTGGAAGTAACATCAGTAAGTGTACGAGTCACAGGAAGCTATACCCGGGTATATGTGTGTATATATAATATATAGATATGACGCCGGGGCCCCTGTGGACGACCGTAGATACAGGATTCCTCCAGGAGACGACCAGATCTGGAGATGATGACGGGGAATTCCTCCAACTCGCACTCAGCAGGCGGGAATACCTGATCCCTAAAAACCAACTAATGTAGCCTTCTAACTCCCTATTGGCCATTGGATGCCTCACCCATTTCTATTCTACACACTGGTCCCTAACTAAAGCTACTAATACTATCACACCGAATACGCTATATACCATCAGTAGGGAGCTGCAAAAGGGGATTTATCATGACTATAAAGACTTTTGCAGCAACTGGGCCCATTATAAACTAAAAAAATAGATAACTCTCCTCGCACCCCCGATAACAGCTTAAAGGGGTTGTCCCGCGCCAAAACGTTTTTTGTTGTTTTTTTTTTGCATAGGCCCCCCGTTCAGCGCAGGACAAACCCAAGGGATGTGTTGAAATAAAAAAAAAAATTTTACTTACCCGAATCCCCTCTCTGCATCTTCTTCTTTCTTTTCCTCCAAGATGGCCGCCGGGATCTTCACCCACAATGCACCGTGGGTCTTCTCCCATGGTGCACCGTGGGCTCTGTGCGGTCCATTGCCGATTCCAGCCTCCTGATTGGCTGGATTCGGCACACGTGATGGGGCGGAGCTACGCGGTGACGCGTAGAAGGGGGCGGGGCCAGAATGCAGCTCGTGCCCGGACCGCCCAGAAGGGAGAAGACCCTTCTGCGCAAGTGCGTCTAATCGGGCGATTAGACGCTGAAATTAGACGGCACCATGGCGACGGGGACGCCAGCGCAGGGAAGGTAAGTGAATAACTTCTATATGGCTCATATTTAATGCACGATGTATATTACAAAGTGCATTAATATGGCCATACAGAAGTGCTTAACCCCACTTGCTTTCGCGGGACAACCCCTTTAAGTTGCTCCCGCGCCGGCTCCCAGGTAGATACCCAGGTAGAAGCATGTGACTGCTGCGACCAATCAGACACCGCAGCTTCACGTCCACAAACGCCCGGCCTCATGGCACCCAAGATGTGAGCGCTGATTCGAAGAACGCCAATGGTGACAGTTCAGCTACTGATTGGCTGCAGTGGTCATGTACCTCCGCTCAGCTGTCTACCCGTAAACCGGCGCAATGTGAGCCGCTCAGCTCCACTTCGGGGGTCCGAGGAGAGGTATCCGTTATCTTCTTTATTCTGTAACGGGCCCAGCTGCTGGAAAAGTTTTTAGAGTTATGATAAAACTCCGTTAAAGTTAGAAGTTTAGTAACGGGTCGTGTCTGCGTCGTATACAGGAGGTATCACAAGGCGTGTGCATAACAAAGTGGGATCTACCAGCTCTGTGTAGAAAAGCCGAGGAGAGATGAGCAGTGATACCTCCGCTACACCGATAGGCCTCATGTCCAGGAAGCGATGGCTCTGATTGGTTCTTGAGCGCTGCACTGATTGGCTGAGCAGTGGTCAAAGAACCAATCACAGCCATCTTGTTGTGGAAGCAGTATTTATGAATTGTCTGAGTCGCAGCATTGATTCGCCAAATCATAAATCCCATCTCCGCAACACGATGGCTGCGATTGGTTCTTCGACCGCTGCTCAGCCAATCAATGCAGCAGTTGAAGAACCAATCACAGCCGGCGCGTTGGTTAAGTGAGTGCTGCATTGATTGGTTCTCGAGCGCTGCTCAGCCAATCAGAGCCAATGCTTCCTGGAGGCGGGATTAATGAATCCCATAACCAGGAAGTGTTCTTCTGTCAGCAGCCAAAGACTGCAAGAAGTGCATCAGAACTCCGGAGAGCAGCGGGAGAACCTGGAGCGAGGCTGCTTAGTAAGTAAGATAAAACCTGGCGCCTCTTTTGGGGCAAAAATTAGTGACAGGGTACTATTTCTGGGGAAACACGGTAGCAGCTCCCTACGCAGTTTTGCTGTGTTCATTGAGTATAGAGTAGCAGTAATTGTTGCCCGGCCTTTACTTCGGTGCTGAGGTCTGGACCCTTCCCAATTCTACTAGTGCAAAGACATAAAATAGATGGAGACACCCCAGCATGGAGCCGGATACTTTTATTGTGGTTAAACTAGCAAATATTCAGCTTTTGAAGCAAAGGCGGTGTCCCAGACTAAACTTTAGGCTGTTTCAGGCCGCGTGCATAAAGTCAGGTTAGTCTCCAATCAAGGCCTTTCCAGCTGTATCCACGTGGCCCCTAGGGGCCAGGCCGTAGCGCCCTCACTAGCCGACCGCTCAACTGACCGGAGAGCTCAGGTGGGAATAGCGCCCACTGACAGCCGCCCCCCCTACACCCACTGGTGTTCCTGAAGTCCTATCCTACATAGATTACCTGCTTATCCCCCCCCCCCCCCCATCACATCCAGCCGGTGGTTAACCTGCTCCTTCTCAGTTATAATCCATCTTTCTGGAAACCTCGTGCTGGAAGTCCCATTTAGCGGACTCTTCTGCATGCCATCCATTCCTCCTCTGCGTGTCTTAAAAGCTTTAAACTTTCTGCACAGATCAAAGGCAGAAGGAATTGTGTTTGGAAGTAAAAATCCTTCAAAGAACTTATTTATCTTCGTCTTATTGCTTCATTTTTGTTAATTAGTCTACGCTAGATAAAACATTCCTTCAGGTTCTGCGCAGAGACGCTGCAAACCTCTCCACCATCTCGCAGATCTGCATCTCCTTTATGTGCGCTGAAGTGACTGCCATATATATTTAATTAAAGGTAGAAGAACGGCCTTGTTACGTGTCTGGCGCTGCGCACCGCCCGCCTTCCGTACACCGCCGCGTCAAGTGCGACAACTCGTCTCAAAGAAACCTTAAAGGGAAACTAATCGCTTCCATGTGACTGCCAAAATGTTCGGTTTGTTTAGGTCTCATAGACGCAGCGAGGGCCGTACGCTGTATGCAGAGTCGCGTTTTACTCCGTGCCGTATATACTGCGCCATTTTTTCCAAAAGGCGGTGCGTGCAACCCTATGGACGCCCTGTTACAGCTCTGTGCAAAATGGACCCATTGTACGACCATGTGCTCAGGGCCAAAGGTTGTACCAAAGGTGTGTTATATGGCTGAAGGGACCGGTCGCCTCCCAACGGGTGACTGCAATACACAGAGATGGGACCGGCAAACAGGTGAGGGGGCGGGGCGGAAAAATATATTTTAACGAGAGCCGCCCTTTTAAAGATCAAAAATTGCTTCGTATTCCGAGACCCAGAACTTTTTAATTTTTTTCATTGATTGTACTTGTGGGCTGATTTTTTGCAAGGCGAGCTATAGTTTTTATTAGTACCATATTTGGAAGCAAATATCAGTTTTTTGGGCGCCCGAGTAACAAAAATGCATTTTTGTCCTTCTGGGCTTTTTTACGAGGTTAGAAAAGTTTTTATTTAACTTTTAGTATAATATTTTTTTCTATGTAAATGCTTTTATTTGACCCTTTTCTGCATTTTTTCTTGGTCCCCTCGGGGGACTTAAACTTGTGGTCATGTGATCGCTTGTTCTACCTACTGCAATGCTTCAGTATATTGTGATTTTTAATGTTGCCTATTCCACCCCCCTTTGGCCATTTAGGTGTGCGGTCACCCTTGACCAGAGCATCTAAACAGTTAACTGCCGCAATCGGAGCTTGCACCAGTCACGGTCATTGCTGACTGCTATCGGCTATCAAAAACAGTCCTAGTCAACGGTTATGGAGTGGACTTGGCACCCGAGCCTATTCATACGTGTTTCATGATGTATATTGTCTTGAAGGGGTTAAAGTTGCTGGCATTGTATTCGGTAGGTTAACCCACGACCTGGTGAGGAGCAGGAAAGACTACAGAATAGATGGTCTGTCTGAAGGCGGAGGAAGAAAGATAAATAATGGTTGCTGTGTAGTTGGTCTCTGGCAAACCTTGCGCTGAATGTAAATGACTCCACCGGCCCGCCCGCCCCGCCGCGGCGTTAATATTATGTAAGAACATGCCACGCTTTCCCTCAGCGACTTGTTGGGAAAAGGTCAGTCTGTATCGAAAGAAAGCTTCGGCTTCAATGTAATTTATTTAGGATGAAAGGTTACGGCAGGGATGTGTTCCACTGATTAGATCATCGGAGAGTTGCAGCCTTTCGGCGGCGGTCCTTTGTGTAACCTTGGGACGGTATTGTGTCTCCAGGCGGAGCAAAAATAACAACATTCAGACTGTTTACTGGGAGAACGCGAACCCATCTGTGAAACAACATGGAAGAAGCCCATTCTGCACCTTGTAAGGGAGATGGTTCCACCCATAGTAGGACGAATATTAAGACAACCCGTCTCTTGGGTGGTGGGATGAGGAATTCACTTTTGATCAACAAGGCAGCCCAATAGTTTATTGGCTACCAGCATGATGAGACGGCTAGCTAGCCATGAACAGTGACTAGATCATTTCTGTTGCCTTAGGGCTACCATACACATTAGTGTTTAGTCTGCAGAACCCGCTAATAATGACCGGGTCGGAGACTCTCTACTGTATGTGGGGCCGCTCAACTCCCCAAAGAAGGATCGGGATGTTGCATTTTAATGTTTGGTGCTTTAGTTCCCCCAAGAGATAAGCTGGTGTCAGTCTTCAGCCATTGGACCCCAGTTGACGCAAAGAATGCCGCATTATCAATGTCGAAATGTTGTCTAATCTTCCCGCTAATATACGGCATGGGCATTTGGGCCATTGTGGTATGTAGTTACTGAGATACCAGGTGTGCCTCCTGACGCTCGCCTCTTGGATCAACACCACATGGCCTTCTGTTGGATGTATCCCTATCGTTCAACCCGTCTTGGAATACTCTTGATACTGCGGTTCAGTTGCAGCCAACAAGTGAGACTGTTTCAGAAATACTGGCATCACACCTCCGGGCACCAACAATCGGGCTGCAGTCAGTCACTCAAGTCACCATGTTTACCCATGACTGCCAAATGTTGTCTTCTCCTGCACAGAGAGGTCGGCACATTGCCTGAGAGCAGATCGTGGTGCGGCCATCGCGTGGCACAATGTTACTGATGACGAAGTCACATACCAGCTGTTCCAAATGTAGAGATTGTTCAGTGTATATATAATAATAATCTTTATATGGCGCCAACATATTCCGCAGCGCTTACAAAACAGGGGAGAACAGATACAAAAAACAAAGATACAAAAACCCCGGTTGCATGTAGTAATCAACTGATGGAGACTGTAGGGGTGCTGGGCTCCAACGAGCTTACATGATACAGATAATGGGGGGATACAGAAGGTAAAGGGGCTGGAGAGTGTGGGGTGCTATACACGTAGACAAGGGTCAGACTGTATAGTGGTTGCATCGGTATGCCTGCAGGGGCGGTTGATGGCAGCTGGCAGGGATTGCAGACGGTAGGACAGGGAGCATGTTATCAGGGGGTACAGAGGGGTTTGGTTTAGGGGATATGGTATGTCTCCCTGAAGAGGTGCACTTTTAGAGCACGCCTGAAGTTTTGAGTGTCGGAGATTGCACGTATAGTTTTGGGTAGCGCGATCCAGAGGACCGGTGCTGCTCTAGGGAAGTCTTGGAGGCGGGAATGAGAGGTTCAAATTAAAGGGGCATTTAATCTGATTTCATTAGCAGAGGGGAGAGCCCGGGCTGGGTGATGGACTGAGATGAGGGAGGCGATATAGGGGGGCGCTGCGCTGTGGACGAGGGATACAATATAGGGGGGCGCTGCGCTGTGGAGGGCTTTGTGGATGAAGGTAATGAGTTTGAATTGTATTCTGTATTTGACGGGCAGCCAGTGCAGTGACTGGCACAGGGCAGAGGCGTCCGAGTAGTGGCCGGACAGGAAGATGAGCCTGGCTGCCACATTCAGGATGGATTGGAGGGGGTAGAGTCTGGTGCAGGGGAGGCCGATCAGCAACGAGTTGCAATAATCGAGCCGGGAGTGGATGAGGGCAACAGTGAGCATTTTTAGCGAGTCCACAGTGAGAAAAGAGCGGATTCTTGCGATGTTCTTGAGGTGCGGCTGACATGTTTGGGACAGAGATTGGATGTAGGGGGTAAAAGAGAGATTGGGGGCGAATATAACCCCAAGGCAGCGGGCATGCTGGGAGTTATGGTGCCACACACTGAGCTGGAGATGTCAGGATATAGTGGTATAATTCTGGTGGGAGTCTCTGCTGACCTGGCGATTTTAAGGCTGGCTTCACATAAATGTCTTACAGGTGAAGTTAATCATCCATAAGTACGATGTCCCGGCTTTACTGTGTCTGTTCTGACCTGAACTTAGAATTCGGATCAGTTCCTTCAAGCCAAAGTCAGACTATTTATACAAGCCTTGTTATAATAATGGTGTGACTGCAGGGGGGCAGTTGATGGTAGACCCGCAGAAGGCCAGGAAACCCATCCGTATTACACATCAATACACTGATGAGCATCCGGCCTCGCGCTCATCAGGGTGCGGATTTCCCACTGAAATGCTGTGGATTCTACTCATCGTAAAGAGCGGAGGCCGCGGCCGTGCCATGACGAATCGGCACAAGAGCCTACCTGAATACCCACACGGAGGACTGCAGATTGTGCGGTGGATTTCTTAGTGCTTTGTTTGCCTTCTGTGGAACTCTTGTTATTTTAAGGGTAGATTGATTTTACATTTGTAGCCATTTCCTTTTCATCGTGAACCATAAAACCGCCTCTCTGCTAAGTAGTTCTGCGCACGGTTACAGCCGGGTCGTCGGGTCATTCCTGACACGCTCAGGCTCATTTGTTGCGAATGGTTGTTGTGTTTGATTACCGGTCGCTTGTTTGTTTCTGCTGGCCTAAAGCTGAATGTTTTAATAATTGAAGGCCTCTTGATTGAAATGACACATTAGCGCGGTAACGTATTATTGCGGTCATATCCAGACCTCAGTGGAGGTTTTTACTGCCTCGGAATCGGCATCATGAAGAGCGGTGACAAGGTAGAGGCGGGTCTGATCGCTCGCAGTTGTCTCTTTTGTCATTACTATTAGCACTTCTTACGAACCCCTGAAGAATATATTCCTGGCTGCTGCTATATCGCCATCATTAGTTTTTGCTTGTTTTTATAGTTTTTTATCCTTTCCATTAAAAATTTAATATTTTTTTTCCCCTCTCACTTTTTGTGTAGATTCACAGGTGCATAAATGAAAGGCGCATCTAATTGCTTACATTTGCATTAATGAAGAGGTTCTGCTGAAATGGAGAGCTTTGGGTAACATGGATAGCAGAGAATAACTGTCAATTCTGGCGCTTACGCATTCTGCGCAGATGGAGATGGAGGCAGCCGCTGAGGAAAAGGAATCCCAGAGCAAGAATCCTTATGTAGACCTCCTCTTGGTGCTTATTTATTCCACCAAAACCCTCTTTTCGGAGGTCAAGGACCATAGAAGAAAGATTTAAAGGGAAGCTGTCATCACTTTTGCATCCATATGTAAGGGGAGTGAGCGGCACCCCACATTCCTACTATAGATGCAGCGGCTTACAGCCGCTCTGACATGAGGTACCATATGTGAGATACTGCAGTGAGCATGGCTGCACTAAGCTGTTGGAGAGAGATAGTGAGAGCAGGGACAGGACTGGTTGAGGGCGCTGCACTAAGCTGTTGGAGAGAGATAGTGAGAGCAGAGACAGGACTGTGTGACGGCGCTGCACTAAGCTGTTGGAGAGAGATAGTGAGAGCAGAGACAGGACTGTGTGACGGCGCTGCACTAAGCTGTTGGAGAGAGATAGTGAGAGCAGAGACAGGACTGGTTGAGGGCGCTGCACTAAGCTGTTGGAGAGACATAGTGAGAGCAGAGACAGGACTGTGTGACGGCGCTGCACTAAGCTGTTGGAGAGAGATAATGAGAGCAGAGACAGGACTGTGTGACGGCGCTGCACTAAGCTGTTGGAGAGAGATAGTGAGAGCAGAGACAGGACTGGTTGAGGGCGTTGCACTAAGCTGTTGGAGAGAGATAGTGAGAGCAGAGACAGGACTGGTTGAGGGCGCTGCACTAAGCTGTTGGAGAGAGATAGTGAGAGCAGAGACAGGACTGTGTGACGGCGCTGCACTAAGCTGTTGGAGAGAGATAGTGAGAGCAGAGACAGGACTGTGTGACGGCGCTGCACTAAGCTGTTGGAGAGAGATAGTGAGAGCAGAGACAGGACTGGTTGAGGGCGCTGCACTAAGCTGTTGGAGAGACATAGTGAGAGCAGAGACAGGACTGTGTGACGGCGCTGCACTAAGCTGTTGGAGAGAGATAATGAGAGCAGAGACAGGACTGTGTGACGGCGCTGCACTAAGCTGTTGGAGAGAGATAGTGAGAGCAGAGACAGGACTGGTTGAGGGCGTTGCACTAAGCTGTTGGAGAGAGATAGTGAGAGCAGAGACAGGACTGGTTGAGGGCGCTGCACTAAGCTGTTGGAGAGAGATAGTGAGAGCAGAGACAGGACTGTGTGACGGCGCTGCACTAAACTGCTGGAGAGAGATAGTGAGAGCAGAGACAGGACTGTGTGACAGCGCTGCACTAAGCTGTTGGAGAGAGATAGTGAGAGCAGAGACAGGACTGGTTGAGGGTGCTGCACTAAGCTGTTAGAGAGAGATAGTGAGAGCAGAGACAGGGCTAAGTAAGTGCGCTGCACTAAGCTGTTGGAGAGAGATAGCGAGAGCAGAATCAGGACTAAGTGAGTGCGCTGCACTAAGCTGTTAGAGAGAAATAGTGAGAGCAGAGACAGGACTGAGGGAGGGCGCTGCACTAAGCTGTTAGAGAGAGATAGCGAGAGCAGAGACAGGACTAAGTGAGTGCGCTGCACTAAGCTGTTAGAGAGAGATAGCAAGAGCAGAGACAGGACTGAGGGAGGGCGCTACACTAAGCTGCTGTAGTGGAAGTGGGGGATTTGAGGCGCATGCACAATTTAGTCTAGTAAATTTACCCACAGAAGGACCAGATGAACCTCAAATGTGCTTTTTCAGGATCTCCCAGGGCGTGTGCAGTCTCCTACTTGATCCATGGTACAACGCCGGAGACGGGCAGCATGAAGGTGAACCAGGTGATCAAGGGATCGGTACCTCTCTGATGGCCTAGACATCATGCACCTCTGGGTAGATGGGTCATCAGTGGAATAGAACATCACAGGTCACTAGTGAAGGCAGTCTGGTATCTGCTGGGATATTTGGGACCTCACTTTCTTGAAAGCACCACACAATCACATCTTGATACGGAGTCAAACTTTTACTGGCAACGGTCAACTTGACCTTGTAATACAGGCTGAAGATGAACTGATCTGAGTGATGTGGGACATCTCATTTCTCTAGAGGTCTTGCTTCCAGGACTAGCTCAGGCAATGCTCCCACTTTGGATATGGGGCCTTTCCTTATGGCGTTTGCACAGACCCTCAGTAGTGGTACTTGTTAAGCTTCTTAACCCCGACTTTACTTCATTATACAAGACGTTGCTTCATAGATTCCACGAACGACTATTCATGCATGCAAACTTTTGACTCTTAATAACTGGGGGGTGGACTAGAATACAAACCGCATTCCACCCCCACCCCGTACCTTCATGACTCGGGGCTTTTCATGTTCTGTATGCAGTGTTGTGTGGTTTAAAGAAATACACCATCACTAGCTCGTTACCTGCGACTTCGTCCACGTGCGATTTGTATTTTTTTAATCTAATCTGTGTTTTGCTGTATATTGAAATGTAAAAAGCTGAACTAGTGAAAGGAAGGAATGAAACGGTGATCTGCTGTCCGCAGTTCTTCACGTTGTTGATCTTGTCATCTCTTGCTGGGATATAAAGGTTTTGTGGGCTGTATACACGGGAGCCGCCACAGGCAGTTGGCCATGACAAAAACATGTTTTTTTCTAAATGTACACCTGCTACCTTCAGTGTTTGCCCTTTTAAAATCCCAATCCATGTTAATGTGTCTTTCGTTCAAGTTTTAATCCTGGGCAACAGCAGATATCCCTGGTAGCTTAACATACGTGTGGCAACGACGTCTGCCCTCATGTGTCTGCCTGTTTGGGGAGGCATAGCTTACGATGTGCACCTCCTTCCCCTCCGCCTCACCATGCGGCGGTGGAGCAGAGGTTTGCCTGCGCATCACCAAATAAATCCGTCTTGTGGCGCTCCCTACAGAACTCGGGATAAATGAAGCCGATGTCCTTCCTCCAGATACAAGCTATCTCCCTGCCAAATTTCATCAAAATTGCCTCAGTGGTTTAGCCATGAAAAGGTAACAAACAGACAGAGTTACTTTGACATTTATAACATTAGTACGGGTTTACACAAGTGACAACTGTCTCCATAAAATATATATAGTACAAAGGTAACAAGGCAATCAGGGTTACTTCACCCCTCGTCCGGCCATAAGATGGTCTGGCCCGCCCACTGGACCACTCGCAGGGAATTAACACGCAAAGTTTATACCTTCTTTTTAACCCTTTCCAATACACTGTCTGACCTCTGAAGACATTATGATTTAAGGCTGTACAGCTCCGATGTTGGAAGACATCCGTCGGGGTTCTCTTACTGTATATTGCCAGCCTCTCTGCTGTCGGAGCCTATCCAATGTGTCACCTCATGCAGTACTGGCTTTAGCCAGCAGATAGCGCCGTTGAATAAAGTAAGCCCCCTAGGAAAACCAGGATACAAATTGGATTCGAAAGGGTTAAAGGTATGAATTGATTGAAAAGTCTAACGATGCATCGCTACATTGTGTTACTGGTGGAGGCTGTTACATGGATACAAAGTGATCACAGGGTCCCTTTAGGTGAAGGGGGCCAGCGTGAGCTGAGGCTTCTGTCTCCATGACCCCAAGCACCCCATTTAGTGTCCCAGAGCAGCATTGGCATATTTTCATTCGGCTTGGTATCTGTCTGTTCTTGGGTTAACTCTTTCATGCCCAACGTCCCCTGATGCTGCTGTGTCCACTTCTGGTATTCCCACTTTCAAACAAAGGAATAACTTTTGTATTCTTCCGTCGACCTATCAATACAAGGGCTTGTTTTTGGCATTTTTCCGATGGCAAGAAAAACTTTTTACTGTGCAAGATTAATAATGTGATATTTTAACAAATTGCCTTTACAGACGCAACGAGACCAATTTTTACTTTTGTTTTTGTTTTTTTGATGCGACAACAAAATTACAAAAGATGTCATTTTTTTAGTTTTAATATTTTTTATCTCGCTATAGGACATCAAGAATGGGATGTAACGCTGGATCCGGATTTTTGACTACACCCTGCATAGCTGTATGACTGACAGGAAGGAGTTAACCCCTTCCCATCACAGCATGTAAGTTTACGTCCTGGCAGGGAAGGGGCTCCTACAAATGGACGTACACTTACATCCTATCTATGGAGAGGGCTCAGAAGCTGAGCTGGCTGTGACTGACATCTAGCCTATGGCCGCAACACTGGGGATTGGTGAGACACTGATCCCCACTGTTAACTCCTTACATGCTGCAGTTGATGTTGACCGCAGCATGTAAAGAGCTCAAAGAGGAAATGGGATCCTCTGTAACGTTATCAGCTGCTGCGATGTAGTCGTAGAGGGTTGAAGAGACACCAGACAATAGTGTCTAGGTCTGCCATGGCCTATGAACACAATAATACATTGCAATACAGAAGTACTGCAATGTATTATCATAGTGACCATAGAATCGCAGGTTCAAGTGCCCTAGAGGGACTTAGGAAAAAATAATTAAAAATGGTTAAAAAGCATGAAAAATACAATTTTGCGTACTTTCCTGTATTTGTTAATATAAAAAAAGGAAAGACCCGTCCATAATGACCCGTCCAATACGTTTGACGCATTTTCTATACTGCATGGCAAAGGCTATAAAAAAAATTAAAACTGAGCGCAAATCCTATTTTTTGTTCATTTTGCCTTCCAAAAAAAAAAAACACAAGAGAAGTAATCAAAAACCCAAATGTAACCCAAAATGATAGCAATAAAAATTACAGCTCGTCGTGCCAAAAAAACAACGTCTCACGAACTGCTGTCCAAGGAAAAGGAAAAATACTTTAAAAAAAAAGATTTTTTTATAGTGGAAATAACAAAAAACCCCAAACATTTTGCTATTGTTGGAATCGTACCAATCCCCGCTTGGTTCAGGTAGCCGGCCGGCTCAAGGTTGACTCGGCCTTCTGATCCCCCGAAGTCGGTAAGATGAGCACCCAGCTGCTGGGCGATAAAAGCTGACTGGGGAAGGCAAAAACAATCTGCCAAGAAAACGTCCCCCTCGGAGTCCGTCATGACTCGGTGCTCGCACCACGGGGACTTTACCTTCACCTACCCTTCAAAAAAAAAGGTGCCACTAAAAAAAGTTAAGCTCGCCACACAAAAAAAAACAAGCCTCATACCCCACTGAGAGGGTAAAGGAAAAAAATCGACCTATAAAGTGGACGGTTTTGGAAACCTTTGGCAGCCATCTTTGTACATCAGACCCCTTACCATTGCAGTCTACCTAATGATTCCCGCAGTCGTTTCTTCTCTCCTGTTTTGGCGCAGTAGGCGGGTACAGACACTTCTGGCCCTAACATGCATTTACTGTTGGCTTGCAGGATTGTCTTTTATCCGCGTCCTGGCTCTCTACAAACGAGCATCGAAGCCTCCGCGTACGGATAGTTTGCGCACGTGTTAATGCACCGTTCCAGCATTCAGGCGCCAATTCACTTGCACCATATATGAAGGCACGGCGCCGCGCTAAGTGCATGCAAGACGCGTGTCCTGTGTCCCGTAGAGCCACACAGGGCGTTGGGTCCCGGAAGCTTTCACTTGCCGTACAGCGCTCCGCTGTCGACAGGAATCTATTGGCGGTGACGGCGACTCTCGGAGCATCAATCTAGTTGAAAGGTCCGGAGATTTGTTAGAGCTGTCTTCAGGGGGAAGCAAATGAAACGGTCCGCTTTGTAGTGTGCAAGCAAGCGTAAGGACACACGTGGCTGGCCGCTCGTACTTAATGCCACCATGAACCGCTACGATGAACAGAGATGGATTCGGCTTACTGTAAATTATCCATCTATATCGCCTGCTGTACTCCCTCCATCCAAGTCACTTACTCTACGAGCCGCATATTAGTCATTGACAGGAAGGCAGGGAGAATGTCATACGCTAAATCATATCCTTGGCTGTTTAACATCCTGGAATATCCCCCTTTGATCCGGCTGTCAGCGCTTATTAGAAGGTTAATCATTCCGGGGATTTATCATTTAGAATATGCGCACGCGGACAGGTACGAGGCGGTTGGCGCTACCTATATTTATTCTAAATGATAGTCCCGTCGCTCATCAGCATGCAGCGCAGATGCCGTACCCTCCATATCCTGGGACCACCTCTCCATTGTTTTCAGTAATACCCGTTTAAGGAGCTTTTATGAAGGTTGCGCTAAAGAAACTGACAACTGCTTTTTTCACGTTTCTGGTTTAAAAAAGAAAACCTGGTTGTCAGACATCATTGTGGAACGTCTGTCGGTGTTATCAAGCTAAGATGAATTCCGCACCGGACGCGGTCTGTATCTTTTTGCACCCCAATCTAAGGGCAGCACAAGGGAATGACAGTCACATTGATTACAGCCATACGTCTGCTGCATGGGTCTGCGGCAGCGGAGGAACTGGCAGCACATACATAAAGTGGTCCTGGATATTCATCAGCTGCAGTCTGTCAACACCCACCTTACCCTTCAGCCAATGATTGTCTACGCATAGTAATACGCAGATAGCAGAGAGCCGATCATTGGCTGGAGGGCAGGGAAGATGTGGCTAGGCTTGCACGACTAATTGTGTTTCTGGCTGCTACTAATAAAATACAATTTGCTCCAAAACTACTGCACAAATCCACATAGCAGACAAATCACTGCAATCAGTGTGACACACATTAACTTATGGAGCGGTTTGTGAGGACTGGAAAGACACGGCGACAGATGCCCTTTAATATATCCAACAATCCAACAACTACTATAATACTGCCCCCTATGTACAAGAATATAACTACTATAATACTGCCCCCTAGGTACAAGAATATAACTACTATAATACTGCCCCCTATGTACAAGAATATAACTACTATAATACTGCCCACTATGTACAAGAATATAACTACTATAATACTGCCCCCTAGGTACAAGAATATAACTACTATAATACTGCCCCCTATGTACAAGAATATAACTACTATAATACTGCCCCCTATGTACAAGAATATAACTACTATAATACTGCCCCCTATGTACAAGAATATAACTACTATAATACTGTCCCCTATGTACAAGAATATAACTACTATTATACTGCTCCATATGTACAAGAATATAACTACTATAATACTGCCTCCTATGTACAAGAATATAACTACTATAATACTGCCCCCTATGTACAATAATATAACTACTATAATACTGCCCCCTATGTACAAGAATATAACTACTATAATACTGCCCCCTATGTACAAGAATATAACTACTATAATACTGCCTCCTATGTACAAGAATATAACTACTATAATACTGCCCCCTATGTACAAGAATATAACTACTATAATACTGCTCCCTATGTACAAGAATATAACTGCTATAATACTGGCCCCTATGTACAAGAATATAACTACTATAATACTGCCTCCCATGTACAATAATATAACTACTATAATACTGCCTCCTATGTAGAAGAATATAACTACTATAATACTGCCCCCTATGTACAATAATATAACTACTATAATAGTGCCCTCTATGTACAAGAATATAACTACTATAATACTGCCCCCTATGTACAATAATATAACTACTATAATAATGCCCCCAATGTACAAGAATATAACTACTATAATACTGCCCCCTTATGTACAAGAATATAACTACTATAATACTGTCTCCTATGTACAAGAATATAACTACTATAATACTGCCCCCCTATGTACAAGAATATAACTACTCTAATACTGCCTCCTATGTACAAGAATATAACTACTACAATACTGCCCCCCTACGTACAAGAATATAACTACTATAATACTGCCCCTATGTACAAGAATATAGCTACTATAATACTGCTCCCTATGTACAAGAATATAACTACTATAATACTGCCCCCTATGTACAAGAATACAACTACTATAATACTGCCCCTATGTACCGGAATATAGCTACTACAATACTGCCCCCTATGTACAAGAATATAACTACTATAATACTGCCCCTATGTACAAGAATATAACTACTATAATACTGCTCCCAATGTACAAGAATATAACTACTATAATACTGCCCCCTATGTACAAGAATATAGCTATTATAACACTGCCCCCTATGTACAAGAATATAACTACTATAATACTGCTCCTATGTACAAGAATATAACTACTATAATACTGCCCCCTATGTACAAGAATATAGCTATTATAACACTGCCCCCTATGTACAAGAATATAACTACTATAATACTGCTCCTATGTACAAGAATATAACTACTATAATACTGCCCCCTACGTACAAGAATATAACTACTATAATATTGCCCCTATGTACAAGAATATAGCTACTATAATACTGCCCCCTATGTACAAGAATATAACTACTATAATACTGCTCCTATGTACAAGAATATAACTACTATAATACTGCCTCCTTTGTACAAGAATATAACTACTATAATACTGCCCCCTACGTACAAGAATATAACTAATATAATATTGCCTCCTTTGTACAAGAATATAACTACTATAATACTGCCCCCTATGTACAAGAATATAACTACTATAACACTGTCTCCTATGTACAAGAATATAACTACTATAATACTGCCCCCCTATGTACACGAATATAACTACTATAATACTGCCCCTATGTACAAGAATATAGCTACTATAATACTGCTCCCTATGTACAAGAATATAACTACTATAATACTGCCCCCTATGTACAAGAATATAACTACTATAATACTGCCTCCTATGTACAAGAATATAGCTATTATAATACTGCCCCCCTATGTACAAGAATATACTATAATACTGCCCCCTATGTACAAGAATATAACTACTATAATACTGCTCTCTATGTACAAGAATATAACTACTGTAATACTGCCCCCTATGTACAAGAATATAACAACTATAATACTGCCTCCTATGTACAAGAATATAACTACTATAATACTGCCCCCTATGTACTAGAATATAACTACTATAATACTGGCCCTATGTACAAGAATATAACTACTATAATACTGCCTCCTATGTACAAGAATGTAACTACTGTAATACTGCCCCCTATGTACAAGAATATAACTACTATAATACTGCTCCTATGTACAAGAATATAACTACTATAATACTGCTCCTATGTACAAGAATATAACTACTATAATACTGCTCCTATGTACAAGAATATAACTATTATAATACTGCCTCCTATGTACAAGAATATAACTACTGTAATACTGCCCCCTATGTACAAGAATATAACTACTATAATACTGCTCCTATGTACAAGAATATAACTACTATAATACTGCTCCTATGTACAAGAATATAACTACTATAATACTGCTCCTATGTACAAGAATATAACTACTATAATACTGCCCCCTACGTACAAGAATATAACTACTATAATATTGCCCCTATGTACAAGAATATAGCTACTATAATACTGCCCCCTATGTACAAGAATATAACTACTATAATACTGCTCCTATGTACAAGAATATAACTACTATAATACTGCCCCCTATGTACAAGAATATAACTACTATAGTACTGCCTCCTATGTACAAGAATATAACTACTATAATACTGCCCCCTACGTACAAGAATATAACTACTATAATATTGCCTCCTTTGTACAAGAATATAACTACTATAATACTGCCCCCTATGTACAAGAATATAACTACTATAATACTGCCCCCTATGTACAAGAATATAACTAATATAATACTGCCCCCTATGTGCAAGAATATAACTACTCTAATACTGCCCCCTATGTACAAGAATATAACTACTATAACACTGTCTCCTATGTACAAGAATATAACTACTATAATACTGCCCCCCTATGTACACGAATATAACTACTATAATACTGCCCCTATGTACAAGAATATAGCTACTATAATACTGCTCCCTATGTACAAGAATATAACTACTATAATACTGCCCCCTATGTACAAGAATATAACTACTATAATACTGCCTCCTATGTACAAGAATATAGCTATTATAATACTGCCCCCCTATGTACAAGAATATACTATAATACTACCCCCTATGTACAAGAATATAACTACTATAATACTGCTCTCTATGTACAAGAATATAACTACTGTAATACTGCCCCCTATGTACAAGAATATAACAACTATAATACTGCCTCCTATGTACAAGAATATAACTACTATAATACTGCCCCCTATGTACTAGAATATAACTACTATAATACTGGCCCTATGTACAAGAATATAACTACTATAATACTGCCTCCTATGTACAAGAATATAACTACTGTAATACTGCCCCCTATGTACAAGAATATAACTACTATAATACTGCTCCTATGTACAAGAATATAACTACTATAATACTGCTCCTATGTACAAGAATATAACTACTATAATACTGCTCCTATGTACAAGAATATAACTATTATAATACTGCCTCCTATGTACAAGAATATAACTACTGTAATACTGCCCCCTATGTACAAGAATATAACTACTATAATACTGCTCCTATGTACAAGAATATAACTACTATAATACTGCTCCTATGTACAAGAATATAACTACCGTACTATAATACTGCTCCCTATGTACAAGAATATAAGTACTATAATACTCCCCTCTATGTACAAGAATAGAAGTCCCATTATACTGCCCTGTATGTACAAGGCTGGAGATACCCATGAAGTTTCTGGTGCAGGTCTTTTGTTTTTTGTTTCTTTTACATAAGTCGTTGCATGGTTCTTAGTCTTTGACTATCTTATAGCACTGCATGTGGTGCTGCTTGTCTTGTCAAAACGATGAGCACTTAAGTGGATCCCAACAAACCCCATTATCGGTCAGTGGTGTGGTATCTGGTGCGTGATGGGTCGGCACAGCATTGTTGCTTCCTTGGTAGTAGGCCAATGTTAGCAGAGCCTTACACATCTCTCTTTAGTATCCACTGCCGTGTTCATCTCAAAAACATAACTAAAAACTGTATCTAAAGCTGCACGGTCCAACTTCACTAGACTGGTGAGATTTATGTCTGCTGCTTGTTAAGCCACATGGCCGCTGTGTGGAGTCATTGTGGTCATGGCTGGGGAAAGCAAAGTCTTCCGACTCTAACTCCAACTCCACTTTTCTTTCACTCTATGACTTCATGCTCGATTTCGTAAATGGCTGACGTAGTGTATAATGCCCCGACATTTAGGTCTTGGGATAGTATATACATTGATGATGAAGCGGTGTTACCTCAGGGGACGGATTAGGAGCGCCCCCACCTGTATAAGGTGTGCGGTGATTATCTTGTGAGTGAAGATGAATACTGGCAGTGTGCAGAATCAATTCCAAGTTGACCTTGCCGGGCTAGAGGGGTCCTACAGGATATTAGTTTCTGTCACATGAGTTTTGGCACGTCCGTGCAATTAGTAATAACGAATGTACTGTAGTATGATGGCAGCGTCAGGCTTCATAGATTATATAGCATTAGGTAATATTTTTTTTTTAAGCCAGAATTGTAGTCTGGGCATTTCCACAGACTGACTCCGGCTGCACCAGAAATCGACTCTAACTCCCTCGCTCTGGCTCCAGTGTACTGAGTTTGGGGCGCCTTAGAGAGTTGTACATAGTAATTCATACTGTAGCTGCTCATTTCACTACTTCTTGGCTTTTTAGCATTTCGGTGAAGTTCTTCACACTCCTTCCCATTCAGCATTCATCAGGCATCTTCTCTTAAATCTCAGCTAAAATTGCACTTCTCCATCGAAAAAGTCAGCTTTTAGACTCATGGACTCGACTCCAAGAGTCTGCAATTATTTATCAATGTGTACGGAGTTCAGTGTAATACTTGATGCTGCTCACTTCACAATTACACAATGAATGAGGATTGATTGTTAAACCGTGCGCCAGGATCGGCGGCTGTGAACCCGCTGTGCACTAGTTTGACTTTCGGCCAAGTCCAGAAGTGACACCTGAGGAACCCGGTCTTCACACTTTCATCCCACCAGTTGGGATCTTGGGTTTGCTGCGGGGCCAACAGGCCTTTAAAGTGGAAGAGGCACCAATAATGTGGCAGCTGAGGCTACAGTTGACCAAGGCGCAGTACCTGAGGGTGTGAACAGAGGGGTAGTCAGAGGCGGCCACGATCAGGCAGGTGGCGTAACTTCAATACTTGGGACAAGGTCAGGGCACACCGAGCTGGTTCAGTATTTAATGGAAATACAGTGCTGACAACATTATCCTCCAGTACCGGTTAATGGTCTGTCTTGTTGGATTGTTACATGACCTTGGCATGTAGATTAATCCAAGGACCAGTTTCACACAAGTCTAAAGTGGGTCCTTTATTAAGGTTGACCATTCACTGACCCAAACTGACAATAATATGGAGCCCTATGATACTGTCAGTTCGAAGCATTGGAGCCGCAGTTTGGTCGAGAGTTGCGGCCAAAAGATGGCCAAATTGTTGTCATGTGAATCTGGCCTAATGGTTTATAGTCACGCCACAGTCATGTGAAGAACCTACGACAGTGATACATGCAGTCACCATGCATCCATAATACGGACCTGTAAGCCCTCTGCGTACAGCTCTGTCATTCACCAGGTTGAAACGGGGGTATTACGGCAGAGCTCTCTGCCCCTGGATCGGGATCGGCTGTTGTAGTCTCTGAGAGGCCTACCTGGCCGGCATGCAGAGTCCCCAACGAGGAGCCTGGTATCCATGTGATCCGTTCAGTTTACAAACTTTCTCAGCCACCGTCTTGTTTCTCGCTCCTCATCACTGCGAGAAGCAACCGAGCCAACATTGTCAACTTTAATGAACTTTATTGCGGATTCTGCCATACGTTGTTTCCCTCTGGGCGTTGGGGGGGGGCTCATGTAGTGGAGACCGGTTAATAATCCCCGCCTCGCTTACCGCTAGGCCGTAGTGCGAGTCTACAGAGTGTGCCAAGCCTATCTCGGGACTGGCTCAATCTCTTACCGCCAGGGGGCAGGCACCAGTCTACCATTTATGCCACACCCTAGTTACCAGGATAACGGGGACTTTTTGGCATGTTGCACCAGAAAAGGTGTTCCGCCAGTGCCCCCCAGTTGTATAGCACCAACATATTCCGCAGAGGGAATACAGAAAGACAAAATACAAAAATTACAGAACCGCAGTTACATATAGTAATCAGTTGATTGATAGAATAGGGGTGAGGGTCCGGCTCCAACGAGCTTACATACTACGAATAGTGGGGTGATACAGAAGATAAAGGCACTGGAGATGTACACGGTATGGCGGGCTGGAGATGTGCACAGTATGGCGAAGTGGAAGAGTGAGCCATGTTATACACATAGACAATGGTCAGACATTTAGCTGTGTGATGGCAGAATACTTATGACTGCAGGAGCGGTTTATGATGGCTAGCAGGGATTGCAGTCAGTAGGTCAGGGAGCATGTTATCAGGCGGAGTACAGAGAGGTTTGTTTAGGGAATGCAGTATGCCTCCCTGAAGAGGTATGATTTTAGAGCACGCCTGAAGTTCTGCGAGTCCTGGATTGCCCGGATAGCCTTTGGTAGTGCGTTCCAGAGGACCGGTGCTGCTCTGGAGAAGTCTTGGAGGCGGGAATGAGAAGTTCGAATTAAAGGGGCACTAAGTCTGGTTTCATTAGCAGAGCGGAGTGCCCGGGCTGGGTGATGGATTGAGATGAGGGAAGCAATATAGGGGGCGCTGCGCTGTGGAGGGCTTTGTGGATGAAGGTAGCGAGTTTAAATTGATACAATACAAGCATTGTGGTGTGTGGCACCCTCTTACAAGATGACCCTGTGGCATGCAACGGAGCACACAATGGTTATTTTCCTTGCAGAGTACATATGAACGAACTCTGTGTAATCTGTACAATATGGGCCTGTAGCAGCTTATGGGTATCGACTTTTGGATTCTACAGCAAGGATCCATAATACAGCCATGTGCATTAGGCCTACAGACATTTGGGCTTCAGCAGCTGCTGATTGACATTGTGATTTATCAATACTTTTACTTCCTCCCCCCAAAAAACTTTTTTCAATTAGGGCTTCAGTGAAAAGTTCCGTAAGTAGCGCTCTGTTCCTGACATCCTCAATCAGTAACGTAACAATCGCTGGAGTTTCGCCTCATTTGGTGGACAAATCCCTTATTTTATTTGAAGCTGAAGGGTGAAAATCCCGTTCCTCTGTAATAATTATTCTTCATCATTTTTCTTCTTCAGTAAAGCGTGAGATAGCGTCAGAGCGTTCGCCGCGCCATCGTCAAGGTCATTAATAAACAAATTAAACAATTACTGTTTCAAAGCAACTCGGAATCATTCAGCGATTCAGGAGACGAATCTCAATTATGTTTACGCATAAAAGGGAAGCTTTAAAAATATCTCATTGTTGGAAGCGGATCGGCGTGTTGTTCATTTCATAGAGACCACCCAGAAAGGCTGAACGTCCAGGAGAGTCTTCTGTATCTGCAGCGCAAAGTATCAGCAGCGGAGATATCACTGCGAGAGAGGAGGCAACTTCTAGGGTAAGAGTGAGGAGCGCAGCAGCTTGGATAACAGTACTGGTATTAGTGTATCTTGACTCCACCAGGAGTCTGATTGGCTGCAGAGTTGTCTGCAAAAGTATACTCGGCCCTCTGCGCATGACGTAATGCCGCCTGGCATGCATGCGCAGATGCTGGCTTAAGGTCCTGGAGGACAACGCGGAGGATGGGGGTGAGTATCCTCAGCTCTCCTTATAGATCCGATCCGTAAGGGAAGCTGAAGTCAATATAAAGTTAAAAAAAGTTAGTTTCAGCTCCCCTTACAGATCAGATCCGTAAGAGGAGCTGAGGATACTCAAGTCATTGGGGGGAGGTGGCTTTCCATGACCCCCAATGACAGGTTCAGGATGGAGCTGTCGCATTGACAGCCTGCAAGGCTTTAATACCAGAGTGAGCGTGTTTTTACGGCCTTGGGGATTAAAGCCCAGTAAAGCAGGACGTAAAAAGTCTATGGTGTGGTCACTAAGGGGTTAATGTGCATAAGTATTCACCTGCTAAAATTCAATACTTCTTGGAGCCACCTTTTGCTGCAATCACAGATGCATGTCTCTCCGGGTCTGGGTCTATGCGGGTGCGTTCACGCGGGCGAGAAAATTGGGCAAGTTTTGTGCATTGCCAAACACCTCCTAACAGTCTGGTCAGATTCTCCTCTCTACTGGTGGTCTGTAGGGGGTCCTGAGCCCGGTCACCTTGTGTGCCCCCATCCACTGGTCCCAACACCTCCTAACAGTCTGGTCAGACGCTCCTCTTTACTGGTGGTCTGTAGGGGGCATCCTGAGCCCAGTCGCCTTGTGTGCCCCCATCCACTGGTCCCAACACCTCCTAACAGTCTGGTCAGATGCTCCTCTCTACTGGTGGCCTGTCGGAGCGTCCTGAGCCCGGTCACCTTGTGTGCTCCCATCCACTGGTTCCAACACCTCCTAATAGTCTGGTCAGATGCTCCTCTCTACTGATGGTCTGTCGGAGGGTCCTGAGCCCGGTCACCTTGTGTGCCCCCATCCACTGGTCCAACACCTTCTAACAGTCTGGTCAGACGCTCCTCTCCACTAGTAGTCTGTAGGGTGTTCTGAGCCCAGTTACCTTGTGTGCCCTCACACATCCACTGGTCCCAACACCTCCTAACAGTCTGGTCAGATGCTCCTCTCTACTGGTGGTCTGTAGGGGGTCCTGAGCCCCCCATCCACTGGTCCCAACACCTCCTAACAGTCTGGGCAGACTGTCCTCTCTACTGGTGGTCTGTCGGGGGTTCTGAGCCCGGTCACCTTGTGTGCCCTCACACATCCACTGGTCCCAACACCTCCTAACAGTCAGGTCAGAACGGCCCGGTTGGGGACAATTCATCGATACGACCATCTAGCTTCTCACACCCCAATAATGCGCCCCTCTTAGACTCTGGTAATGAGATGAAATCTCTTCTCGGCGTTGTAGAGGCGTCTAGTGGCCAACAAGCTCTACAAGCGGAAGAAGAGGTCACTACACAAAAGGAGTCTCCGAGATCCTCTTATAGGCCAAGGAGGGAAACCACTTTTAGGGCCTCCGGTGACAAGACCGTCCATCTACAAAGTAAACGAATGTAGTGGCAGCATAAGCAGAGAGTCATTTCTTTTTTATATAAGAAAATTGCAAAAAAGCTTTATTAATTCATGGTCTCAGGGTACACACATCGCACACACACAACTCTGCTACATCCATCCTGATCCCCACACATCGCACACACACAGCTCTGCTACATCCATCCTGTCGCACATCCCTACAAGCTGTGTCGGGATCAGGAAGGATGTAGCAGAGCTGTGTGTGTGATGTGTGGGGATCAGGATGGATGTAGCAGAGCTGTGTGTGTGCGATGTGTGGGGATCAGGATGGATGTAGCAGAGCTGTGTGTGCAATGTGTGGGGATCAGGATGGATGTAGCAGAACTGTGTGTGTGCGATGTGTGGGGATCAGGATGGATGTAGCAGAGCTGTGTGTGCGATGTGTGGGGATCAGGATGGATGTAGCAGAGCTGTGTGTGCAATGTGTGGGGATCAGGATGGATGTAGCAGAACTGTGTGTGTGTGCGATGTGTGGGGATCAGGATGGATGTAGCAGAGCTGTGTGTGTGCGATGTGTGGGGATCAGGATGGATGTAGCAGAGCTGTGTGTGTGCGATGTGTGGGGATCAGGATTGATGTAGCAGAACTGTGTGTGTGAGATGTGTGGGGATCAGGATGGATGTAGCAGAACTGTGTGTGTGTGAGATGTGTGGGGATCAGGATGGATGTAGCAGAGCTGTGTGTGTGCGATGTGTGGGGATTAGGATGTATGTAGCACAGCTGTGTGTGTGCGATGTGTGGGGATCAGGATGGATGTAGCAGAGCTGTGTGTGTGCGATGTGTGGGGATCAGGATGGATGTAGCAGAGCTGTGTGTGTGCAATGTGTGGGGATCAGGATGGATGTAGCAGAACTGTGTGTGTGCGATGTGTGGGGATCAGGATGGATGTAGCAGAGCTGTGTGTGTGCAATGTGTGGGGATCAGGATGGATGTAGCAGAACTGTGTGTGTGCGATGTGTGGGGATCAGGATGGATGTAGCAGAGCTGTGTGTGTCCGATGTGTGGGGATCAGGATGGATGTAGCAGAGCTGTGTGTGTGCGATGTGTGGGGATCAGGATGGATGTAGCAGAACTGTGTGTGTGAGATGTGTGGGGATCAGGATGGATGTAGCAGAACTGTGTGTGTGTGAGATGTGTGGGGATCAGGATGGATGTAGCAGAGCTGTGTGTGTGCGATGTGTGGGGATTAGGATGTATGTAGCAGAGCTGTGTGTGCGATGTGTGGGGATCAGGATGGATGTAGCAGAGCTGTGTGTGTGCGATGTGTGGGGATTAGGATGTATGTAGCAGAGCTGTGTGTGCGATGTGTGGGGATCAGGATGGATGTAGCAGAGCTGTGTGTGTGCGGATCAGGATGGATGTAGCAGAGCTATGTGTGTGCAATGTGTGGGGATCAGGATGAATGTAGCGGAGCTGTGTGGGTGATGTGTGCGGAGGTCAGTATGAATGTAGTAGAGCTGTGTGTGATGTCTGAGGGGCAGGATGGATGTAGTAGACCCACATTGTAATAGGGCTGATAAAAAAAAAATACCGGCACCGGCCTGACAGAAAAAATACCGGCCAGGCTGTCGGATTACCGGCCGAGTGGCAACCCTATCCCTGGTAGATTACATGGTGGGAGATGAAAGGTTTCAGCAATGTAGGGCTACACTGACGATAGGTTGTTATACACATATATCCTCTTCCGACAACGTGCAGGAGGCTGACAAGGAATAGCTGAAGCGAGTTCAGGAGTTTGAGTGAAGTAGATATTCCATCGCTGTAGAACAGGGAAATTACTGTTAAAGAAAAGTGGTGGAAACAACTCCATCATGTTATGAGCTTGATTCTGTGCCTGTATTTATGTTATGAGCTTGGTTCCGGTGCTGTATTTATGTACTGAGGTTGGTTCTTGTACTGTATTTATGTTATGAGCTCGGTTCTGTGCCTGTATTTATATTATGAGCTTGGTTCTGCACAAAAGATTCACAGTTAGTTGCAGCACACCAGAAAAAATAGGAGATATACTCACTAGAGCCAAAATAGAGATTTGTTGATGCAGCGCTGAAATTGGACGCAGACCCTTCGTCCAAATGGTATCCAAATCACCATTCAATGTGTCAGCAGCATCGGGGTTTTTTTTTCAAGTCGATAGATCAGATGATGCATTGGCTTGACAAAGGCTGTCAGGAGTACAGCCGAAACGTTGCTGTTATTTTATGCGAACCAAAATAAAGGTGAAGTTTTAAAGCTTATCATCTGATCTATCGACTTGAAAAAAAACCCCGATGCTGCTGACACACTGACTGGTGATGAGCTTGGTTCTGTGCCTGTATTTATATTATGAGCTTGGTTCTGGTGCTGTATTTATGTACTGAGATTGGTTGTTGTACAGTATTTGTTATGAGGCTGGTTATGTGCCGGTGTTTATATAGCTTGGTTTATGTAATGTTTTTATGTTATGAGCCTGGCTCTGGTACTGCATTTATTCACTGAGCTGTTCTGGTGTGGGCATGCTGCTATCGTGCTGCTATGGCACAAGGAAAATACAGGCAGGCTGTCTAACAGTGCAATATGCATTTTTTTCCCCTATAGCGAATGGGTGCCAAAAGAATTCCACAAGGGGCGCCATCTAATCTGCGGCCAGCACTGCATGTGACATGGAAAGAATGGGTTTTTTAAAAAATATTTTTTTCTGTGTCATTTTTTTTTTATTTTCTAGAAGCCGCTATATACGTAAACCGTGTTGGCCAAGCGAGCCTCATGACAAGAGATGGATACTAGGCATCAAGCTTTCTCCTATACTTGCATGATATATGTATACCGTATATGAAGCCGTCGGGCGGCCATGCGATATCCGCAGACCGCCAGCTATCAGAGGATGCGCCGGCGCACTCAGCACAGTAATTGCTGCCGCGATCTAGAAGTAATGCTTTTCTTGCACTGTAGACTCCACCAAGATCCCATCTGTCGAGGCGAACGCTCGCTGCTCATAATGAACTTTTGACCAAGGAATTTCCATCCGACTTTGCGGAAATCAATTCAGCATCATTAAATAAACCTTTCAACAAATTAGTAACTACATAATTTACATGACATTAATTTTTACTGGCTTTTAGGCCTAAATTGGACAAACAAAGGCAATGGGGCGTATTTAGAGAGGGGCTGCCTGCTAATGACGTTCCTACTGCATCTGGAGAGAACCGCGGTGTCGGCGCAGGGGAACCGGCGACTCCGCACGAACCTAAAGGAGTCGAGCAGCTGAAGTCCTCTCCCCCTGCAGTGCAGGAGCGGCATTACGCCATGGAAGTCATTAGCACTTTTTACGATGCCCTTTGTATTTCCTGTATAATAAAGTTCACACCTCAGTAGTTCTGAGACTCCCAGCTACCCCGTAAAAATGACAGATGACGCCGCGCTTTATGAGACTTTTCAGCAGCGAGGAGAAGAACTCCTTTGGCGCTGGTTCAGCTTCTAAGTCCTCCGGTCAGTGATGCAAGTAAATTCCGGCTTTGGTCCATGTGAGCGTATCGTCACAAGTCCGTGATATAGATGCACCATACAGACCTGAGCAATGACCTTGCGTCCGCGTGGCGGTGGGATCCGCGGTTGGTCTGTATTCGCTGTCATTGGTTTTATATTCTACCGGCTGTTTACCCAACAGATAGAATACAACCAACAGATGCAAACAGAGCGACAGAAAGTGCACAGAAGTAGCACCTGCTGCATACATGGATGTGAGAAACAATGGAGATTGTGGCATGTAAAGGGTTCACAGAGGGAGGGGGTGTTAGTGTATCTTGACACCACCAGGAATTCCTGGTGGAGCCAAGATTGGCAGGAGGTGATGCCTCCTGATGCTGATTGGCTGCACAGTGTCTTGGCCTGTAGGTCCTGCAAGGCCACAAAAGAGGGATACAAAAGGCATAGAGCAGCCGGCACACCCCCCGGACCGAGTGCCTTACCCGGCGGCCAATGACGCGGAACACCGTATGGAAGTCACAGTGGTTTCCCCGCGAGCGCCCGTCATCGACTATGCGGCCGGCGGAACCTAGATGACAGGCGCCGGCCGTGACAGAGGCGTGAAGCGGCGGCTGGGATGGAGAGGTCAGTGGGCGCTAGGCAGGCATGCCACAAATGCCGTCCGGGATGGAGAGGTGAGCCGACCCGCCCGCATAAGCAAGCATGGCACTAATGGCGGGCAGGATGGAGCACACAGGCTGCAGCGTCTGCATAGATTTGTCCCAGCGTTGCAGCCTCAGCCTGAGGGTTACTATACATAATGACCTGCTGGAATGTTACTGCGCAGCATTTACAGCTTTTCATGGAAGCCTGAGAAGTACAAGCTTGACAAAGGTCTAATTTGGCCAAAACTTATTATTCGGACCGCGGATTAATAAAGCTTTTTGCAATTTTTTTTTATCAATCGATTTTCTGCTCATGCTGCCACTACAGTGCCCACGTTCTGGGTGCCATGATGCCAGGAGTTCCAACTGGTGACGCTGCGGCTTCAGCGGGGCTCGATCGCTGCGGACGGGTGAGTACTGCGGGATTTGGTAATTAGGGTTTCTGCACCTGACATTTAAATTCAAGACCTAACCGGACCGTCTTTAGGGGCTTTGTATAGTTTTTGTCATTTGTTTCGCATCTCCTTTTTTAGAGCATGTTTCCCTTAAAGTGACCCCCCTGTACCGGGTCAGGAAGGGGTGTATTACCTGCAGGTCTTCTTTGCTGTCTCTCTGACCTGCCGGTTATCGGTCACGCTTTCGACAACCCAAGATGGCCGCCACAATTTCCTGATGGGGTCCAGATGTCTTCTCTTCCCTGTGGAATTACTCAGTCTTCTAACGTATTGGGCACCTATTTGCGCCCCCATTAAACTCTATAAGTTCTTTTGGTGCGCAAATGCGCAGGAAAATAAAGCATGCTGCGTTTTTTTGGGGGTTTTTTGCGCAACTGAAATGCGCAGGTAAAATATGCGCATGTGAACAAATCCGTTTAAATCACTGGGTTACATTCAATGCGTGTTGCGTGTGCCAATACCCCCGTGTGGCGCCGGCCTTAAACAGCAGACTTGATTGGAAGTCTTGCAAGGTTTACACAATGGAGGGCGGACTCCACAGCGCTTCCCCTCCCGAGACTCGCCGTCTCCTACCTGTCACCCTCCGCTCGCTCCACTCTCCGCTCGCTCCACTCTCCGCTGGTTGTGTTTGAGCTCACGTTTTAGGCAGGTGTGGAAAAAATGCTGCAAAGTAAGAATTATTTCATAATAGAAGGCGTCCGATTGGCTCCACGTTTCTGCAGCGGACAACAACCCCCAACATCCAGCTAGGGTCACTAAGAAGTATCTTCAGTGTAAAGAAGAACAAGGAGTCATGGAAGTGCTGATTTGGCCCCACAGAGTCTGGATCTCACATCATCCAGTCTGTCTGGGATTACATAAAGAGACAGAAGGATCGGAGCGAGCCGGCATCCACAGAAGATCTGCGCTTAGTCCTCCAAGATGTCTGGAACAACCTCAGTGCCGAGTTCCTTCAAAAACTGTGTGCAAGTGTGCCTAGAAGAATTGATGAAGGTGAAGGGCGTCGCACCGGATATTGATGGGATTAGATTTCTCTTTTGTTCAATCAGTTTGCATTTTGTTAATTGGCAAAAATAAAACTATTAACCCTTCTATTTCTGGAAGTATTCTTTCTCTGCAGCATTTTCCCATATCTGCCTAAAACTTTTGCGCAGTTCTGTATCAGCGATGTTTTCTTGGGCTGTATAATCTTTTTCGGATCTTTTGACAGAAGCTGCTGGTTCCAAAAAGTCTGGTGTAAAATCCGACCTGACATGTGAAAAAACATGACTGATTATTCACTGGGCCGGTCGCTGATTGTTGCCTAGCAGCCGAGATATATACAATGTATCCAATATATCTCATTTGTATCAGCTGGGAAAGTGCCAGTGTGACAGGAGCAGAAAGTATCTCTGGTGAGACTGTGGTACGTGGCAGCTGGCACAGGAATCCGGGTACAATGCAGACACCAGTAGGGGGCGTGCAGTAGTAGGGGCAGGCGGCACAGGAATTCGGGTACAATGCAGACACCAGTAGGGGCAGGGGGCACAGGAATCCGGGTACAACGCAGACACCAGTAGGGGGCGTGCAGCAGTAGGGGCAGGCAGCACAGGAATCCGGGTACAATGCAGACACCAGTAGAGGGCGTGCAGCCGTAGGGGCAGGCGGCACAGGAATAGGGGCGTGCAGCAATAGGGGCAGGCGGCACAGGAATCTGGGTACAATGCAGACACCAGTAGGGGGCGTGCAGCAGTAGGGGCAGGCGGCACAGGAATCCGGGTACAACGCAGACACCAGTAGGGGGCGTGCAGCAATAGGGGCAGGCGGCACAGGAATCCGGGTACAATGCAGACACCAGTAGGGGGCGTGCAGTAGTAGGGGCAGGGGGCACAGGAATTCGGGTACAATGCAGGCACCAGTAGGGGGCGTGCAGTAGTAGGGGCAGGCGGCACAGGAATCTGGGTACAATGCAGACACCAGTAGGGGCGTGCAGTAGTAGGGGCAGGGGGCACAGGAATTCGGGTACAATGCAGACACCAGTAGGGGGCGTGCAGCAGTAGGGGCAGGCGGCACAGGAATCCGGGTACAATGCAGACAGCAGTAGGGGGCGTGCAGCAGTAGGGGCAGGCGGCACAGGAATCCGGGTACAATGCAGACACCAGTAGGGGGCGTGCAGTAGTAGGGGCAGGGGGCACAGGAATTCGGGTACAATGCAGGCACCAGTAGGGGGCGTGCAGTAGTAGGGGCAGGCGGCACAGGAATCTGGGTACAATGCAGACACCAGTAGGGGGTGTGCAGTAGTAGGGGCAGGGGGCACAGGAATTCGGGTACAATGCAGACACCAGTAGGGGGCGTGCAGCAGTAGGGGCAGGCGGCACAGGAATCCGGGTACAATGCAGACACCAGTAGGGGGCATGCAGCAGTAGGGGCAGGCGGCACAGCAATCCGGGTACAATGCAGACACCAGTAGGGGGCATGCAGCAGTAGGGGCAGGCGGCACAGGCATCCGGGTACAATGCAGACACCAGTAGGGGGCATGCAGCAGTAGGGGCAGGGGGCACAGGAATTCGGGTACAATGCGGACACCATTGGGGGGGGGTGTAGCGTAGGGGCAGGCGGCACAAAAATGGGGGTACAGCGCGGACACCGGGCTTGCAAAAATATGTTTGTTTTTATTTTAGCACAATCTTGGAGATGAAGCTGCCATAGAAGCTTCTGGTAATAGATAATATGTGATTATTCAGCAATGTTAGACAACCTGACTGACTGTAACTAAGGGTCCGCCGAACCCTAACATGGGGGGTGGTAACAATCTGTTATGCATCACAGGGATACTTCACTTGTAGAACTCGGGGTAGCACCACCCAACTTTCAACCCAGCAAAGGCGATCGCCCTCAAGCAGTCCGAAATTAACGCCAGTGTTGTCGGATAACTTGTCCGCAACGTATAAATGTGTTCTTCTGTAGTTGACTCGAGCTTAATATTTTAACCGGCAGTCCTGCGTTAAAGTCACTACCCGTGTGCACACGAGGGGCCTTTTCCCGAGGCCCTACCTCACTTACATAGCTCCAGCATGTTCAGTACCGTAATGTGGGTGATGCATCCTTGGACAGCTGTTAAAGGTACCCCAAATCATGGAGCTGCAGGGGGATGTGAATCCTTTGTAGCAGCCTCTCTAGCTGTACTCCCTGCTGCTTGTTCTCTCAGCGACGTCGGTCCTGGTGCGTTATGGAGCTGCACTTCTAAAGCACCAACTGCCTCCTTACTTGTGCCACAGCCCCTCTCTAACAGGCACAGATTCTCCAGGACACGTCCTTCTCAGCTCCGCAAGCCGTCTCCTCACTCCTTTTGCCAGCTCTCCCTCCCTGCAGTGCAGTCTCTCTTAAGGTTCAGGACCACTGCACTCCATCTTGCAGCTCTCTATGATATCAAGCTCTCCAAATCTCCCACCTGACCTCTGCAGCCAATGAGAAGTTGCATACCCCACTCCATAGAGAAATACACAAAGGGCAGTAATGTATGATGGCCAGTAGAGGTCACCCTCATACTATCTAAATTATATAGCTACAGGAACCATAACCGAGCACAAACTGGAACCTGGACTCCCTCCTTATAGGCGCCATGCGGACAACACAGGAGTTTGTCACCACTCATCCATAATGCTGATGTCCAACAATAATAAGAATTACAAACCTTTTAATACAAACTGCAACAAAAATGGATAAAAACACATTGCAAAAAACAGCTGTTCCCAAAGAAATGTACTTCCTGATTTATGGAAAATACCACCAAGTTCAACGCTACCTGGAAGAAAACCAAATGCATTGTGTAATGCGAGGTCAGACCATCCTGTCACACAACACATTTTTGGGGGGGGATGTTCTACATCGGGACGCTGACTTTCTGCAGTGGAGTAAATGATCCGGGCGCTTCTGGGATCTGTAGTTTCACAGTTAGAAACAGTAACATAGTATGCTAGACTGAAAGGGTTTATTGTCAAACACCAATCCCCTCCCCCAGGAAGGAGCAAATTGACAGCTTCTAGGTGCGCAATTGTTTTTTTCCCCAAAGCGTGTGTATATCATATGTCTGGTATTTCTAGAATCTTCCGTCTTCTTCTCGCTGTTATAGTTACCATTTCTCTGATTGTCTCCATGATGCATCTTCTTGTTGTCATCTTCTTCTTCCTCTTCTTCACTTCACTCTTTCAAGAATAATTGTCTTTTCGTGAAAAGCGCGGGATACGTTAAAGCTCCAGCCCGCCGCTCGTGGTCGCAGTATAACGCTCAGATGATTTGTCAACGATCCGGTTGTTTGTTTTTTGTCGCTATATTCCTAAAAAATCGTTGCCAACTGCCAAGTTGTAAGGCGCCGATCCCTTCGCACTTCCAAGCCTCGGGGAGAATGTTTCCTGCATGCGCTGTGTTGATCCGTCCTCCATTGTGATGTTCAGTAGAGCCTGACTGCTCCGGGCCGCAGATATAACCTGCTTATGTGGCCGAACGCCGCGACGGAAAATGTATAAAATGTGTAAAATGAGGAGTAAGAATGGCGTGACCGCCTCCCGCAGCGTCCAGGAGCAGGAGCTGAATTTCCTCTTCCTTTATGTTTGCACATAACAGCCTTTAAGTGGAATATTATTAAAATTTGCGCAGCACCACGTCAGCGGTAATTGCTTACTGGTTCCCAATAGCCATGCTGATACATTGTTGCGTTTCCTTAAAGTTAACAGCGTCGCTTCCCGCCGTCCTGTAATTGAAACTTGCGCCGTGCATTGGAGGGAGCGTTTGTAAGTAACGTATATCGGCGGCGGCGCCGATCCGGTATGTATTACATAATTAGCGGCTCTGTTTGCATTAATGTCTAATTGCAGCCGTGACCTCGGGCCCCTCGTGTGGGCCGGCCTTATCTGCCTCTCCGTTAGTTTTCTCGTTTCATACGGTTTTTAAACGTTTCTGAGTAAGCAGTTCGGCATTCTTCATTTCTCTTTTTTTCTTCGCTTTCCTTATTTTCGAGCGAATGCTAATGTCAGCTTTGATGCCCTATGAAAGGGAGCTGTCATGGACTGCCAGCTTTTAAGCAGGAGATCGTGCTAGGCGAGGTATTCCGAAGGCTGTTACTTGGAAAACAGAGATTCCTCCTTCTGTTGTTTTTGCTTTCAACTCTTTAAAGCTGTAAATTCATTAAGGAAACGTGATTCTGTAGAACGCCGCCGCGCTCGCTGCTTCTACCGCCGCTCATAACTGCTGCTGCCCAATATTGAGCAGAGCTGAAATTTTAAAGGGGCTCTCCAGGGATTTTGAAAAAACTCCCCGAAACTCGTTGAGTTGGAACAGCCACTGCCAGCCGAGTCCCAAGGACCCATTGTAGAGGGGGGGGGGGGGGGGGGGGTACCTTTTGCGCAGTTACCCTCAATGTGTTTTGTAATGTTTGCCACTGTTATTGTAAATGGTGTTACTGCCCCCTTAAGGCATCGGGCACGGAGACGAGGCAGCAGGGTCTGACGTGAGAGGAGAACTCCCCCGGCTTTCTGTAGCCACGAAGGAGTAGCCTAAATCCTAGAGAAGTGCTGTAGAGAGAAAAGACGTTGAGACTGGCGCTCTATAAGCAGGTGGTGGATGGCAAAGTACGGCGCGGCGGTAACAGACGGAGGCGGCACATATAAAAACTGAACTTTACTGAAAGATGCCAGTTAGTTCTGCCGCTCTGTAGGAGGGTGATGATTACTGAACGTTACACTGAGGATCTAACAGTATGTGACGGAGCGTTTAACCCTTGGCAGCAGCGAGTCACCTTCACTGTACATGCCGGCCATTGGCCGATGCCGTCTCATCTAAATACCCATAGCCCGACCCAAACTGCCCCCTAGGGGCTGCGTCCTCACACTAGGAGCGCTGGACGTGATCAATGCCATAATTTACCTTAAGGTCCTTTCTGCTATGACACTTCTTAAACTACACGGGTCAGGTGCCCTGCTGCGCCATGACATCCCACCCGTATACCCACAGACTCATTAGCACCTAAACTCTATATGCAACATGTTACACGAACGAACCCAGAACCCCGCGAACTACTGCAGACCTACAAACCCTTCAAACACAGTCTTTACTGGTGTGTTCACCGATTCATGGAGGCCACACTTACTACTCGATGGCGGTAGATTCACCAATTGGTATCTCTTGGCCCTCGGTATCTCTTGGCCCTCGGTATCTCTTGGCCCTCGGTATCTCTTGGCCCTCGGTATCTCTTGGCCCTCGGTATCTCTTGGCCCTCGGTATCTCTTGGCCCTCGGTATCTCTTGGCCCTCGGTATCTCTTGGCCCTCCGTATCTCTTGGCCCTCCGTATCTCTTGGCCCTCCGTATCTCTTGGCCCTCCGTATCTCTTGGCCCTCCGTATCTCTTGGCCCTCCGTATCTCTTGGCCCTCCGTATCTCTTGGCCCTCCGTATCTCTTGGCCCTCCGTATCTCTTGGCCCTCCGTATCTCTTGGCCCTCAGTATCTCTTGGCCCTCAGTATCACAGCTCCTTACATCATGCTTCCCTTCCACTGAAACCCTCACTCGAGGGACAAATCACTCCCGTAAGCTGTAATTTCATGGGTCGTTGACAGTATACTCCTTGCTCCAACTGGGGAGTGCTGGTACAAAGCTCCTCCGGCTGCAGTCTCTCATAGTTCTGAGGTATCCCTGTTATCTCTAAATGCTGCATCTTCCGCAGCCATAGACATTTCCGGTGCTGCTCTCTGGCTTCACCTTAGAGCCCCATATCAGAGCTCAGCTTAGGGACTACAGCTGGCAACCGCCTCCATCATTTCCCATGTTGTACTTAGCTTGTCCCCTTCTCGGTCAGAAGTGGCTTCTCCGACTCAACAGTTGCGAATGAGTTTTTTAAATCCCTAGACAGACCCTTTAATCTATTGAGGCAAATGAGCGTATTGTATGGCCGGGGCCCGGAGCCCGCACCATATACAGCAGCCAAGATCAGAGGTATTGACCATCTAACTATAATTTAGGATCTCCCTTTATCTCCCAAATGACTGCTCTGTATGACATTGTGGGGTGACATTCAGGTGTCTTGGTAGCTTGGGACCTTGTTAAGGGCCCCCAGAGCTGACATGTGTTTCTGCCTATTAAGCCTTGCCTTTGGTCTCAATGTCTGCAAAAGTACTATATTAGGACCTCCGGTGATGAGACCGTTCATCTAATCACATCACAACTCTAATCATTTGTATATCCGCCTGAGATGAACTTGCATGCCGCGTTTTGCAGCAAAACGACCACTTCTTCTAGCGTCTTGATTTACTGCTGTCTGTTATAGAGCAGACAGCCACGGAGCGTCGCTGAGGATTAGAGGAGGGGGCTGAGTGTCCTCTAGTGGGATACATGCAGAGCCGAGATGTAGGGTTACAGGACGCTGCGGATTAGCATTGTTGGAGGGTACAGAGCTTAATTATGAAAGATATCAGTGCTGGGAGGACTTGGCGCGCTTCCACTGTTTGTGGATGTATAAAGCCGCAGTTTGTATTCAGGATTAGTTTGTAAATAAACATTCAGTAATAATGAGCGGGAATACGGCGGACGCGGCGCACGCGGAACTCAGTGTGTTCACAGACAGTGAATAACGCCAAGCACTGTCTATAGAGTCTGTGGAGGGGCTCTTCACATCTCGGTATGGGCCATGGCCACCACTTTAATATCGCAAAAACAGCCCCGGGATGGAACCTGCAGCTGACTGTGAACTGCAGACTCGGAGGCCTCAGTATCTGCAGGTTCCTGTTAATTTCCAGCATTGTGCGCCAGAAAGAACAGCGTGCCCAACCGCTTCCGGGTTCCCATAATGCATCATATTTGTCTTATGTTCCACATGTACTTATTAGGCCTCACTCACATCTGCGGTGGCGACTGCTTGGAGCCTCCATTGAAGAGTCTCTTAAAAAAAGAAGTTTAGCATGCTGTACTGTTATTAACGGACACCAAAACCGTTTAACTCAGCAGACTTCAATATAGTCAGTGGAGCCTGCCCAGCGCCGTCGGCGTCCATCATTAGTTATGAGCGAACTTAAAAAAGTTCAGTTTTGTCAGTTCACCCAATTTGGGCTAAAAAGTTTGTATTGGTCTGAATAAGTTTGAATCAAACCAACTTCACCAAATTGGTGTATAAGAGTGTGTAAGAGCCATGAAAGTCCTATAGAAGAGTCTGAGGTCACCTAGGAGGGTATCTAAGGACAGCGGAGCTGTTTGTAAGTCAATGAAGAAAGAAGGAAAAATAGGGAGTAAAATGTTTTTCCCTTTCCTTCTTCATAGAATTCTAGAATGGTAGAGTTGGAAGGGACCTCCATGGTAATCGGGTCCTCTGGGGTCATCGGGTCCTCTGGGGTCATCAGGTCCAACCCCCTGCTCCGTGCAGGATCACTAAATCATCCCAGACAGATGTCTGTCCAGCCTTTGTTTGAACACTTCTATTGAAGGAGAACTCACCACCTCCCATGGTAACCTGTTCCACTCATTGATCCCCTCACTGTCTAATATCTAATCTGTGTCTCCTCCCTTTCAGTTTCATCCCATTGCTTCTAGTCTTTCCTTGTACAGATGAGAATAGGGCTGATCCCTCTGCACTGTGACAGCCCTTCAGATATTTGTAGACCACTATTAAGTCTCCTCTCAGCCTTCTCTTCTGCTAATCATTCCCAGATTGCAGTATTCCAGATGAGGTCTGTCTAAGGAAGAGTAGAAGGGGATAATGGCCTCACGTGATCTAGACTCTATGCTTCTCTTAATACATCCCAGGATTGTGTTTGCCTTTTTGGCTGCTGCATCACATTGTTGACTCATGTTCAGTCTATGATCTATTAGTATACACAAGTCTTTTTCACATGTGCTGCTGCTTAGCCTAATTCCTCCCATTCTGTATGCGCTTTCTTCATTTTTCTTGCCCAGATGTAGGACTTTGCATTTCTCCTTGTTTAATACCATTCTGTTAGTCGCTGCCCACTGCTCAAGCTTTTTACTAGATCTTTTTGAATCCTCTCTCTCTTCCCTAGTGTTAGCTATCCCTCCTAGCCTTGTGTCATCAGCAAATTTAATCGGTTTCCCGTCATTTCCCTCCTCCAGATCATTTATAACAATGTTGAACAGCTCCGGGCCTAGGACAGGGCCTTGTGTTCCCCACTTGGCACATTCTTCCACTTGGATGTGCAGCCACTTATGACCACTCTTTGAGTACGATCACTCAGCCAGTTGTGAATCCACCTAACAGTTGCCTTGCCAATCCCAGATTTGGTCATTTTTTCAATAAGGATGGCATGAGATACTTTGTCAAATGCTTTACTAAAGTCAAGATATACTATATCTACCGCATTTCCTTGATCAGCCCAGTCGGTGATTCTGTCATAGAAGGAAATTAGATTAGTCTGGCATGACTTGTTTGTTACAAACCCATGCTGGCTCTGGTTAATTACTCCATTCTCATCCAAGTACTTGCATACATGCCGTTTAATAATTATTTCAAAGATCGTTCCTGGTATAGAAGTCAGGCTCACAGGCCTGTAGTTTCCTGGACCCACCTTCTTCCCTTTCTTGAAGATAGACATTTCCCCTTTTCCAATGTTCTGGGACTTCTCCAGGAGTTTTCACAGATTATGGCGAGTGGTTCAGCAATTACCTCTGCTGCTTCCTTTAGTATCCTAGGATGCAATTCATCTGGACCTTGACACTTGAATTCATGTAAGTTAGCTAAGTGTTCCCTCACCATCTCTCTGCTTACAGATAGCCTGCATTCTTTTATTCCTCCATAGCACAGGGAAGATGATGTTCCATCTACTTTCTGAGAGAAAACAGAAAACAGATCTTCTTCTTTGGCCAAGCCAAATGGCCAGAGGTTCCTGTTCGCAGAGTTTGACCTGAACACTGGTTCTATTTCAAATTCTAGTTTCCATCTTCAATGCAGAAGGCCACCCAAGGATCTCGACACAGCTATAGTGTTTAATGTGTGAGAAGAGACCTCTGTGGTCTTCAGTTCTGCCCCGTGAGTCTTTCTTTGCACTGGATAGAAGCGTTTCGTCCTCCACGCTTTCCTGTCCTGCTGACTTCACACATTAAGGTGATCCTCTGATTTAAGGGAAAAGTTGTGTCTGGGGACCCGAGGCGGAGGGGTTATATTACCTGCAGTTGTTCCCCCCCTGCCATCCCAACTGTCCGCTGGTTCCACGACCCGTTTTTGGCCATCCAAGATGTCCCATACCATCTTCAGATTACCTAATCCCCACAGTACATTGATAGCATTAGACTACTGATCCGCTATACCTGCTCTCTGATTGGTCAGTACTACCTATGTGATCAACACTGGCTAATCAGTGCGTATTAAGGCAGCTTTCACATGGCTGAGAAAATCATGCAAGATTTGTGTGTTGCGAGATGCTGAAACCTCGCACGTGTTTAAACCCCATTCTTCTTAATGGGGTTATACACATGACATATTGTTTTGTGCGGTAAAAACTTGCAGCATGTCCTATCTTTTGGCGTTCCCTCGGAATGCATCGCCCATTGTTTTCAATGGGGCCGGCAAAGCATTGCACGGTGTGCGATGCGAGTTTCACAGTCCAATATCACACTCGCCCATGTAAAATTAGCCTAAGGCCAGGCTTACATGAATGGGTCAGATTCTGCATGCTCGAGGCTCCATTAACTGTACTGTGGATGACTGCGGAGGCTCGCAGGCGGTCATACGCAGTACAGTTTTATGTTTTCTTTGTTTGCATTCTTTGCGCCGTAGCTTAGCGATTACGTTGGTATCTGCAGCCCATACGCAATGTTAATTGTGCATGGGCTGCGGGTCGGACGCCTCCATTGACTTCTATGTGGATTCCGCCGCAAAATGGAGCAGGCTGGGATTTTTCTTCCACTCGTGGAATACACAATTCGTATCTGCAAATGCGAAGGAGTAATCAAAAGTTCATGCCATTCAATGCCCGCGTTTTACCCCGACTCGTCTGTGCAGACGGCGATCACGGAATCTGCAATACAAATCTGGTCATGTGAGATCGGCCTAACAGTAGATGAGATTTTCAAAATCCACGTTCAAATCCAGATTTCACACGCTGTGGAGGGTTACATGCGGTGCAGAATGTACATCCGCAGCATGCAGATATTGTACCGGATCCCAGCGGGCTGGACAGTGCGGACACTCTGGAGCAAGTTCCACCTCGTCTAAAAAAAAATCCCAAACCTGATCTAGTAATCACTCAAAGTTACTGGGGTTTGTTCACACAGCGGACTTGGCTTGGGTTTGCCGCATGGAGAATCGGTAGTATTTGTGGCGGGTCTAACAAATCTCCGACTGCGGCCGCAGATTATCTGCAGATTATCCTCGTGAAAATCTGCTACACAAATCCGCATCAAATCCGCCCAACATCCGGCGCTGTCATTGGCATTCAGCAGATCCCGAATCCGGGCTGCAGGGCCATTGCCAAAAGTGTTTGGAACGGATTTGTTCTACAGTGTTTCGCTTATATTTGTAAAATCTCATTCCCTTTGCTTCTGCTTTAAGGCCGGATTTGAATTGTGGGTTCTCCGATCGCTGCCTGCGCAGACCATCCGCGGTAATACGCGGCATTGGAAGGCATGTATTGTCAAAGTTTCCTTCACACTTGTGAGTACGAATTGCGTATTCCGTGATTGGAAAAACAAATCGCAACATTCTCTATTTTCACGCGGATTCCACACAGATGGGCTCCATTGATGTCTATGGATGCATACGACCCACAGCGCATGCGCAATAAACATTGCTTATGGGTGCCGGAAACGCACGCAACTTGCTAGAAGACCATGTCGGCTGAGAGCGAGAGAATATTTTTGCCTGGTTGGTTGACTGTGTGACGTTCTCATGTCGTTCCCTGCTTGCGAGTTTTCTTTGGCGCAGACGATACGCTGTTCATACGTGTTCATCTGCACGCATACATCCGCATGCATTGCGGAAGGGTCGCGGATTCTGCATCATTGATGGTGCAGCACTTTCTGTACTGGCGTTCCGTCCGGCACATCCGCAATACAGAAGAGACGACTGCGGACAGGTACACAGGGGTCACCGGCCGGGCACAGGGTTGGGTTCCGCTGCAAGATCTGACCCTGCCGTGTGCATTCGGCCTTACCGGCCCCCCCCCCCCCCCCCCCCCCCCCCCCCCCGGGCTCTGTCTGCAGCATCTGCAGCATCGCTCAGCTTGTTCCAGGCTGCAGTGCTACAATGTAACAACTTCCCATCCCGCCACAAGGTTACATTTTCCTGTGTTTGTAAATGACGCTTATTGCTTCTTGTAAATCTCCAGTATTTTCTTAGCATGGTGACCTTTTAACTACATCTCCTTCTTTAACAATTTCCTAAAGATGCTAATTGCTGCTCTCGCAGACTCCCCTTCAGCACCTCAAGACATTTCTAACGTTATTTGCAATTCAGCAGGCCGGGAATAAATCCAGTAATAAGGACACCTCGCACTCGGCGTTCTCTTTACACGACTTTATTACATTCTCTTATTAATAACATGTTCAGCGAGGACGATAAAATGTAACGCTGATACAGAAGAGCCGCCAGAGCTTCATTATGGAGCCGAAGAGCCTGGATTGCTCCCTGGTAGAGGGAGAGCTTGTGGGGATCGCGGCGTGCGCCGCTCACGGACAGACGGATGGTGTTAGAGGACAGACAGATTGCTTTGTTTGTTCTTGCTCTCCGTCCTTCGGCTGATGACTTGTAGAAATACAGCGGTCCCATGAACCCCATTAAACTGCGCGTTCTAAAGCTCTGATATTCCAAGAAAGCCCTGACTGTGCGCACTGCAAATAAAAGCAAAGAAAGGTTCATAAAAGGCACGCAGCAAGCGGAGACGCTTCCCGCCACCTTCCCCAGTGTGTAATGCCACCGTTACTGCACTACATCTTCGCTTTACCATCTGCAACAGCGTGGAATCGGGGTCAGACCATTTAACTTCATTTACGGTCCCCTGGGCAGGCAGTCTGGGTAATGACGCAACTAGTCTCCCCATACAGAACTAGTTAGTGTTACCAGTGTAGTAGGCACCCTGACTTGTTGGTTTTTGCACCCCATTCCCCCTACCCAGTAGGAGAGGACAGCTTAGCTGAATGATGGACTTAAAGAGGTTTTCTGGGACTTAAAAGCAAGTTAGAAGGGCTTAAAATTAAAAAAGATTGTATACTCCTATATCCTACTGTCTCCCCGTCCAGCGCTGCAGTCCTCATGCCCGCCGCACGGAACGCAGAAGAAGCGGCGGGCGATCATATGCCGTTCATGGGGCATGTGACCGCTCGGCCACTCACAGGCTTCAGCGGTGATTTTTCTATGGCCAGTGAAGCCTGTGATTGGCTGAGTGGTTACATGCTTGATGTACGGGACGTGACTCCCCGCTGGTTCTTCCGGGTTTCATATGGTGGGCATCGGGGCTGCAGTGATTTGCCAGGATAGTTGAGTATTACATTTTTTATTCATTTTAAGCCCTTTTAAATTATATTTTTTTAAGTCCCACGTCAGCGTTGAAAATTCCATTCAGAACCCCCATTGCTAATTTCTGCTGAAAAGAACAGGATGAAATTGCGCAGCATGCTCTGCTAGCATAGATGGATGTCTGGAAAGCGCATGGACCACATTATAGTCAATGGGTCAGTTTGGCGCCATTCAGTTCCATCGTAAAGCGGAGTAGTAGTTTTCTTCTCCAGCCCCCGTGTAGTGGCCGCTGCTTTTAATGGTGAGCAGGGGTCTCACTGATTCCAATGACGGCTGTGCCTGCAGTTACAAGCGCCGGCCACTACACATAGGTCAGAGCAACGGCTTCCGTTCTGACCCCCGTGTATCTCTGCGCTGACTGCAGGCTTCCCGAGCGGCAGACCCCGGCCGATCAACTGCTGATGGCCTATCATGAGGATACGTCATTAATAGTATTTCTATGGAAAACCCCTTAATAGTGACATTTCTGGTCTTCGTGGGACCAATACCAGAACCCGATATTACTTGGAGCTTCTAGCGGCAGGACCCGTGTTTTTGCGGATCGGTCACTGAGGTAGAACAGGTTAACTTTGACTTGCAGCGTTTCGCTGCGGCTGGTGAAGTTGGGAGAAGCTGATCGGGGCTGCAGAGTTACGGGAAATTTTAATTACTTTCAAGTGACAGTTCACATTCATTTCACCAGATTTTCTTCTCTTTATGTTCTTCTACAAATTAATTTCCCAAACCCCTCCTCACGCTCGCAGCGGCTCGCTGGTATTCACCGTATTTCAGAGCAGTCCCTGTAAAAAATCTTAATTAAATTGTGTCTCTGAAACTTTTTGTGCGGAAACAAACGTGCCCCGGCCTCCGCACACCGCGCCGGAGCGAGGAAGACGCATCCATTCTGAAGGCCCCCTGGTGTGTGATTGATTCATAGCGGGATGACATCCTGATCGGCTGCATTGTCTGACCGCTGTCACGCCAAACTACTTAAAGGGGTATCACGGTCTTTTTTAACTGATGACCTAGTTTGAGGCTCCAGGGGGCGGCCCATGGCCACCCATATTACCCCCATTGATAATCTGCCGGTCCTGGGGCCGGTGGAGGGGAGAACATTTTTGGTCTGCGAAAAAAAGTTATACCCACCTGTGCTGCTCCTCCGACTCTTGGCCTCTGCAGTCCATGCTGCCCGCACTAGTTGCCCGCTGAGTTCCTGGTAGAGCAATCATATGACATGCACATGTGAACACTGCTGCCGGGAACCGACCTAAGCAATCACTTGATTGCCCTACCCGGACTGGGCTGTTCGGACAGCTTGGATTGCAGAGACCGGGAGGAGGAGGAGGAGGAGGAGGAGGAGCAGCACATGAATATAACTTTTTTTTCTACTATACACAAATAGCAACCCGGCTGAGTGGGAATGGGGGGGCCGAGGCCTATGAGCCGCACCGCCACTGAGCTCGGACTGGGACCTATGAGGGACATTATCACTGAGAGATGGGGTGGGGGGGGGACTGGGGCCTATATGGGGCATTATCATTGAGGGGTGGGGAGGGACTGGGGCCTATATGGGGCATTATCATTGAGGGGTGGGGAGGGGCTGGGGCCTATATGGGGCATTATCATTGAGGGGTGGGGAGGGACTGGTGCCTATATGGGGCATTATCATTGAGGGGTGGGGAGGGACTGGTGCCTATATGGGGCATTATCATTGAGGGGTGGGGAGGGACTGGTGCCTATATGGGGCATTATCACTGAGTGGGGGCCTGTGAGGGAGATTATTTCTTAGTGGCTGTCTATGTAGAGCATAACTACTGCGTGGGGGACTATTTGGGGCATTATTACTGAGTGGGGACACTTTTAACGTCTGCAGGATTTGAAAAGTGGCACTTACTATGTGGGGCCTACAGGGAGCACAAGAAGCAGGGTACTATTACTGTGTGGGTCACCTCCAGTAGCATTACTACTATTCGGGCACTATGGATGGGGAGATTATGCGGAGTTTGTAAAATGCAGCCAGGTCCTTGGAAATTGAGGAGTTAAAGATGTCTGTGTATCAAATTCTGCAGAGACAAGTTATGACCAGGAGAAGTCATCATGATGGTCTGGGTCGGATGAAGAAAAAGGGAAAGTGAATAACTACAGTCAGAGGAGATGTCACCTGTGATCACTGGATTTAACGGTACTGTAATCACTTATACGGTCTGTAAAGTGTCTGCGTAGATCTAGTATATATTGCTATAAGGTCACTGATTGAAGGGGGGGGGTATTTGGTCTTTGTACAGTGTTGTTTTCTGTAACACAATGATGACATCATGTGGTCACACTCTGGGGGTGTTACGTGTCCCTCATATAGTAGTGATCTTTGTAGTGGTAATATGTGATCATGGTGTGGCGGGATTATTTGGCCTTTGGTATTATGGTGATGTTGGTATATTGGGTTTTGTTGCGTGACTGTTTGGTGGTAATGCTCCGGGCCATGATGGTTACAGCGATACTGTGCGGTTTACCGTTAGCCCGTTACCAGGGTTATGTGCGTGTTCATGCAGAGTAGCCACGGATTTATGCTGCCTTTCTTCAGGCAGATTTAGCGCAGAAAATTTGCTTTAGGATCCACCATGTGGACATTTCCCTGGGGTACGTTCACACAAAGCTGATTTTGGGGTGATTCCGCACCAAAAACTGTCAATCTGCATTATTAGTACAGATTTTGACACTAACCTCATGGGAGTGAATCCAGAGCTCCCACTTTCTCCCCTGCCGGCGGATGACAACATCCGTCCCGCTGTACTGAAGAGGGGGCCAGACGGTGAGCTGATGGACGGGGGTCCCGAGCGGCGGACTCCAATCCATCAACTACTGATAACCATATAAGGACTCGCAGCTCACAATGCATATCAGAGCCAAAACCAAGCTTTATCGTTGCTACCTATTCCACTTCCTTATGGTGACACCGCTGCACCACTGATTTGCTATTTTCTTTATTTTTGGCGCACAAGAAGCTTCGTGTCACGTTTCTGAGTGCGGTTCCGGTTCCGTGTGGGGGCAGGGTTTACCAGAGCCGTCTTGAAAACTGTGGCAAATTGCTTTAAAACTTTATGCTTTTCCAGATGTGGTTTTATGGTGGATTTTGCCCAGTTTTGCAGCGAGATACAATGTATCGGGTTTCCATAGAAATCATTGTGTTCTGTTTCTTGCTCTGCAGCCGGGACGCAGCGTCTCGTAAACAAAGTTAATAAAATCTAGCGAGGGGTCAGGTACAATTTTCAGGCTGCCGTTGTCTCCTTTTGTACCTCCATGTTCTACAAGTCTGTGAAACCGAACGGCTGAAATGTAATTCTGAAAGGTAAGGACGGATTTCCCAGGCAGATTGTAAGCGCTCATCTTGGCTTCTCTCGCCTGTATTTCATTGTGACCGTTCATATAACTTTCAGGACTTATCAAAAGTCATGTGACAGTAACCAATATCATGCAGGACCCCCTCTAGTGCAGATACTTGAGGTGGCATCAGTTCCACAAGTGAACAGAAGACGTCTGGATGCCCCCTCAGCTCTGCGGTATCTGTAGGTCTAGGATCTTGGAGGTGAATGGATATCTCCACCACATCCCATAAATGCTCAGGGGAACGTGTAGGCCGCGCCATTCAGGTCAACCTGAATATCCCATCATTGTGGGTGGAACATGAAGGTCATGAGGGGCTGCAGATGATCACCAAGCAGTAAAATGTAGCAATCATTGGTCAATGACATATTTAGGCACACCAGTAGACCTGATCCATGCCATGAGAACACCCCACACCAGTAGGGAGCCACCAGCCGTCACAGTGCCTTGTTGACAACTTGGGGTCCATGGCTTCATTGGATCTTCGCCACACATGAACGTACCACCAGCCTGTTGCCAGTTCTATGGGGTCCAGTTAGCAACCTAATGAGGTCAAATGAGGCGTTGTCAGTTGTGATGGTAACAGAGGCGATCTGGTGGTTCCTCTGCCCCCATATCCCATGGAATGTAAAGAATGCTGCACTGACCTCTGGGGTCTACATGTGTGGCCCTCTGCACTGACCTGTGGGGTCTACATGTGGGGCCCTCTGCACTGACCTGCGGCGTCTACATGTTGGGCCCTCTGCACTGACCTGCGGGGTCTACATGTGGGGCCTCCTGCACTGACCTGCGGGGTCTACATGTGGGGCCTCCTGCACTGACTTGCGGGGTCTGCATGTGGGGCCTCCTGCACTGACCTGCGGGGTCTGCATGTGGGGCCTCCTGCACTGACCGGCGGGGTCTGCATGTGGGGCCTCCTGCACTGACCTGCGGGGTCTACATGTGGGGCCCCCTGCACTGAGCTGCGGGGTCTACATATGGGGCCTCCTGCACTGACCTGCGGGGTCTACATATGGGGCCTCCTGCACTGACCTGCGGGGTCTACATATGGGGCCTCCTGCACTGACCTGCGGGGTCTACATATGGGGCCTGCTGCACTGACCTGCGGGGTCTACATATGGGGCCTCCTGCACTGACCTGTGGGGTCTACATATGGGGCCTCCTGCACTGACCTGTGGGGTCTACATATGGGGCCTCCGGCACTGACCTGTGGGGTCTACATGTCGGGCCTCCTGCACTGACCTGCGGGGTCTACATGTGGGGCCTCCGGCACTGACCTGTGGGGTCTACATGTAGGGCCTCCTGCACTGACCTGCGGGGTCTACATGTGGGGCCTCCGGCACTGACCTGTGGGGTCTACATGTAGGGCCTCCTGCACTGACCTGCGGGGTCTACATGTGGGGCCTCCGGCACTGACCTGTGGGGTCTACATGTAGGGCCTCCTGCACTGACCTGCGGGGTCTACATATGGGGCCTCCGGCACTGAATGTGGATGTGATTTCTGCCGGAGTTGCTTGTCTTTTTGCACGGCCAATTCTGGTCAGACGCCGCCGGTCCTGATGATGATGATGATGATGATGATGATGGTAACGCCTTCTATTCCCCATATACACGTAACACTGTGGATCAAGGAATTCTAAAAGCCCGCACACCTTCTAATATGGCAGTTCCCATCCGTCCGGCACCGACTATCACGCCTCATTCCAATAATTCACGTTGCCTCGCCATGAGCGCGTTGTGTTCAGCCTCACCGCTTATACAGGAGGGGGCGCTCCTTAGCCGACCCTGGGGTAACGCCACTTCATCACCCTTTTACATACCGCTATCCCAGGACTTGCGGCACGGCAGTGGATGTAGCCTGAATAGCAGGAATCGAACATTAGGGCAGATTTTTTAAGGCTTGAAGCCTTTTTGTCGAACATTTTATTTGGGTTCTTTTTTTTATGGGAGCAAAAGCTGAAGTATTAAAGAGAAAGGCGAGAAGAGAGAAGAGATGGCGGCGCGGCGGGATGCGTCCCTGGCCTCTCCCAGCTCGGATACACAGTGATTAACCTCCTGCTCAGGGATTCAAGCTGAAAAACAAAGATAAACTGCATTCAGGTGAGCCATGATGTGCGGCGGTGGCAGGCCAGCAATCTTCGCTGACAAGATTTATGAGTCGGTGCGGCCGCTATTGCGCTGGGATGATCGTCCGCTGCAAGCAAAAAATACATTTAGCATGGATTCCGTGCGGATTTGTGCACCTGAGCCAGCAGGGTCGGAAACAGGGCAGCTACATAGGAACAGAACGACGGGCTGCGACACGAGCAGAATGAGAATAAGACGAGACCCAGTAACGCTTCCAGCTGCCAGCGACGGACACCATCTAATTACATGCAAATCTGCGAGCGAATGAAGAAAACAAAACTCATCCCGGAGTTACAATCAGACTAATAGCAGCGTTACGTCCTGCCCGCCGGCGGGCGACACGGAGTCAGCGGGGACCAGAGTCAGCGGGGACCGGAGTCAGCGGGGACCGGAGTCAGCGGGGACCGGAGTCAGGGGAGACCGGAGTCAGCGGGCGACACGGAGTCAGGGGAGAGCGGAGTCAGGGGAGACCGGAGTCAGCGGGCGACACGGAGACAGCGGAGACCGGAGTCAGCGGGGACCTCGCCTGTCCTGGTTTATGTACCTTTAACAGATATTGGGACATACAAATACCAAAGCCTCCTCGTGCCGACGGTGAAGGGTTAATGGAGCTTTAAAGGAACTTTTATTGGGGGGAGCTTGCCATGGCTTTTGCCCCCATAAAACCTCCGACACGAGCGGAACAACGAAACGGCTGAAATAGGATTTTGTTAAACTTTTTGATTCATTTATATCTTTAAGTAGAAGGTATAAACTTTTCCTGCACCGCCTGGTACTTCCTGGTGAGCCGTCCGGTGGGGACGCCTCTCCTTGGCCGGACCACATGCCCGACACCCCTCTCTGGTGACACTGCACCACGGATGACCTAGTGGACCTTCACATGCGCCGGGAAGTCCCAGACTAGTGCATGTGAGTCCATCTGGTCATAGTGTGGACTGAAAACACACTGCTGACCCAACAGCAGATTTAGGGGATGTCCAGCCGGGAGAGACGGTCCGGACAGCCCACCAGTCACACCGGACAGCCCACCAGTCACACCAGACAGCCCACCAGTCACACCGGACAGCCCACCAGTCACACCGGACAGCCCACCAGTCACACCGGACAGCCCACCAGTCACACCGGACAGCCCACCAGCCACACCGGACAGCCCACCAGCCACACCGGACAGCCCACCAGCCACACCGGACAGCCCACCAGCCACACCGGACAGCCCACCAGCCACACCGGACAGCCCACCAGTCACACCGGACAGCCCACCAGTCACACCGGACAGCCCACCAGTCACACCGGACAGCCCACCAGCCACACCGGACCGCTCAGCAAAAATTACCACGCGCCGCTGGGAAACGTTCCTATCTTTTTTTCAAAAGGTATGAAATGATCAAAAAGTTTAGCAAATTACATTTTGAATTCTATGGTAGTGATGGGCAGTCTGCCAGCAGGATAGCAGCATACCCACACTAGTAGAGCTCAATGAGTAATTACGGTGCCACAACCAACATCATTACATAAATACAGCACCAGAACCAAGCTTAGTGCAGAAATAAAGCTCCAGACCCAAGCTCATAACATAAATGTAGCACAGACCAGCCTCCGTACATAGATACGGCACCAGAACCAAACTTCTAACTTACATACAGCACCAGCAAGATAATAACATAAATACAACCCCAGAACCAAGCTCAGTACATAAATACAGCAGCAGACCTGAGTGGTTGTCTTGTAGGGATGCTGATGGGCTGACATCAGTGGTGAGGAGACCGAGCCGGGAGGAGGCTGATTCATGTAGCTCCACGAGATCATCCCCAATCCACATCCACCCGTTGCCCTCCCTACAAGCACTAAGGCCGACCATGCGAGTTACCAGATGCTGTCACTTATTAGATGGATATGGAAAAGTGGAAAAAACTAAATTGAGGGAGTAAAGCTTCCCGAAAATCAGCCTACAATGTAATTCTTTGCCCAAATGTATCCCTGCCGGTTTATTTCCCCCAGAAGTCTCATCATTGTTTGCCTCCGCTTCGTCTTTTTTGTAAGGCCCCAGATCCTGTTGCCATTCCCACCGGTGGACCATCAGGACTTTGTGACTCTTAGCTCAGGGATTGTACATATAAACCTGTGCCACAGATTTAGGGAGTCATCTGATGGCGGCGGCCCCTCTCCTCGGCCGTAGTTAAGGTAAGGAAATGTACTTAGCACCGGGGAGGCTGACTTTCATCTCTCCGCTGAGCCCTGCAGTTGCTATGGTGACCCGAGGCTATAGGCTTGAGATCTGTCAACTATCCAAACGGTGTCAGTGAATGACGTCTCCGCCGCTCAGACCTGCGAACTGTGAAAGCTTTAGATCTTTTTTCGAGACTTTTCATTATTTGTCTTCCCACGCTATTTTTGTGCTTGGCACCTCGGATGGGTGATGATACATGCTACTCCAAAAATGAGCAACTGCTGTCAACACGTAAATATTGCACGTGCGCCCGCGTCCTTGTAGGGTGATTGGCGGTCATTGAAAAGGCGGATTGTGTTTTTATATTAAAAACTTGACTTGTAGATTGCGCCGTATTGGCGGCGGGGTGTCAGCGGCTCTTCATCTCCATCTGTATCACCTTCTAAGGAGCGGGAGGCAGGAGCGTCGGGTTCCAGTCGCGGTCCTTTATTTCACTTTGTACCAAACGTTCTTTAAAAGGTTACGCTATGCTGGGGCTTACGGTACAGTATGGTCGGCGTAACACTTCCAGTGGTCTCACCAAACATAATGCCCAAACCCGGTCTGAACCTGCCATCACCTGTCTGCACACCGTTAAAAATGTACTATTAGAAATGCCGCGGTAGAGGGTCGGGACGCAGGTATGGGCATGTACTATCAGAAGTGCCGCGGTAGAGGGTCGGGCCGCAGGTATGGGCATGTACTATTAGAAGTGTCGTGGTAAAGGGTCAGCATCACAGGTATTGGCATGTACTATTAGAAGTGTCGCGGTAGAGGATCGGGCGGCAGGTATGGGCATGTACTATTAGAAGTGTTGCGGTAGAGAGTCAGCGCCATGGTAGGGGGTCAGCGCCGCAGGTATCGGCATGTACTATTAGAAGTGTCGCATAGACGGTCAGCGCCGCAGTAGAGGGTTAGCGCCGCAGTAAAGGGTCAGCGCCGAAGGTATCGGCATGTACTATTAGAAGTGTTGCGCTAGAGGGTCAGCGCCGCGGTAGAGGGTCAGCGCCGCAGTAGAGGGTCAGCGCCGCAGTAGAGGGTCAGCGCCGCAGGTATCGGCATGTACTATTAGAAGTGTCGCATAGACGGTCAGCGCCGCAGTAGAGGGTTAGCGCCGCAGTAAAGGGTCAGCGCCGAAGGTATCGGCATGTACTATTAGAAGTGTTGCGGTAGAGGGTCAGCATCGCGGTAGAGGGTCAGCGCCGCAGGTATCGGCATGTACTATTAGAAGTGTTGCGGTAGAGGGTCAGCGCCGCGGTAGAGGGTCAGCGCCACAGTAGAGGGCCAGCGCCGCGGTAGAGGGCCAGCGCCGCGGTAGAGGGCCCGCGCCGCGGTAGAGGGCCCGCGCCGCGGTAGAGGGTCCGCGCCGCGGTAGAGGGTCCGCGCCGCGGTAGAGGGTCCGCGCCGCAGTAGAGGGTCCGCGCCGCAGTAGAGGGTCAGCACCGCAGTAGAGGGTCAGCGCCGCTGGTATCGGCATGCTACTTGCTCACCAGGGTGACAAAAAAGATGGACTTTTATCACAACAAATAATTGCAGACGTATAAGGGTTATTCCGGTTGTGGCATCTTGGATGCTGAAAATGGGACCCAGAAATTCGGATGGACATTGGCACAGAAAACCAAAAGGTAATAACCGCCTCCTTTTGTGCCAGGACAAGATTTTGTCCAAAAACAGTTGCTTTAAAATGATGTTTAAGGGCTTATGTCCATGACTGTGTTTGCACAGCGTATTGCGCATGCGTTGCACGGCCACGTGATACAAGGTGAATGGAGTCAATGGACTTTCATTGCTCCATGCACAGATTCTCTGCTCTGGTGACACCAAGTTGGAACTTCTTGGCCTCTAAGCGTTCTGTCTGAAGTAAACCAGGCTCCGCTCATCACCTGCCCAATACCATCCCTACAGTGAAGCCTGGTGGTGCCACATCATGCTGGGCGAGGGGAGACCGGTCAGAGGGGACGGAAACCAGGCACCGCTCATCACCTGCCCAATACCATCCCTACAGTGAAGCCCGGTGGTGGAGCATCATGCTGGGCGAGGGGAGACCGGTCAGAGGGGACGGAAACCAGGCACCGCTCATCACCTGCCCAATACCATCCCTATGGTGAAGCCTGGTGGTGCCACATCATGCTGGGCGAGGGGAGACCGGTCAGAGGGGACGGAAACCAGGCACCGCTCATCACCTGCCCAATACCATCCCTACAGTGAAGCCTGGTGGTGCCACATCATGCTGGGCGAGGGGAGACCGGTCAGAGGGGACGGAAACCAGGCACCGCTCATCACCTGCCCAATACCATCCCTACAGTGAAGCCTGGTGGTGGAGCATCATGATAGGGGAAGGGGAGACCAGTCAGGGGGGATGGAAAGCTGAATGGAGCGAAGTACAGAGATCATAACAACCTGATCCAGAGCACAAGGGACCTCAGACCGGGTCACCTTCCAACAAAACAATGACCGTAAGACCCCAGCCAAGACCACCCAGGAGGGGAGACAACTCTGTGAATGTCGTTGAGGGACCCTGAACACAATGGGACATCTCTGGAGAGACCCAACAATGGCTGTCCGCAGACGGCCCCCATCAAATCCAATTTGAAAAAATGTACAAAGATTTCTTCCGCTTTGTCATTCTGGGGTTCTGAGTGCAGAATGATGGGGGCCACAAGGCCACAACATGTAAGAGCAGAGTGGAAGGGTCTGAGGAGTTTCCGACCGCAGTGTATGTTCTATCACAGTTATGTCTTCTATATACTTCTATTTCCATCCTTGTCATTTCTTCCATAATCATTAGGGGGCAGCGCTCCCGCCACTGAAGTGTGAGTCATTTGGCGTCCTCCAGTGTTCCCATTCCCTGTGATATCTTATGTAATGCGTCCTGATGACACAGCGTGCCGCACAGCGCAGCCTTCTCCGGAGTTCTTCGCATAGAGGGTCAGGCTCTTCTAAATGGATTTCCTGAATTCTTGGCTGGATTCATTAGATGCAGGATGTCATAACAAAACCAGGTCAAGAATAACTAATTCCATCTTAATGTCCTACTTCTTCTAGACTCCTTCTACTTCTGAAGGAAAATATCACAGAATGATTTCCCTCCGGATCCAGAATGATGCCGCTCTGCTGGTACGGTGGGGTTCAGCCATGGCCGGCCTTAGCTATGTCCGACTCATGGGGTCCCGACAGCTTCTGGGGGCACCAGGCTGATGCAGGCTGGAGGCGATTGTCCACCCAGCAGATGACCTTCCTCTGTACAGCAGTGTCTTGTTGAGCTGCTTGACTCTGCCTCCTCTCTTCTGATGTTCCCGAGGGGCTGCTGTCTGCCCAGCGTCACCCCTGCAACACAACCACTTAGTTATGCCACTGTGTTTATGTTAGGAACTGTATTCTCATGCTGTATTTATGCTATGAGCTTGGTTCTAGTATTGTATCTATGTATTGTTGTTGGTTTGTACTCTGCTAATGTTAGGAGCTTGGTTTTGGTGCTGTATTTGTGTTTTGAGCTTGGTTCTGGTGTTATGTTTATGTTCTGGTACAGTATTTATGTACTGAGAATGGCTTGTGCTGTGTTTCTGAGCTTGGTTCTGGTACTGTATTTATATAAGATTGGTTCTGGGGTTGTATTTATGTACTGAGCATGCATCTGCTGCTGTATTTGTGTTCTGAGCTGGGTTCTGAAGTTATATATAGCTGCTGAGAGTGGTTCTGGAGCTGTATGTTATAAGCTTGATTCTGGTACTGTATTTACTGAACTTGGTTCTGAGGTTGTATTTATGTATTGAGCTTGGCTCCGGTGCTGTACTTATGTCATGAGCTTGGTTCTGGTACAGTAATTCTTCACTGAGCTGTTCTGGTGTGGGTATGTTGCTTTCCTGCTGCTTTCTGCAGAAGCAAAATAAAAGCAGACCGCCTATCAGTGCAATATATATATATATATATATATATATATATATATATATATATATATATATATATATATATATATACACTAGCTGATATACCCGACTTCGCCCGAGTTAATTAGGTACTGGTGTTTATCTTGTGTTCACACGGAAAATCTTCTGAAGTCGTGGTTACTTTAGAGATACTGAGGAAAAACATATGTTCACCATTTTGCATAGTTCTCTGCGTTACCCAAGAAACACCACGTGGAGGCAACCATGCGACGTATCCTTTATATAAAATGACATCAGGAAGTGAGAGAATTAGATTTCATACGTAAAATTTGGACGCTAATTCTTTTGCGCTTAGAATTGAATAATCGAGTTGGGACCCATTAGCTTTTCCTATTTATGACATAATCTATGCTCCTGCCAAATTTCACGTTTCTATGACACCGGAAAGTGAGAAAATTAGATTCCGTACGTAAAATTTCGACGCCAATTCTTTTGCGCATAGAATTGAATAATCGAGTTGGGACCCATTAGCTTTTCTTATTTATAACATAATCAATGCTCGTGCCAAATTTCACATTTCTATGACACCGGAAAGTGAGAAAAATGCATTCCGTACGTAAAATTTGGACGCTAATTCTTTTGCGCTAGAATTGAATAATAGAGTTGGGACCCATTCGCTTTTCCTATTTATGACATAATCTATGCTTGTGCCAAATTTCACGTTTCTATGACACCGGAAAGTGAGAAAATTAGATTCCGTACGTAAAATTTGGACGCTAATTCTTTTGCGCATAGAATTGAATAATGGAGTTGGGACCCATTCGCTTTTCCTATTTATGACATAATCAATGCTCGTGCCAAATTTCACGTTTCTATGACACCGGAAAGTGAAAAAATTACATTCCGCATATAAAATTTCGACACCAATTCTTTTGCGCTAGTATTGAATAATCGAGTTAGGACCCATTAACTTTTCCTATTTGTGACATAATCAATGCCCGTGCCAAATTTTAAGTTTCTATGACATTGGAAAGTGACAGATTTAGATTACGTACGTAAAATTTCGATGCCAATTCTTTTGCGCTAGAATTGAATAATCGAGTTGGGACCCAATTACTTTTCCTATTTTGGAGATAATCTATGTTTGTGCCAAAATTCATGTTTCTACGACATCGGGAAGTTGGAGAACTTTTGGCAAGTCAGTCAGTGAGTCAGTGAGTCAGTGAGGGCTTTCGTCTTTATATATATAGTCTTTGTCTCATGATCACATTCTATATAATTTCTGTCCCAACCTAGAGAAAGTAATGAAAGCACAGGAACACTGAATGTAACTACAACAGAGTTTCAACACCGCCCCCACCCCCCCCCCCCCCATTGTAGTTCTCACTTGACCCTCAGATTAGGAGCCTCCCACCCCACCCCCACCCCGGTGCCATTGTTTCCTGTGCTTTCTCTCCCATGAATTCCAGCTGACTTCTAATGACCCTTCTTAAGGAAACGGTGCGCCTGGATTCTGAAACTCTTGTATGTTATCAGGATAGATAGCTCCACCCCTGCTTGATAAATCCCCGCCTCTGCTTAAGGCTTGGATTTCCGTATCATGCCTGCTGACACACTGTATCTTAACCTGTGATACGTGATCATGCCTGCTGACATACTGTATCACAGGATTAGATACAGTGTGTCAGCAGGCATGATTACGTATCACAGGATTTGATACAGTGTGTCAGCACACCCTTTGTTTGATTTTATGGACTGCTGCCGTACACCGGTCTTTATTTACAGACTTGGACTTGTAATAACATCCCAGTATCCGGACATTTTACACTTCTGCTGCGGCCGAGTCGGCCTGTTATGCTTCCCTCACAGAGGCATTTGCAGAAACGCGTTTTTTAACGCTGCGTTTACTGCGGTTTCAGCAGCGCTGGCGTGCATTTTGCCAGCATTTTGGCTGCTTTTTTAGCGCAAGAAGCTGAAAACAAAAAAAAAAACAATACTCGCCAAGCTGGCACCGTCCGGGTCCCTGCCGCTGCTCTCCGGAGCTCCGGGCAGGCTTCTGGGCACTTGTCAGTGCCGACGGAGCATCTTTTCCTAGTGATGGGGTTTGAAGACCCTGCCTCCAGCAAGAGATTGTTCTGATTGGCTTGGCATGCGATAGATGGCTACGATTGGTTCATTAAGCGCTGGCATTGATTGGCTCAGCCAGCACTCGAGGAACCAATCAGATCAATCTTTTTCTGGAGGCAAGGTCTTCAAACCCTATCACTAGCAAAAGATGCTCCATCCGTGATAACAGGCTGCCCGGAGCTCCGGAGAGCAGCGGCAGGGACCTGGACGGCGCCTGCTAGTTGAGTATTGATTTTTTTTTTCGGTAGTGCAGCTAGCGCTTGCGTTTAGTGCTGCCAGAGATGTGGTACCAAGTTGTGCCACACTTTTAGCAAAGCTGAAACCGCTGCCCATTCATTTCAGTGGGCGATGCAGGGCTGAAAACAGCCAAAGATAGAATATGCATTGCTGTCAAAGCGCAGCGTTTTGATGCTTGTGTGAACAGCCCTATTGAAATGAATGGAGCTGTTCACACAAGCGCAGCGCTGAAAAGCAGAGCTAAACGCTGTACAAAACGTCTGTGTGATGGAGGCCTTACTCCTAACGTTACCTGCTTATGGAAGCTTTCTAAAACCAAACTGTCTTAGTTTCCCATAGCAGCCAATCACAGAGCAGCTTTCATTTTGTATTCTCGTCTGGTAAAATGAAAGCTGAGCTCCGATTGGTTGCTGGGGCGACAAAGACAGTTGTCAGAATGTAATAAAACTTTCTATGTGTGATGATAATGCTGAATCATAAAATCCTAGAAAGATAGAGTTGGAAGGGACCTCCAGGGTCATCAGGTCCGACCCCCTGCTCAGTGCAGGATTCACTAAATCATCCCAGACTGATGTCTGTCCGGCCTCTAAAGACTTTCATTGAAAGAGAACTCCCCACCTCCTGTGGCAACCTGTTCCACTCATTGATCCCCTCACTGTCTAATATCTAATCTGTGTCTCCTCCCTTTCAGTTTCCTCCCATTGCTTCTAGTCTTTCCTTGTGCAGATGAGAATAGGGCTGATCCCTCTGCACTGTGACAGCCCTTCAGATATTTGTAGGCAGCTATTAAGTCTCCTCTCAGCCTTCTCTTCTGCTAAACATACCCAGATCCTTTACCTGTTCCTAATAGGACATGATTTGCAGACTGTTCACCATCTTGGTAACTCTTCTCTGAACTTGCTCCAGTTTGTCTATGTCTTTTTTTAAAGTGGGGTGCCCAGAACTGGACCCAGTATTCCAGGTGAGGTCTGACTAAGGAATAGTAGAGGGGGATAATGACTTCATGTGATCTAGACTCTGTGCTTCTCTTAATATATCCCAGAATTGTGTTTGCCTTTTTGGCTGCTGCATCACATTGTTGACTCATGTTCAGTCTATGATCTATTAGTATACCCAAGTCTTTTTCACATGTGCTGCTGCTTAGCCCAATTCCTCCCATTCTGTATGTGCTTTTTTCATTTTTCTTGCCCAGATGTAGCACTGTGCAAGCTTTTCTAGATCTTTTTGAATACTCTCTCTCTCCCATAGTGTTATCTATCCCTCCAAGCTTTGTGTCGTCGGCAAATTTGATCAGTTTCCCATCAATTCCCTCCTCCAGATCATTTATAACAATGTTGACCAACACTGGGCCCAGGACAAAACCTTGTGGTTCCACTTGATACCTTCTTCCACTTGGATGTGCAGCCATTTATGACCACTCTTTGAGTACGATCACTCAGCCAGTTGTGAATCCACCTAACAGTTGTCTTGTCAATCCCAGATTTGGTCGTTTTTTCAATAAGTATGGTATGAGATACTTTATCAAATGCTTTACTAAGGTCAAGATATACTATATCTACTGATTAACCCAGTCGATGATTCTGTTATAGAAGGAAATTAGATTCGTCTGGCATGACTTGCTTGTTACAAACCCATACTGGCTCTAGTTAATTACTCCATTGCATTCCGAGTACTTGCATGCATGCTGTTTAATAATGTGTTCACAGATCTTCCCCTGTATAGAGGTCAGGCTCACTGGCCTGTAGTTGCTTGGATCCACCCTCTTCCATTTATTGAAGATAGGGACAACATTTGCCCTTTTCCAATCTTCTGGGACTTCTGTTCTCCAGGAATTTTTAAAGATTTCTGCTAGTGGTTTCAGCAATTACCTCCGCTGTTTCCTTTAGTATCCTAGGATGTAATTCATCTGGACCTTGAGACTTGAATTCATGCAAGTTAGCTAAGTGTTTCCTCACCATCTCTCTGATGTAAGTAAGTGATTACAATATCAGACCTAAAAGATAATTTTTTGTGGAAAGCTGACCCTTGTAGTGAGGCTCTAGTATCCTGTTGTACCACCTCTAGCTTGGATACAAGATGTGATACAGGAGGCATGGAGGCTCTAGTACCCTGTTGTACCATCTCTATCTTGGATACAAGATGTGAAACAGGCAGGCATGGGGGCTCTAGTACCCTGTTGTACCGCCTTCAGCTTGGATTCAAGATGTGATATGGGCAGGCATGGAGGCTCTAGTACCCTGTTGGACCGCCTCCAGTTTGAATACGAGATGTGATACGGGGGGCATGGAGGCTCTAGTACCTGGTTGTACTGCCTCTAGCTTGGATACAAGATGTGATACGGGGGGCATGGATGCTCTAGTACCCGGTTGTACTGCCTCTAGCTCGGATACAAGATGTGATACGGGGGGCATGGATGCTCTAGTACCCGGTTGTACTGCCTCTAGCTCGGATACAAGATGTGATACGGGTGGGCATGGAGGCTCTAGTACCCTGTTGTACCATCTCTAGCTTGGATACAAGATGTTATACCAGTGGGCGTGGAGGCACTGGTACCCTGTTTGGCCACCCCTAGCTTGGATGCAAGATGTGTGCTGCTTCACAGCAAAGGCCGGATAGAGGCGCTCACCCCTAGTTCTCCAAACACAAATATGTCTGTTGTCGGTGCCCTATTTAAGCATGAATTTGTCCCTGAAGTCACCCAGTTCCACTTTGTAGCAGTCCAATATCATCATTCATGACACGACTGCAAACGGAGGCAACGGTGGATGTCAGAGACAGTGCATATAATGGACACCGTGAGACCAAATGTCTTTCAGCCAAGCGCCTGGAAACTAGTCTGACAGACCCCGGGTGTAACGATGGCGCCGCTGCTAGTACTTGTTGGACGATTAGAGGATCCTGGTCAACAAGCTCTACAAGCGGAAGAAGAGGTCACTACACACAAGGAGCCTCCGAGAGCCTCTTATAGGTCAAGGGGGAACCACTTTTAGGGCCTCCGGTGATGAGACCGTCCATCTAATCACCACAACTCTCATCATTTACAGATCTGCCTGGGATGGAGCGCAGGACGGGTTTTGCAGGAGAACAACAACTTCTTGTGGGGCCATGATTGTTTTTGACCGTCTGTTGCAGTACACAGACCCCCACCTGTTCGCCCCAGGGAGAGTTCCCAAGGGCGCTCCATTAAAGTGTCAGCCATGATAGGCTTAGATTCCCTGGTTGAGCAGACAGTGTCACATATGATTGGATTAGATACAGTATCACATGTTATAGGCTCAGATACACAAATGATAGGCTTAGATACACTGGCTGAGCAAACCATATCCCACCTTATAAGATTGGATACATCACCCCTGGAAGTTACTTTTGTATCGTTACTTTGCAGGACGGTGATGATGAATGGCGCGCGTCTTGCCTTGGCCTTGCTTTATCACTTATTATGTATGTACTATATTCAGGTGCAGCATATCTGATGCGGAGGACATTTTTTACTGCACCCCTACAACCCGGCTCACAAGGCGAGAGCGCCGCCCGCGACGCCGCTGTCAACTCCACATTACAGTATTTAATGCTCCTTTTATTTTGAAGGATCATCTCCTGTGCGGCTCTAATAAGACTATTTCCTGCAGTCCATTACAAGCGCTGTTTATGCAGGAGAGGGGAATAAAATTAGTTAATAGCGCGGATGACATGCTGTATTTTGGGGAATGAGGTTCAGGCATCACCAGCCGAGACCAAATACGCTTTGAATGAGCGCGAGCGTCACGAGCGGCGGAGAGATTTATAATGAAAGGGCATCCAGGAGAAGGAAGTGATCCTAACCGCTGCTGGCCGTCACACATGTGCTGACCGCTTACCTTCATATATACATATGAGGGGGTGTCCGGGATCTTCTACTGGTGGGTGTTACTAGTACTGTTTTCTCTTCTAGGTGAATGTCTGTGACCCCTTCTGAGGCGGGTCGCCAGCTGATGCTGTTGCGGAAGTTGCGTTCGACTCCATTGATTTTTTTTTTCTCTTCAAGCAGTTATTCAGTTTTCACCATTTTGTGATGGCGGATTCATATGAAGAACATGCGGCTGTGAAACGTTGTTTCCCTTTTATACTGCTTAAACTCTGTACCCCTCTCCCTAGCACACTGCAGGACATCCTCACTCCTCTCCCTGGCGCACCGCAGGACATCCTCACTCCTCTCCCTAGCGCACTGCAGGACATCCTCACTCCTCTCCCTGGTGCACTGCAGGACATCCTCACTCCTCTCCCTGGCGCACCGCAGGACATCCTCACTCCTCTCCCTGGCGCACCGCAGGACATCCTCACTCCTCTCCCTGGCGCACCGCAGGACATCCTCACTCCTCTCCCTAGCGCACTGCAGGACATCCTCACTCCTCTCCCTGGTGCACTGCAGGACATCCTCACTCCTCTCCCTGGCGCACTGCAGGACATGCTCACTCCTCTCCCTGGCGCACCGTAGGACATGCTCACTCCTCTCCCTGGCGCACCGCAGGACATCCTCACTCCTCTCCCTGGCGCACCACAGGACATCCTCACTCCTCTCCCTGGCGCACCGGAGGACATCCTTACTCCTCTCCCTCCCCGATGCACCACAGGACCTCCTCACATCTGAGGCGGTCACCCCAATTGTAATGCACTATTAGATTCAAAATAGGCAAAAAAACTAAACAGCTTGTTAAAAAAAAAATCACTGGAGCCGAACACAACCTTCCCCAGCAGAGTTGCCTCAGAAGGGGTCCGCAGACATTCACCTAGCAACAGAAGCAGCAGCCTCTCTCCATCACACATACCTACTGCCTCTAACCCCCATCACACATACCTGCAGCCTCTCGCCCCATCACACATATCTACAGCCTCTCTCCATCACACATACCTACAGCCTCTCTCCATTACACATACCTACAGTCTCTCTCCATCACACATACCTACTGCTTCTCACCCCATCACACATACTTGCAGCCTCTCAACCCCATCACACATACCTACAGCCTCTCTCCCCATCACACATATCTACAAACTCTCTCCATCACACATACCTACAGCCTCTAACCCCCATCACACATACCTACAGCCTCTCACCTCCATCACACATATCTACAGCCTCTCTCCATCACACATATCTACAGCCTCTCTCCATCACACATATCTACAGCCTCTCTCCATCACACATATCTACAGCCTCTCTCCATCACACATATCTACAGCCTCTCTCCATCACACATACCTACACCCTCTCCCCATCACACATACCTACAGCCTCTCACATAACTGCAGCCTCTCTTCATCACGCTTACCTACAGCCTCTCTCCATCACACATATCTACAGCCTCTCTCCATCACACATATCTACAGCCTCTCACCTCCATCATACATATCCACAGCCTCTCTCCATTACACATACCTACAGCCTCTCTCCATTACACATAATTACAGCCTCTCTCCATCACACATACCTACAGCCTCTCTCCATCACACATACCTACAGCCTCTCTCCATCACACATACCTACAGCCTCTCTCCATCACACATACCTACAGCCTCTCTCCATCACACATACCTACAGTCTCTCTCCATCACACATACCTACTGCTTCTCACCCCATCACACATACTTGCAGCCTCTCAACCCCATCACACATACCTACAGCCTCTCTCCCCATCACACATATCTACAACCTCTCTCCATCACACATACCTACAGCCTCTAACCCCCATCACACATACCTACAGCCTCTCACCTCCATCACACATATCCACAGCCTCTCTCCATCACACATATCCACAGCCTCTCTCCATCACACATATCCACAGCCTCTCTCCATCACACATATCTACAGCCTCTCTCCATCACACTTACCTACAACCTCTCTCCATCACACATAACTACAACCTCTCCCCATCACACATACATACAACCTCTCCCCATCACACATACCTACAGCCTTTCACATAACTGCAGCCTCTCTTCATCACGCATACCTACAGCCTCTCTCCATCACACATACCTACAGCCTCTCTCCATTACACATAATTACAGCCTCTCTCCATCACACATACCTACATCCTCTCTCCATCACACATATCTACAGCCTCTCTCCATCACACATATCTACAGCCTCTCACCTCCATCACACATATCCACAGCCTCTCTCCATCACACATACCTACAGCCTCTCTCCATTACACATACCTACAGCCTCTCTCCATTACACATAATTACAGCCTCTCTCCATCACACATACCTACATCCTCTCTGCATCACACATACCTACAGCCTCTCTCCATCACACATACCTACAGCCTCTCTCCATCACACATACCTACTGCTTCTCACCCCATCACACATACTTGCAGCCTCTCAACCCCATCACACATACCTACAGCCTCTCTCCCCATCACACATATCTACAACCTCTCTCCATCACACATACCTACAGCCTCTAACCCCCATCACACATACCTACAGCCTCTCACCTCCATCACACATACCTACAGCCTCTCACCTCCATCACACATATCCACAGCCTCTCTCCATCACACATATCCACAGCCTCTCTCCATCACACATATCCACAGCCTCTCTCCATCATACATATCTACAGCCTCTCTCCATCACACATACCTACAACCTCTCCCCATCACACATACATACAACCTCTCCCCATCACACATACCTACAGCCTCTCACATAACTGCAGCCTCTCTTCATCACGCATACCTACAGCCTCTCTCCATCACACATACCTACAGCCTCTCTCCATTACACATAATTACAGCCTCTCTCCATCACACATACCTACATCCTCTCTTCATCACACATATCTACAGCCTCTCTCCATCACACATATCTACAGCCTCTCTCCATCACACATACCTACATCCTCTCTCCATCACACATACCTACAGCCTCTCTCCATCACACATACCTACAGCCTCTCTCCATCACACATACCTACAGCCTCTCTCCATCACACATACCTACAGTCTCTCTCCATCACACATACCTACTGCTTCTCACCCCATCACACATACTTGCAGCCTCTCAACCCCATCACACATACCTACAGCCTCTCTCCCCATCACACATATCTACAACCTCTCTCCATCACACATACCTACAGCCTCTAACCCCCATCACACATACCTACAGCCTCTCACCTCCATCACACATATCCACAGCCTCTCTCCATCACACATACCTACAGCCTCTCTCCATCACACATACCTACAGCCTCTCTCCATTACACATACCTACAGTCTCTCTCCATCACACATACCTACTGCTTCTCACCCCATCACACATACCTACAGCCTCTAACCCCCATCACACATACCTACAGCCTCTCACCTCCATCACACATATCCACAGCCTCTCTCCATCACACATATCCACAGCCTCTCTCCATCACACATATCCACAGCCTCTCTCCATCACACATATCCACAGCCTCTCTCCATCACACATATCTACAGCCTCTCTCCATCACACTTACTTACAACCTCTCTCCATCACACATACCTACAGCCTCTCACCTCCATCACACATATCCACAGCCTCTCTCCATCACACATATCTACAGCCTCTCTCCATCACACATATCTACAGCCTCTCTCCATCACACATACCTACAGCCTCTCACCTCCATCACACATATCCACAGCCTCTCTCCATCACACATACCTACAGCTTCTCTCTATCACACATACCTACAGCCTCTCTCCATTACACATACCTACAGCCTCTCCCCATTACACATAATTACCTCCTCTCCCCATCACACATACCTACAGCCTCTCTCCATCACACATACCTACAGCCTCTCTCCATCACACATATCTACAGCCTCTCTCCATCACACATATCTACAGCCTCTCTCCATCACACATATCTACAGCCTCTCTCCATCACACATATCTACAGCCTCTCTCCATCACACATATCTACAGCCTCTCTCCATCACACTTACCTACAGCTTCTCTCCATCACACATACCTACAACCTCTCTCCATCACACATACCTACAGCCTCTCCCCATCACACATACCTGTAGCCTCTCTTTATCACGCATACCTACAGCCTCTCTCCATCACGCATACCTACAGCCTCTCTCCATCACACATATCTACAGCCTCTCCCCATCACACATACCTACAGCCTCTCACCTCCATCACACATACCTACAGCCTCTCACCCCCATCACACATACCTACAGCCTCTCACCCCCATCACACATACCTACAGCCTCTCTCCATCACACATATCTACAGCCTCTCCCCATCACACATACCTACAGCCTCTCACCTCCATCACACATACCTACAGCCTCTCACCCCCATCACACATACCTACAGCCTCTCACCTCCATCACACATACCTACAGCCTCTCCCCATCACACATATCTACAGCCTCTCCCCATCACACATATCTACAGCCTCTCCCCATCATCACACATACCTACAGCCTCTCACCCCCATCACACATACCTACAGCCTCTCACCCCCATCACACATACCTACAGCCTCTCACACCCATCACACATACCTACAGCCTCTCACCCCCATCACACATACCTACAGCCTCTCACCCCCATCACACTTACCTATATCCGTCATCCTGCAGCCTTCTTGGATTGCAGTTTAGTTGCTTGTCTTGATTTGTGTAAGCTTTATAGCCGGCTGCCGGAGGTTACTGCGCCTTCCTAGGAAAAAAAGCCATTTTATTGGATTTCAGATACATTTCATGTTGCACTTTCCGTCTTACTGACCAAATGTTGTGAGATCTGCAGCCCCCTGACATTTTCAGAACTGTAAAATGTTGGCTGGCAGCGGCGGTGACGTAAAGTGCCGAGCGGCTCCTCATACCCATAAATGAGCCCAGTGCTGGGAGCCGCAGATAGCAGGATAACTTGCTGAATCTCTGCTGATATCAGGAACTACAACTCCCATTATCTGTAGGGCTCTGATGGGTAACGGCATCATTCCTGGATCCGAGAACTTCAAAGCCTTCAAATATAATGAGCTTATAGAGAAGAAAAGGCATTAGAAAGATTTCAATTAGAGGTCACAGAATGAGGAGGATGTATTGGCTATAACCTGAATGTGAAGTGTTTAGCCTATAGAAGTAGGCACCGGCCGCGGTGGAGCACTCAGGGGGCTGTACAAGTCATTTTATCTGCTAAGGACTTTGCTAGGAGTTTTCGCCCCTGTCAGACCCAATACTTTTTTCCTGTGTATTAACTGCAGTTTACCTTCATCTGTAACCTTCCGAGTCTGACTCTTCCAGGCTGTTATACATAATCTTTATATCCTTCTATGTTATATATGGAAAAACCAAGAGAATTCTGCAAGGTGGGCTAGAGCAGGACCAGTTGATTTGGCACCCTCGGTAGATTAGGCAAATTGTGCTCCCCCACCACAACCCACAGAACCAATTAAAACCTCCTTACTCTGTAATGAAAGAGATTTAAAGACATTTTAAAAGAAACAGATCCTGGCAGAATATATATTTACTCTGCTGCCTCACATTACTTTTCTTCTCCATCTGGCCCAGACCATCCTGACAATTCCTCACGAAGACTGCAGATTTTGCTGCCAAAACATCTGTGGTCCGGGGCATAGCTATAGTGGGTGCAGAAGGAGCATCCTACCTGGGCTATGGAGCCTGATGGGGCCCAAAGGCCCCTCTGTCATAAAAGAAGACACAGGTGTTATAAATGACACATGGTCGTTGAGCGGCCCCATTGCAGATTTTGCACTGACCCCCACATCAGACTCCATAATAGATGCAGATTCCCAGATCAAACCAGATAATTTTTATAAATGATCTGGAGGAGGGAATTGGTGGGAAACTGATCAAATTTGCCGACGACACAAAGCTAGGAGGGTTAGCTAACACTAGGGAAGAGAGAGTATTCAAAAAGATCTAGAAAAGCTTACAGTGGTCGGCGACTAACAGAATGGTATTTAACAAGGAGAAATGCAAAGTCCTACATCTGGGCAAGAAGAATGAAAAAAACACATACAGAATGGGAGGAATTGGGCTAAGCAGCAGCACATGTGAAAAAGACTTGGGTATACTAATAGATCATAGACTGAACATGAGTCAACAATGTGATGCAGCAGCCAAAAAGGCAAACACAATTCTGGGATGTATTAAGAGAAGCATAGAGTCTAGATCACGTGAGGTCATTATCCCTTCTACTCTTCCTTAGTCAGACCTCATCTGGAATACTGTGTCCAGCTCTGGGCCCCCCACTTTATAAAAGACATCGACAAACTGGAGCAAGTTCAGAGAAGAGTTACCAAGATGGTGAGCGGTCTGCAAATCATGTCCTATTAGGAACTGTTAAAGGATCTGGGAATGTTTAGCAGAAGAGAAGGCTGAGAGGAGACTTAATAGCTGCCTACAAATATCTGAAGGGCTGTCACAGTGCAGAGGGATCAGCCCTATTCTCATCTGTACAAGGAAAGACGAGAAACAATGGGATGAAACTGAAAGGGAGGAGACACAGATTAGATTAGACAGTGAGGGGGATCAATGAGTGGAACAGGTTACCACAGGAGCTGGAGAGTTCTCCTTCAATGGAAGTGTTCAAACAAAGGCCGGGCAGACATCTGTCTGGGATGATTTAGTAAATCCTGCACTGAGCAGGGGGTTGGACCTGATGACCCCGGAGGACCCGATGACCGTGCTCCCCTCTCCCAGGACTGATAGAAGTGTTCCTTTCACTGCGCACCAAATACTAACTTTCTGGTCGGTCAGTGGTGTTTTGTGTGTCAGGTGGGCCAGTAGACCAGTACTTCACACTTGTGCTACACGGACAACGGCGCATGCGCGTTTTATCAGTCCGGCGTAAGAAGGCGTCACAGCGTATGTGCCCGTTGCAAGCACAATGCAAGTGGATTGAATGATGTCTCCACCGGGCAGAACTGTAGGCACCACTCAGCAAGAGAGGGACAGTTTACTTCAAGAGTCAGGGAGAGAGCCCGGAACGCTGGCAGATGTAGACTGCCCATTGGACGGTTCAGCGCTAATTAGGATATGGCACACAGATTATCTTCAGATGGGAATAAGTTAGGGTTGCCACCTGGCTGGTACTCCGTCCTGAAAGCCAGTGCCGCTATGTATTATTACTGGCCCCATTACAGGTCAGTAAAAAATAATGACCTGCATTCAGCAGCTCTGACCGGGCAGAAACCGGCGTATTTGCCTAATCTTCCGGCATTACCTGCTGGCGTATATCTATATTACACTCAAGTTCGGCACTATGGAGCAATTCCAGCAACCTCATTGGTTGTTTGGAGTCAATCTGATTGGTTGTTAGTGCCGAACTTGAGTGTAATATAGATATATGCCACCTGCTGTACTCACAAAGCACCTTGGACTTCGCCTCCTGGCGTTTGTGTTCTGGATGCATAGTAGCCTCTTACTCCCGCCTTCTACACGAGCCAACCTAAACAACCAATCACCGTGAACCAGGCAACCCAAAAAATCAATCACCGGGAATGAGTAAATCCAAACAACCAATCAGGTTGCAAATGGTGTGCATTTGGGGAGTAATATAGATATATGCGTTCTGGATGCCGCCCGTTCAGACAGGGTCCTGGACTCCATGCCCCGAACGTGGGCATCGGAGGAAAAGCTCTATGAGTTTACAGTGGGTGGCATCCGCAACTGAACTTCACATAAGTGAATGCACGCGCTGGTCTGACTACTTCCGGACTGGGCCTTAGACTATGGAGGGTGACTATTACTCCTGGGGCCACTGTGGGGGTTATTATTACTCCTGGGCCACTCTAGGGGTTATTATTACTCCTGGGGTCACTGTGGGGGTTATTATTACTCCTGGGGCCACTGTGGGGGTTATTATTACTCCTGGGGCCACTGTGGGGGTTATTATTACTCCTGGGGCCACTGTAGGGGTTATTATTACTCCTGGGGCCACTGTAGGGGTTATTATTACTCCTGGGGTCACTGTGGGGGTTATTATTACTCCTGGGGTCACTGTATGGGTTATTATTACTCCTGGCCCACTGTGGGGGTTATTATTACTCCTGGGGCCACTGTAGGGGTTACTATTACTCCTGGGGTCACTGTGGGGGTTATTATTACTCCTGGGGCCACTGTGGGGGTTATTATTACTCCTGGGGTCACTGTAGGGGTTATTATTACTCCTGGGCCACTGTGGGGGTTATTATTACTCCTGGGGCCACTGTGGGGGTTATTATTACTCCTGGGTCACTGTGGGGGTTATTATTACTCCTGGGGTCACTGTGGGGGTTATTATTACTCCTGGGCCACTCTAGGGGTTATTTTTACTCCTGGGGTCACTGTGGGGGTTATTATTACTCCTGGGGCCACTGTGGGTGTTTTTATTACTCCTGGGGCCACTGTGGGTGTTTTTATTACTCCTGGGGCCACTGTGGGGGTTATTATTACTCCTGGGGCCACTGTAGGGGTTATTACTCCTGGGGCCACTGTAGGGGTTATTATTACTCCTGGGGTCACTGTGGGGGTTATTATTACTCCTGGGGTCACTGTAGGGGTTATTATTACTCCTGGGCCACTGTGGGGGTTATTATTACTCCTGGGGCCACTGTAGGGGTTACTATTACTCCTGGGGTCACTGTGGGGGTTATTATTACTCCTGGGGCCACTGTGGGGGTTATTATTACTCCTGGGGTCACTGTAGGGGTTATTATTACTCCTGGGCCACTGTGGGGGTTATTATTACTCCTGGGGCCACTGTGGGTGTTTTTATTACTCCTGGGTCACTGTGGGGGTTATTATTACTCCTGGGGTCACTGTGGGGGTTATTATTGCTCCTGGGGTCACTGTAGGGGTTATTATTACTCCTGGGGTCACTGTGGGGGTTACTATTACTCCTGGGGTAACTGTGGGGGTTATTATTATTCCTGGGGCCACTGGGGGGGGTTACTATTATGCCTGGGGTCACTGTGGGGTTATTATTACTCCTGGGGTCACTGTGGGGTTATTATTACTCCTGGGGTCTCTGTGGGGGTTATTATTACTCCTGGGGTCTCTGTGGGGGTTATTATTACTCCTGGGGTCTCTGTGGGGGTTATTATTACTCCTGGGGTCTCTGTGGGGGTTATCATTACTCCTGGGGTCTCTGTGGGGGTTATTATTACTCCCGGGGTCTCTGTGGGGGTTATTATTACTCCCGGGGTCACTGTGGGGGTTATCATTACTCATGGGGTCATTGTGGGGGTTATTATTACTCCTGGGGTCACTGTGGGGGTTATTATTACTCCTGGGGTCACTGTGGGGGTTATTATTACTCCTGGGGCCACTGTGGGGGTTATTATTACTATTGGGGCCATTGAGTGGGACACAATAACTAGTTGCGGCCACTAGAATAAGTGTTTCTGACTCCCCCTTACTGTTGCCGGTATGGTTTTTGTGACCAAGGTGGCGACCCTACAGCAAGTTTGGAAGAACCTAAAGGCACAGCTGGAGTCCTCGGGGTGTTGCACATATAAAAGTACTTTACTAGTCAGCAGTGAAGGTGGCAGATTCCGTGCACACTGCGGGTATGAGACGAAGAAGAGCGTGTTGTCAGGCGGCGCTGGCCGAGCGGCATGCAGACCGCTCATGAATGGATTATCTTTGGCTCTCCAGCTGACACGACGGAGCGGCTTATTAGCGCGGTACAGACGAGTGATTTAGACGCGATGATTATGGATTTACGGATCTTGTGATATTTTTATAGGACACGCATCATTTTGTAGGATTCTTGCTCCCCTGCCAGCTGTCAGATGGCGCTGACAAACACCAGCCTGCGCGCCATGCTATGTGACTAAATCGAATTGTATCAGCATATGGTTTGGTCAATCAAATTATGCTAAATAAGACAATATTTCTGTTTGAAGAACAATCTGCCGGCGCGGTTCTGCCGCTCTGAAGTGCGCGAACACCAGAGAGGCATCCATCTTGGGTTTGACATGTAATGAATGTAAAAGAATTATCTCTGGTGACGTGAGGGAAGACGCCAACAACGGCGCTGAATCAGAAGTAACCGGACTGACTACAAGAATGCTCGCGGCGGTATAATGTGCCGGTTAGTAAGCGGTTATGGGGCGGTTATTAACAAGTTTGCATGAAATCGATTCGCCATTCCTACACAAAACCACATAGTCGTCGACTAAAAAAAATCAGATTTTATGAAAACTACTCTACCAACAAAAATAAGTGACCCCGCGATGGAATTGGGTCTCTGTCGCTAATATCTGCAGCCCTCAGACACCAGCCGACAGATTCCGTGGTGGAAACTCTTCTCCGTATGTGCTGCGGTTCCTTCCGGCACTCGCCAATGATGCCACTCACTTCTTAGGCTGGATTTGAATTATGGATTCTGAGATCGGCGCACGATCCGCAGTAAAACGCGGGCATTCATTTTCGAATTTTCCTTCACACTCGCGGATACGAATTGCGGATTCCGCGAGTGGAAGAAAAATCACGGCATGCTCTATTTTACCCCAGAATCTGCATAGACGGCTTCCATTGATGTCAATGGAGGCGTCCGACCCGCAGCCCATGCACAATTAACATTGCATATGGGTTGCATTTACCCGGATCATCGCTAAGTGACGGCACAGGAAGGGAAAAACAAACTGTACTGTGCATGACCGCCCGCGGGCCTCCACGGTCATCCGCAGTGCAGGTGGTGGACGTACGCAGGGGCACCGGCCAGGTACATAGCTGGAATGCGCTGTGGGCCTCCCGACCCGCTGGTGTGAGCCCGGCCTCACTCCTCTAACTCTCAGCTCATGTCTACATCAGAGCATCCGGCACAGAGCAGCGGTAAAATGTTGCATCTGGGATAAATGATAGGATGAGGATGTTGCTGGATCGGAGCGGCGATGGTCAACGGGTCGGTCAGGTGACATTCGTATTTGTCATAGAATGGACTCAGCGGTCCAGTTCCCTGCTTACATGATGAATGCAAACCAAATATAAGTGTGAACCATGGCCAGCATTAGCTATGTGTGACCCATGCAGTCACAGAGGGTTCAGGTCACCAGCTTGTAGAGCGGACACCAGGCCAATGTAGCCCCTTTAGATCTACCTGGTCTACCTTCCTCAGTTCAGCAGCATCTTCTGCAGCTACATGAATCATCCTGCCTCCTCCCCTCAGATGTCCTAAGGCACTTGTATCAGCACTTGACACAGGTTCTGGTGCTGTATCTATGTTATAAGCTTGGCTCTGGTGCTGTATCTTTGTTATAAGCTTGGTTCTGGTGCTGTATCTTTGTTATAAGCTTGGTTCTGGTGCTGTATCTATGTATGGAGTTACATTTTGGGGCTGTATTTATGCACTGAACTTGGTTGTCGTGCTGTATTCATGGACTGAGAGTAGCTTTGGTACTGTCCTTGTTATAAGCTTGGTTCTTGATCTGTATCTATTTCCTGAGCTGTTCTGGTGTGGGTACGCTGCTATCTTGCTGCTTTTTGCACAAGCAGAATACAGACAGGCTGCCTATCAGTGCAATATATACTGAATATAATTTTTCTTATTATTTTTTTGTGCAACGTGTGACAATCAAGAAGAGGCCTGCACACTCAGCGGTTTCTAAGGGGTAGCTGAGAAGCTGTGTCATGATGGCGAGTACTGCATTGTCCTCTATATAATCTTGTGCACAGATGAAGGTAGACAACAGGATATGGATGACTAATGGAATTAGGTGAACGTGACGCTAGTGCCTGACTTAAAAGATCATGATAGAGAAATAAGACTAACACACGTATTTGAGTAAATGCAGCCACACCATTTACTATTAAAGGTGGCAGTCTGCAAGAATATTAAACAGTAGAACCTGCATATGCATAGTTTAAACCCTGATACATAAACAAACAAGCCCTGGGGAGGCAGCACCTGAGATAAGGGAAAGCTATAGAGAGACTGAGGAGGACTGAAAACCCCTATCAACCAAACTAACAGTAAATTGCCAACCTGAAACATGAGATACGATTCTCCAGTACTATCTCTGTGTGTTGGCTGTTTGGTGGCAGCAGGAATGGAAGGCATGGCTTGGAAGGATTTCAGATCTTGAAGACAAGCCCAGGCTTCTCTCAGCGTAGTGGGTGATTGATCAGCTGCCCACAGGGTTTCTGGAGAGTTGGAAGTAGGCTTCTCTAGTTACAGGACAGGGGAAGAGAAGCCAGTAACAGGGCTTCACCTGGCTGCCAACATTCTCCCCCCCCCCCCCCTACTTCTCCCTCTCTATCTCCACACTGACCTGTTCCCCGTCTCTCAACACTTTTATAATTACCTAGTGTGACACAGATCTGGGGAAAGGGAAAAACTCCACTTTCCTGAAACTCAGGGCTCTTTTTTCAGCTTGGTTATGGTTGGCTCCCTCAGGGAACTTCTTCCTTCTGCTGCATCACATGATCTATGACAATAGAAAGTCTTTCAGCAATTGCAGTAAAGTAAAAATGACTAGGCTAAATTAACTATTTAGTTAATGTGATAATAAGGCTCCCTGGGGAGGAATAGGGAAGTGTACATTCTTTTATGTTTTTTTTATGACAGAACCCCTTCAAAGCCTCAATTTATCTATCTATCTATCTATCTATCTATCTATCTATCTATCTCCTATCTATCTATCTCCTATCTATCTATCTCCTATCTATCTCATATCTATCTATCTCATATCTATCTATCTATCTATCTCATATCTATCTCTCTATCTATCTTTCTTCTATCTATCTCCTATCTATCTCTCTATCTATCTTTCTTCTATCTCCTATCTATCTCTCTATCTATCTTTCTTCTATCTATCTCCTATCTATCTATTAGAGATGAGCGAGCATACTTGCTAAGGGCAATTACTCGATCGAGCATTACTCGAACTGCCCTCTCGGGAGCAAAGATTCGGCTGCCGGCGGAGGGCGGGAAGCGGTGGGGGAGAGCGGGGAGGAACGGAGGGGAGATCTCTCTCTCCAGCCCACTCCCCCGTGCTCATAGCTGTAGATCATCTGTCACCCGCGCCGGCAGCCGAACCTTTTCTTCCGAGCGGGGAAATACTCGCTAAGGACAATGCTCTATTGAGCAATTATCCTTAGCGAGTATGCTCGCTCAGCTCTACTATATATCTATTTATCTATCTATATATTTCATATCTATCTATCTAGCTATCTATCCATCTCATATCTATCTCATATCTATCTATCTCCTATCTATCTAATTATCTATCTCATATCTATCTATCTATATATTTCATATCTATCTATCTATCTCCTATCTATCTCATACCTATCTATCTCATATTTATCTATTTATCTCATATCTATCTATCTTCTATCCATCTATCTCCTATCTATCTATCTATTTATCTATCTCATATCCATCTATCAAGTATCTATCTATCTATCCATCTCTTATCTATCTCTATCTCCTATCTATCTCTATCTCATATCTATCTCTATCTCATATCGATCTCTCTATCTCATATCCATCTATCGATCTATCTATCTAACTATTTCATATCTATCTATCTTCTATCCATCTATCTCACATCTATCGATCTATCTAATATCTATCTATCTCCTATCTATCTCATATCTATCTATCTATCTTCTATCCTTCTATCTCCTATCTATCTATCTATTTATCTATCTCATATCCATCTATCAAATATCTATCTATCTATCCATCTCTTATCTATCTCTATCTCCTATCTATCTCTATCTCATATCTATCTCTATCTCATATCGATCTCTCTCTATCTCATATCTATCCTATCTATCTCATATCCATCTATCGATCTATCTATCTAACTATTTCATATCTATTTATCTGTCTCCTATCTATTTATCTGTTTCTATCACAGATAGAAGATAGATAGATATATCTCCTATCTATCTATCTCTATCTCTTATCTATCTATCTCTATCTCCTATCTATCTCTATCTCATATCTATCTCTCTCTGTCTCATATCTATCCTATCTATCTATCTCATATCTATCTATCTCATATCAATCTCTCTCTATCTATCTCATATCAATCTCTCTCTATCTCATATCTATCTCTCTATCTCATATCTATCTCATATCTATCTATCTCATATCAATCTCTCTCTATCTATCTCATATCAATCTCTCTCTATCTCATATCTATCTATCTATCTCCAATCTATCTATCTCATCTCATATCTATCTTCTATCTATCTCCTATCTATCTCCTATCTATCTATCTTCTATCTATCTCCTATCTATCTCATATCCATCTCCTATCTATTTACCTCATATCTCTCTATTTATCTATCTGCTATCTATCTATCTTTCTATCTCATATCTATCTCTCTCTATCTCATATCTCTCTCTCTCTCTCTATCTCATAACTATCTCTCTCTATCTCATATCTATCCTATCTATGTATCTTCTATCTATCTCCAATCTATCTCATATCTCTATCTTCTATCTATCTCATATCATATCAATCTCTCTCTATATCCTATCTATCTCATATCTATCTGTCTATCTATCTCATATCTATCTATCTATCTATCTCCTATCTATCTATCTCCTATCTATTTATCTCATATCTATCTATTTATCTATCTCCTATCTATCTCATATCTATCTATCTATCTCATATATATCTATCTAATTCATATCTATCTATCTTCTATCAATCTTCTATCTATCTCTATCTCTCTCTCATATCTATCTCTCTCTATTTAATATCTATCTACCTCATATCTACCAATCTCATATCTATCTATATATTTCATATCTATCTCATATCTATCTATCTTCTATCAATCTATCAATCTCATATCTATCTATCTATCTCTATCTCATATCTATCTATCTCTATCTCATATCTATCTATCTCTATCTCATATCTATCTATCTCTATCTCATATCTATCTATCTCTATCTCATATCTGTCTCTCTTTATCTCATATCTATCTCTCTCTATCTCATATCTATCTATGTATCTATCTGCAATCTATCTATCTCCTATCTATCTATCTCATATCTATCTATCTATCTATCTCATATCTATCTATATATCTATTTTTTATATCTATCTCTATCTAATATCTCTCTATCTATTTCATATCTATCTATCTCATATCTATCTATCTATCTCATATCTATCTATATATCTATTTTTTATATCTATCTCTATCTAATATCTCTCTATCTATTTCATATCTATCTATCTCATATCTATCTATCTATCTCATATCTATCTATCTTCTATCAATCTCCTATCTATCTATCTATCTATCTCATATCTATCTATCTCCTATCTATCTCATATCTATCTATCTCCTATCTATCTCATATCTATCTATCTCATATCTATCTATCTATCTATCAATCTATCTATCTCATATCTATCTCTCTATCTATCTTTCTTCTATCTATCTCCTATCTATTAGAGATGAGCGAGCATACTTGCTAAGGGCAATTACTCGATCGAGCATTACTCGAACTGCCCTCTCGGGAGCAAAGATTCGGCTGCCGGCGGAGGGCGGGAAGCGGTGGGGGAGAGCGGGGAGGAACGGAGGGGAGATCTCTCTCTCCAGCCCACTCCCCCCTGCTCATAGCTGTAGATCATCTGTCACCCGCGCCGGCAGCCGAACCTTTTCTTCCGAGCGGGGAAATACTCGCTAAGGACAATGCTCTATTGAGCAATTGTCCTTAGCGAGTATGCTCGCTCAGCTCTACTATATATCTATTTATCTATCTATATATTTCATATCTATCTATCTAGCTATCTATCCATCTCCTATCTATCTAATTATCTATCTCATATCTATCTATCTATATATTTCATATCTATCTATCTATCTCCTATCTATCTCCTATCTATCTCATACCTATCTATCTCATATTTATCTATTTATCTCATATCTATCTATCTTCTATCCATCTATCTCACGTCTCTATCGATCTATCTATCTAATATCTATCTATCTCCTATCTATTTATCTATCTCATATCCATCTATCAAGTATCTATCTCCTATCTCCTATCTATCTCTATCTCATATCTATCTCTATCTCATATCTATCTCTATCTCATATCTCTCTCTATCTCATATCGATCTCTCTATCTCATATCTATCCTATCTATCTAACTATTTCATATCTATCTATCTTCTATCCATCTATCTCACATCTATCGATCTATCTATCTAATATCTATCTATCTCCTATCTATCTCATATCTATCTATTTATCTATCTCATATCCATCTATCAAGTATCTATCTATCCATCTCTTATCTATCTCTATCTCTATCTCATATCGATCTCTCTCTATCTCATATTTATCCTATCTATCTCATATCCATCTATCGATCTATCTATCTAACTATTTCATATCTATTTATCTGTCTCCTATCTATTTATCTGTCTCTATCACAGATAGAAGATAGATAGATATATCTCCTATCTATCTATCTATCTATCTATCTATCTATCTCTATCTCCTATCTATCTCTATCTCATATCAATCTCTCTCTGTCTCATATCTATCCTATCTATCTATCTCATATCTATCTATCTCATATCAATCTCTCTCTATCTCATATCTATCTCTCTATCTCATATATATCTATCTATCTCCAATCTATCTATCTCATCTCATATCTATCTTCTATCTATCTCCTATCTATCTATCTTCTATCTATCTCCTATCTATCTCATATCCATCTCCTATCTATTTACCTCATATCTCTCTATTTATCTATCTGCTATCTATCTATCTTTCTATCTCATATCTATCTATCTTTCTATCTCATATCTATCTATCTCTATCTCATATCTCTCTCTCTCTCTATCTCATAACTATCTCTCTCTATCTCATATCTATCCTATCTATGTATCTTCTATCTATCTCCAATCTATCTCATATCTCTATCTTCTATCTATCTCATATCATATCAATCTCTCTCTATATCCTATCTATCTCCTATCTATCTATCTATCTATCTATCTATCTATCTATCTATCTATCTATCTATCTATCTATCTCATATCTATCTCCTATCTATTTATCTCATATCTATCTATTTATCTATCTCATATCTATCTATCTATCTATCTATCTCATATATATATATCTAATTCATATCTATCTATCTTCTATCAATCTTCTATCTATCTATCTCTATCTCTCTCTCATATCTATCTCTCTCTATTTAATATCTATCTACCTCATATCTACCAATCTCATATCTATCTATATATTTCATATCTATCTATCTCATATCTATCTATCTTCTATCAATCTATCTATCAATCTCATATCTATCTATCTCTATCTCATATCTATCTATCTCTATCTCATATCTATCTATCTCTATCTCATATCTATCTATCTCTATCTCATATCTGTCTCTCTTTATCTCATATCTATCTCTCTCTATCTCATATCTATCTCATATCTATCTATGTATCTATCTGCAATCTATCTATCTCCTATCTATCTATCTCCTATCTATCTATCTCATATCTATCTATCTATCTCATATCTATCTATCTATCTCATATCTATCTATCTATCTCATATCTATCTATATATCTATTTCATATCTATCTCTATCTAATATCTCTCTATCTATTTCATATCTATCTATCTCATATCTATCTATCTCATATCTATCTATCTATCTATCTATCTATCTATCTATCTATCTATCTATCTATCTCTATCTCTCTATCTCATATCTATCTATCTCATATCTACCAATCTCATATCTATCTATATATCTATCAATCTCATATCTGTCTCTCTTTATCTCATATCTATCACTCTCTATCTCATATCTATCTTCTATCTATCTCTCTCTATCTCATACCCATCTATCTTCTATCTATCTCCTATCTATCTATCTCCTATCTATCTGTCTATCTCATATCTATCTATCTCCTATCTATCTATCTATCTATCTCATATCTATCTATCTCCTATCTATCTCATATCTATCTATCTCCTATCTATCTCATATCTATCTATCTCCTATCTATCTCATATCTATCTATCTCCTATCTGTCTCATATCTATCTATCTATCTCATATCTATCTATCTAATATCTATTTATCTATCTATCTTCTATCTATCTCCTATCTATCTATTAGAGATGAGCGAGCATACTTGCTAAGGGCAATTACTCGATCGAGCATTACTCGAACTGCCCTCTCGGGAGCAAAGATTCGGCGGAGGGCGGGAAGCGGTGGGGGAGAGCGGGGAGGAACGGAGGGGAGATCTCTCTCTCCAGCCCACTCCCCCCTGCTCATAGCTGTAGATCATCTGTCACCCGCGCCGGCAGCCGAACCTTTTCTTCCGAGCGGGGAAATACTCGCTAAGGACAATGCTCTATTGAGCAATTGTCCTTAGCGAGTATGTTCGCTCAGCTCTACTATATATCTATTTATCTATCTATATATTTCATATCCATCTATCTAGCTATCTATCCATCTCATATCTATCTATATATCTATCTCATATCTATCTATCTCCTATCTATCTAATATCTATCTATCTATATATTTCATATCTATCTATCTATCTCCTATCTATCTCCTATCTATCTCCTATCTATCTCATACCTATCTATCTCATATTTATCTATTTATCTCATATCTATCTATCTTCTATCCATCTATCTCACGTCTCTATCGATCTATCTATCTAATATCTATCTATCTCCTATCTATCTATCTATTTATCTATCTCATATCCATCTATCAAGTATCTATCTCCTATCTCCTATCTATCTCTATCTCATATCTATCTCTATCTCATATCTATCTCTATCTCATATCTCTCTCTATCTCATATCGATCTCTCTATCTCATATCTATCCTATCTATCTAACTATTTCATATCTATCTATCTTCTATCCATCTATCTCACATCTATCGATCTATCTATCTAATATCTATCTATCTCCTATCTATCTCATATCTATCTATTTATCTATCTCATATCCATCTATCAAGTATCTATCTATCCATCTCTTATCTATCTCTACCTCTATCTCATATCGATCTCTCTCTATCTCATATTTATCCTATCTATCTCATATCCATCTATCGATCTATCTATCTAACTATTTCATATCTATTTATCTGTCTCCTATCTATTTATCTGTCTCTATCACAGATAGAAGATAGATAGATATATCTCCTATCTATCTATCTATCTATCTATCTATCTCATATCTATCTCTATCTCATATCAATCTCTCTCTGTCTCATATCTATCCTATCTATCTATCTCATATCTATCTATCTCATATCAATCTCTCTCTATCTATCTCATATCAATCTCTCTCTATCTCATATCTATCTCTCTATCTCATATATATCTATCTATCTCCAATCTATCTATCTCATCTCATATCTATCTTCTATCTATCTCCTATCTATCTCCTATCTATCTATCTTCTATCTATCTCCTATCTATCTCATATCCATCTCCTATCTATTTACCTCATATCTCTCTATTTATCTATCTGCTATCTATCTATCTTTCTATCTCATATCTATCTATCTTTCTATCTCATATCTATCTATCTCTATCTCATATCTCTCTCTCTCTATCTCATAACTATCTCTCTCTATCTCATATCTATCCTATCTATGTATCTTCTATCTATCTCCAATCTATCTCATATCTCTATCTTCTATCTATCTCATATCATATCAATCTCTCTCTATCCTATCTATCTCATATCTATCTATCTCCTATCTATCTATCTCCTATCTATCTATCTATCTCATATCTATCTCATATCTATTTATCTCATATCTATCTATTTATCTATCTCATATCTATCTATCTATCTATCTATCTATCTCATATATATATATCTAATTCATATCTATCTATCTTCTATCAATCTTCTATCTATCTATCTCTATCTCTCTCTCATATCTATCTCTCTCTATTTAATATCTATCTACCTCATATCTACCAATCTCATATCTATCTATATATTTCATATCTATCTATCTCATATCTATCTATCTTCTATCAATCTATCTATCAATCTCATATCTATCTATCTCTATCTCATATCTATCTATCTCTATCTCATATCTATCTATCTCTATCTCATATCTGTCTCTCTTTATCTCATATCTATCTCTCTCTATCTCATATCTATCTCATATCTATCTATGTATCTATCTGCAATCTATCTATCTCCTATCTATCTATCTCATATCTATCTATCTATCTCATATCTATCTATCTATCTATTTCATATCTATCTCTATCTCATATCTCTCTATCTATTTCATATCTATCTATCTCATATCTATCTATCTCATATCTATCTATCTATCTCATATCTATCTCATATCTATCTATCTTCTATCAATCAATCTATCTATCTATCTATCTATCTCTATCTCTCTATCTCATATCTATCTATCTCATATCTACCAATCTCATATCTATCTATATATCTATCAATCTCATATCTGTCTCTCTTTATCTCATATCTATCACTCTCTATCTCATATCTATCTTCTATCTATCTCTCTCTATCTCATACCCATCTATCTTCTATCTATCTCCTATCTATCTCCTATCTATCTGTCTATCTCATATCTATCTATCTCCTATCTATCTATCTCATATCTATCTATCTCCTATCTATCTCATATCTATCTATCTCATATCTATCTATCTCCTATCTATCTCATATCTATCTATCTCCTATCTGTCTCATATCTATCTATCTATCTCATATCTATCTATCTAATATCTATTTATCTATCTATCTCATATCTATCTCTCTATCTATCTTCTATCTATCTCCTATCTATCTATTAGAGATGAGCGAGCATACTTGCTAAGGGCAATTACTCGATCGAGCATTACTCGAACTGCCCTCTCGGGAGCAAAGATTCGGCGGAGGGCGGGAAGCGGTGGGGGAGAGCGGGGAGGAACGGAGGGGAGATCTCTCTCTCCAGCCCACTCCCCCCTGCTCATAGCTGTAGATCATCTGTCACCCGCGCCGGCAGCCGAACCTTTTCTTCCGAGCGGGGAAATACTCGCTAAGGACAATGCTCTATTGAGCAATTGTCCTTAGCGAGTATGTTCGCTCAGCTCTACTATATATCTATTTATCTATCTATATATTTTTCATATCCATCTATCTAGCTATCTATCCATCTCATATCTATCTATATATCTATCTCATATCTATCTATCTCCTATCTATCTAATATCTATCTATATATTTCATATCTATCTATCTATCTCCTATCTATCTCCTATCTATCTTCTATCTATCTCATACCTATCTATCTCATATTTATCTATTTATCTCATATCTATCTATCTTCTATCCATCTATCTCACATCTATCGATCTATCTATCTAATATCTATCTATCTCCTATCTATCTATTTATCTATCTCATATCCATCTATCAAGTATCTATCTATCTATCCATCTCTTATCTATCTCTATCTCCTATCTATCTCCTATCTATCTCTATCTCATATCTATCTCTATCTCCTATCTATCTCTATCTCATATCTATCTCTATCTCATATCGATCTCTCTCTATCTCATATCTATCCTATCTATCTCATATCCATCTATCTCCTATCTATCTATCTATCTATCTCATATCTATCTATCTATATATTTCATATCTATCTATCTATCTATCTCCTATCTATCTCCTATCTATCTTCTATCTATCTCATACCTATCTATCTCATATTTATCTATTTATCTCATATCTATCTATCTTCTATCCATCTATCTCACATCTATCGATCTATCTATCTAATATCTATCTATCTCCTATCTATCTCATATCTATCTATTTATCTATCTCATATCCATCTATCAAGTATCTATCTATCTATCCATCTCTTATCTATCTCTATCTCCTATCTATCTCTATCTCATATCTATCTCTATCTCATATCGATCTCTCTCTATCTCATATCTATCCTATCTATCTCATATCAATCTATCGATCTATCTATCTAACTATTTCATATCTATTTATCTGTCTCCTATCTATTTATCTGTCTCTATCACAGATAGAAGATAGATAGATATATATCCTATCTATCTATCTCTATCTCTTATCTATCTATCTATCTCTATCTCCTATCTATCTCTATCTCATATCAATCTCTCTCTGTCTCATATCTATCCTATCTATCTATCTCATATCTATCTATCTCATATCAATCTCTCTCTATCTATCTCATATCAATCTCTCTCTATCTCATATCTATCTCTCTATCTCATATATATCTATCTATCTCCAATCTATCTATCTCATCTCCTATCTATCTCCTATCTATCTTCTATCTATCTCCTATCTATCTCATATCCATCTCCTATCTATTTACCTCATATCTCTCTATTTATCTATCTGCTATCTATCTATCTTTCTATCTCATATCTATCTATCTCTATCTCATATCTATCTCTCTCTATCTCATAACTATCTCTCTCTATCTCATATCTATCCTATCTATGTATCTTCTATCTATCTCCAATCTATCTCATATCTCTATCTTCTATCTATCTCATATCATATCAATCTCTCTCTATATCCTATCTATCTCATATCTATCTATCTATCTATCTATCTATCTCCTATCTATCTATCTATCTATCTATCTATCTATCTATCTATCTATCTCATATCTATCTCCTATCTATTTATCTCATATCTATCTATTTATCTATCTCCTATCTATCTCATATCTATCTATCTATATATCTATCTAATTCATATCTATCAATCTTCTATCTATCTATCTCTATCTCTCTCTCATATCTATCTCTCTCTATTTAATATCTATCTACCTCATATCTCCCAATCTCATATCTATCTATATATTTCATATCTATCTCATATCTATCTATCTTCTATCAATCTATCTATCTTCTATCAATCTATCTATCAATCTATCTATCTATCTATCTCTATCTCATATCTATCTCTCTCTATCTCATATCCATCTATCTTCTATCTATCTATCTCCTATCTATCTGTCTCATATCTCTCTCTATCTCCTATCTATCTCATATTTATCTATCTATTTATCTCATATCTATCTATCCATCTATCTCCTATCTATCTATCTATCTATCTATCTATCTATCTATCTATCTATCTATCTCCTATCTATCCATCTACCTCATATCTATCTATCTATCTTTCTCATATCTATCTATCTATCTATCTCCTATCTATCTATCTATCTATCTATCTATCTATCTATCTATCTATCTATCTATCTATCTATCTCCTATGTATCTATCTGTCTATCTATCTCCTATCTATCTATCCCATATATCTATCTATCTCATATTTATCTATCTATTTCATATCTATCTATCTAGCTATCTAGCTATCCATCTATCTCATGTCTATCTATCTATCTCCTATCTATCTATCTCATATTTATCTATCTATCTATTTCATATCTATCTATCTATCTCCTATCTATCTATCTATCTATCCCATATCTATCTATCTATCCATCTATCTCCTATCTATCTATCTCCTATCTATCCATCTATCTCATATCTATCTATCTCCTATCTATCTATCTATCTCCTATCTATCTATCTATTTCATATCTATCTATCTATCTATCTCCTATCTATCCATCAATCTCCTATCTATCTCCTATCTATCTCTTATCTATCTATCTATCTATCTATCTATCTATCTATCTATCTATCTCCTATCTATCTCCTATCTATCTATCTCCTATCTATCTATCTTATATCTATCTATATATCTATCTATCTCATATCTATCTATCATCTATCTCTCTCTATCTCATATCCATCTATCTTATATCTATCTCTCTCTATCTCATATCCATCTATCTTATATCTATCTCTCTCTATCTCATATCCATCTATCTTCTATCTATCTATCTCCAATCTATCTATCTCATATCTCTCTCTATCTCCTATCTATCTATCTATCTATTTCATATCTATCTATCTCCTATCTATCTATCTCATATCTATCTATGTATCTTCTATCTATCTATCTATTTCATATCTATCTATCTATGTATCTCATATCTATCTATCTATCCCCTATCTATCTATCTATCTATCTATCTATCTATCTATCCATCTATCTCCTATCTATTTCCTATCTACCTCCTAGCTACCTCCTAGCTACCTCCTATCAATCTCCTATCAATCTCCTATCTATCTCCTATCTATCTCTTATCTATCTCTTATCTATCTCCTTTCTATCTCCTATCTATCTCCTATCAATCTCCTATCATTCTCCTATATCTATCTATCCCATATCTATCTATCCTATATCTATCTATCTATCGATCACATATCTATCTATCTCATATCTATCTATCTGCGATCTATCTCCTATCTATCTATCCCATATCTATCTATCTATCTATCTATCTATCTATCTATCTATCCCATATCTATCTATCTATCTATCTATCCCATATCTATCTATCTATCTATCCCATATCTATCTATCCCATATCTATCTATCCCATATCTATCTATCTATCTATCTATCGATCACATATCTATCTATCTATCTATCTATCCCATATCTATCTATCCCATATCTATCTATCCCATATCTATCTATCTATCTATCGATCACATATCTATCTATCTATCTATCCCATATCTATCTATCTATCTATCTATCCCATATCTATCTATCTATCTATCTATCGATCACATATCTATCTATCTATCGATCACATATCTATCTATCTATCTATCGATCACATATCTATCTATCTATCTATCTATATCATATCTATCTATCTATCTATCTATCTATCTATATCATATCTATCTCCTATCTATCTATCTATCTATCTATCTATATCATATCTATCTCCTATCTATCTATCGATCACATATCTATCTATCTATCTATCGATCACATATCTATCTATCTATCGATCACATATCTATCTATCTATCGATCACATATCTATCTATCTATCTATCGATCACATATCTATCTATCTATCTATCTATCGATCACATATCTATCTATCTATCTATCTATCTATATCATATCTATCTCCTATCTATCTATCTATCTATCTATATCATATCTATCTCCTATCTATCTATCGATCACATATCTATCTATCTATCGATCACATATCTATCTATCTATCTATCGATCACATATCTATCTATCTATCGATCACATATCTATCTATCTATCGATCACATATCTATCTATCTATCGATCACATATCTATCTATCTATCGATCACATATCTATCTATCTATCACATATCTATCTATCTCCTATCTATCTATCGATCACATATCTATCTATCTATCTATCTATCTCCTATCTATCTATCGATCACATATCTATCTATCTATCTCCTATCTATCTATCGATCACATATCTATCTATCTATCGATCACATATCTATCTATCTATCGATCACATATCTATCTATCTATCGATCACATATCTATCTATCTATCGATCACATATCTATCTATCTATCTATCTATCGATCACATATCTATCTATCTATCACATATCTATCTATCTCCTATCTATCTATCGATCACATATCTATCTATCTATCTATCTCCTATCTATCTATCGATCACATATCTATCTATCTATCGATAACATATCTATCTATCTATCTATCTATCTATCTATCAATCACATATCTATCTATCTATCTATCTATCTCCTATCTATCTATCGATCACATATCTATCTATCTATCTATCTATCTATCTATCGATCACATATCTATCTATCTATCTATCTATCTATCGATCACATATCTATCTATCTATCTATCTATCTATCTATCGATCACATATCTATCTATCTATCTATCTATCTATCTATCGATCACATATCTATCTATCTATCGATCACATATCTATCTATCTATCTATCGATCACATATCTATCTATCTATCTATCTATCGATCACATATCTATCTATCTATCTATCTATCGATCACATATCTATCTATCTATCTATCGATCACATATCTATCTATCTATCTATCTATCTATCTATCTATCTATCTCCTGTCTCCTGTCTTTCTTGCTCTTTTAATTATTCCTGGCTACCCATATAATTAGTATATTGTCTAATCCTCGAGCTGCAGCAGATCCATAAATCAATTAATTTGCTGCAGTTTCGGGCTCGGACCATCTGGGCGAGCTACATGAACGGGTTTAGCGGGGTCAGTGAGTAGATGTGGAAGTGACTTCCCGGCGGTGTTGCAGAGACATTTATACCACAGATCGACTCCAGCGCACAAGCATTCTCAGCCGGAGTTCAGCTCTGCAGGTGAATCATGCCCTCTCCGGCTTTATTACAGCAGGACGTGCTTTGTGCATCTTCCTCGGTCCATTACAGAAGGCTCTTTATTTGCTGGCCTGCTGGGTCAATGTAAATGTGTTCTCTGTGCGCCTCTATCATCAGACGTGGAGCATGCTTGTAGACATGCCGTATGTCTGCCAAGGTGCAAATAGTGCTCAGATGTATCAACGGGCGGAGATGCAACACCCCGGGCATTATCCTCACTCACCTGTCTGGCAGTGCATTATGGGGGAGCGCCTGCTGCTGCGGCCGTCCTCCTAAATGCGACTGATTGTCCGCGATGCAGATGTCTTGGCACAGAGGAGCCTTCCTCGCCCTCCAGCTGCTCTCCCTGCTCGCAGCATCTCAGTAGGGCTACGTTCACACCTTGGGGGCCCCGGACCCCCGCCCCGCATGTGAGTGAAATCTGCTGTGAAAATCTGCCCCATAAATCGCCACGCTGCAGATGACAAATGTGCGATCCAAGATCCGCTGCAGATTTTCTCTGCAACATGTAGATGCGATTTCTTAAAATCCCGCCAACGACGCTCATGCCATAAACGCTGCAGATAGTCTAATGCCACCGCTGAGACCCCACAGCCCTCCCGCCCCCTGAGCGCACTCTGAGGTGCGATGCTCTGCACACTTGGGGTAGATCCGCAATAATCCGATCATTTTGGTGCAAATCTGCAGCAGATTTAATCTTTTAAATGCAGCTGTGAAGTCGGTTGTGGATCCGCATCAAAATCCGAAGTAATGCAGATTTTCTGCTGCGTGTGAATGCACCCTAAACACAGAATACCCTCCGACCTCTACAAACACCCGCAGCTACGGGCGGCTTCACACGGGCAGATTTGTACACGTAAAAATTGTGTGTGCAATACGCAGAGAATGGAACCCGTTCAAATCAGTGGGTTCACTTACATCTCCTTTTTTGCACGCACATTCCTCATGGGCACAAGAAAGCAGTACCCGCTCTGTTTTGGGCACATTTACGCACCAACAGTCCTCATGGAAGTCTATGGGGAATGTGTAAATGCGGAACTGGATGCAAGAAGCACTGTGCAATTCTGCTGTGAAACGTGCACACATGGGGCTGATTAGGCTGCATCGCCATTAACATCAGGCCGGGGGGGGGGGAGGGGTTCCCGCATCCATGTGAACATGTCCTGTGTGCGCAAAAAAGTACAGCAAATGTGCAAACACCTGCATAAAGCGCCTCATTCACGGTGCAAACGTGCTGCACTGAGGTGCATGCAAAAACGCATGAATTCTCATGTGAAGCCGCTGTAAGCCGTGTATTTCTGCCACATACTTTGTTGCCCCTCTCTGGATGCAGAATTTCCAGCCCGGATTTGTGTTAAAAAGTGACTTATCCTCAAGTCCGAGGCAGAAAAATCCATATTGTGAACACGGCGACGTTCACCCCCATTCAAATGATTGGGGTGTAGAACTTGCATGGATTTTGGTGTGGAATCTGTGCCAAACTCCTCCATGTGAACAGTCAAGATGCTCAGAAAGCCCCGCAGCTCCCAAAATGTCTTCTGTGTAATACAGTAAGTAGCGGATGAGGAGGGGGATGCAGCTGCAGATTTTCCCTTCTTGTTGGTGGATGAAGGAGGAGCAGCAGGTAGGAGACACCTGGTTGGTGCAGGAAGCAAAGCATAGCTAGGACCTCACACTGGGTACAGCATCCCGCAGGGAGAAGGGAGGAGCCCCCCAATCTGCAGGCTGCGCCCACCTTTCTGGCCGCTCTCCATCTAGGATTCTCTCCCAGGAAGGGCTGCGGTGCTGTTTTGCAGTGATTAGTCCTTTACAAATGGACACAAGTCTTCTTTGAAATGTATCAGAGCCGCATATTCTCCGGATTTACCTCCTAGATTGTATTCTTTAATTAACGTCCTTTTTAATAAGGCGACGCATCGCCGTTCAGCTTCTTTCACCTCGGATCCAGCAGGAACGCTGATAGGGCAGCTTTACAGGGTAATGAATACCGAGATATGAAGGGAGAGCAACTAATTGTCTAATTATCCGTACGATGCAGGAATCCTCCAGACACTGTTTGTTGGAAGTGCAGAAGAAGTGAGCTGTCGCCCCTGGGCTGAGACAATTCTCCAAAAAATCACAGAGGTGAGGAAAAAGAAAAAAACAAACACATTCACTGAAAAAGCCAAAAATACCTGAAGGTCTGCAAAGCAGACACGGTCGCCATAGGCACGATCGCCATAAGGCAGGCACAATCGCCACCGGCACAATCGCCGTAGGGCAGGCGCAATGGCCTTAAGCCCTGAGGATATGTAGTCAGCCAGACAATAATGTGTGGAGGAGCAACTTGTTCCTGGCAAGCTAATATGCAGTCACCCACTCAACCCAGCCCAAAATGGGGAGGAGTGACTGCATATACTAAAAGCCTGCACATGTGAACGATACCAAAGATGTCAGCCATAGATAGGTGGTGACCCACCATACAGGATATCAACCCTGGCTGATATGACAGCGGGTTGCCCTGTATCTCTAAGGTGGGCCACACTGGCTGACATCTTGGGCTCCCCCACCAACTAGCAAACTACATACAAAAGTACTAATGCATACTGATAAAATGCGGGTGTTAGTACTGCATTTTGGCCAAAACGCATAGGCTGACGGACCGCGTCGAGGTCACACCGCTTCCGTCAGTACCTACGCTAACTCACGATAAATTACATAAAATCACAGAGGTGAGGAAAAAGAAAAAAACAAACACATTCACTGAAAAAGCCAAAAATACCTGAAGGTCTGCAAAGCAGACACGGTCGCCATAGGCACGATCGCCATAAGGCAGGCACAATCGCCACCGGCACAATCGCCGTAGGGCAGGCGCAATGGCCTTAAGCCCTGAGGATATGTAGTCAGCCAGACAATAATGTGTGGAGGAGCAACTTGTTCCTGGCAAGCTAATATGCAGTCACCCACTCAACCCAGCCCAAAATGGGGAGGAGTGACTGCATATACTAAAAGCCTGCACATGTGAACGATACCAAAGATGTCAGCCATAGATAGGTGGTGACCCACCATACAGGATATCAACCCTGGCTGATATGACAGCGGGTTGCCCTGTATCTCTAAGGTGGGCCACACTGGCTGACATCTTGGGCTCCCCCACCAACTAGCAAACTACATACAAAAGTACTAATGCATACTGATAAAATGCGGGTGTTAGTACTGCATTTTGGCCAAAACGCATAGGCTGACGGACCGCGTCGAGGTCACACCGCTTCCGTCAGTACCTACGCTAACTCACGATAAATTACATAAAATCACAGAGGTGAGGAAAAAGAAAAAAACAAACACATTCACTGAAAAAGCCAAAAATACCTGAAGGTCTGCAAAGCAGACACGGTCGCCATAGGCACGATCGCCATAAGGCAGGCACAATCGCCACCGGCACAATCGCCGTAGGGCAGGCGCAATGGCCTTAAGCCCTGAGGATATGTAGTCAGCCAGACAATAATGTGTGGAGGAGCAACTTGTTCCTGGCAAGCTAATATGCAGTCACCCACTCAACCCAGCCCAAAATGGGGAGGAGTGACTGCATATACTAAAAGCCTGCACATGTGAACGATACCAAAGATGTCAGCCATAGATAGGTGGTGACCCACCATACAGGATATCAACCCTGGCTGATATGACAGCGGGTTGCCCTGTATCTCTAAGGTGGGCCACACTGGCTGACATCTTGGGCTCCCCCACCAACTAGCAAACTACATACAAAAGTACTAATGCATACTGATAAAATGCGGGTGTTAGTACTGCATTTTGGCCAAAACGCATAGGCTGACGGACCGCGTCGAGGTCACACCGCTTCCGTCAGTACCTACGCTAACTCACGATAAATTACATAAAATCACAGAGGTGAGGAAAAAGAAAAAAACAAACACATTCACTGAAAAAGCCAAAAATACCTGAAGGTCTGCAAAGCAGACACGGTCGCCATAGGCACGATCGCCATAAGGCAGGCACAATCGCCACCGGCACAATCGCCGTAGGGCAGGCGCAATGGCCTTAAGCCCTGAGGATATGTAGTCAGCCAGACAATAATGTGTGGAGGAGCAACTTGTTCCTGGCAAGCTAATATGCAGTCACCCACTCAACCCAGCCCAAAATGGGGAGGAGTGACTGCATATACTAAAAGCCTGCACATGTGAACGATACCAAAGATGTCAGCCATAGATAGGTGGTGACCCACCATACAGGATATCAACCCTGGCTGATATGACAGCGGGTTGCCCTGTATCTCTAAGGTGGGCCACACTGGCTGACATCTTGGGCTCCCCCACCAACTAGCAAACTACATACAAAAGTACTAATGCATACTGATAAAATGCGGGTGTTAGTACTGCATTTTGGCCAAAACGCATAGGCTGACGGACCGCGTCGAGGTCACACCGCTTCCGTCAGTACCTACGCTAACTCACGATAAATTACATAAAATCACAGAGGTGAGGAAAAAGAAAAAAACAAACACATTCACTGAAAAAGCCAAAAATACCTGAAGGTCTGCAAAGCAGACACGGTCGCCATAGGCACGATCGCCATAAGGCAGGCACAATCGCCACCGGCACAATCGCCGTAGGGCAGGCGCAATGGCCTTAAGCCCTGAGGATATGTAGTCAGCCAGACAATAATGTGTGGAGGAGCAACTTGTTCCTGGCAGGCTAATATGCAGTCACCCACTCAACCCAGCCCAAAATGGGGAGGAGTGACTGCATATACTAAAAGCCTGCACATGTGAACGATACCAAAGATGTCAGCCATAGATAGGTGGTGACCCACCATACAGGATATCAACCCTGGCTGATATGACAGCGGGTTGCCCTGTATCTCTAAGGTGGGCCACACTGGCTGACATCTTGGGCTCCCCCACCAACTAGCAAACTACATACAAAAGTACTAATGCATACTGATAAAATGCGGGTGTTAGTACTGCATTTTGGCCAAAACGCATAGGCTGACGGACCGCGTCGAGGTCACACCGCTTCCGTCAGTACCTACGCTAACTCACGATAAATTACATAAAATCACAGAGGTGAGGAAAAAGAAAAAAACAAACACATTCACTGAAAAAGCCAAAAATACCTGAAGGTCTGCAAAGCAGACACGGTCGCCATAGGCACGATCGCCATAAGGCAGGCACAATCGCCACCGGCACAATCGCCGTAGGGCAGGCGCAATGGCCTTAAGCCCTGAGGATATGTAGTCAGCCAGACAATAATGTGTGGAGGAGCAACTTGTTCCTGGCAAGCTAATATGCAGTCACCCACTCAACCCAGCCCAAAATGGGGAGGAGTGACTGCATATACTAAAAGCCTGCACATGTGAACGATACCAAAGATGTCAGCCATAGATAGGTGGTGACCCACCATACAGGATATCAACCCTGGCTGATATGACAGCGGGTTGCCCTGTATCTCTAAGGTGGGCCACACTGGCTGACATCTTGGGCTCCCCCACCAACTAGCAAACTACATACAAAAGTACTAATGCATACTGATAAAATGCGGGTGTTAGTACTGCATTTTGGCCAAAACGCATAGGCTGACGGACCGCGTCGAGGTCACACCGCTTCCGTCAGTACCTACGCTAACTCACGATAAATTACATAAAATCACAGAGGTGAGGAAAAAGAAAAAAACAAACACATTCACTGAAAAAGCCAAAAATACCTGAAGGTCTGCAAAGCAGACACGGTCGCCATAGGCACGATCGCCATAAGGCAGGCACAATCGCCACCGGCACAATCGCCGTAGGGCAGGCGCAATGGCCTTAAGCCCTGAGGATATGTAGTCAGCCAGACAATAATGTGTGGAGGAGCAACTTGTTCCTGGCAAGCTAATATGCAGTCACCCACTCAACCCAGCCCAAAATGGGGAGGAGTGACTGCATATACTAAAAGCCTGCACATGTGAACGATACCAAAGATGTCAGCCATAGATAGGTGGTGACCCACCATACAGGATATCAACCCTGGCTGATATGACAGCGGGTTGCCCTGTATCTCTAAGGTGGGCCACACTGGCTGACATCTTGGGCTCCCCCACCAACTAGCAAACTACATACAAAAGTACTAATGCATACTGATAAAATGCGGGTGTTAGTACTGCATTTTGGCCAAAACGCATAGGCTGACGGACCGCGTCGAGGTCACACCGCTTCCGTCAGTACCTACGCTAACTCACGATAAATTACATAAAATCACAGAGGTGAGGAAAAAGAAAAAAACAAACACATTCACTGAAAAAGCCAAAAATACCTGAAGGTCTGCAAAGCAGACACGGTCGCCATAGGCACGATCGCCATAAGGCAGGCACAATCGCCACCGGCACAATCGCCGTAGGGCAGGCGCAATGGCCTTAAGCCCTGAGGATATGTAGTCAGCCAGACAATAATGTGTGGAGGAGCAACTTGTTCCTGGCAAGCTAATATGCAGTCACCCACTCAACCCAGCCCAAAATGGGGAGGAGTGACTGCATATACTAAAAGCCTGCACATGTGAACGATACCAAATTCTCCAAGACCGTCCACGTTTAACCCTGTGAAGGTGGAGGTGGAGGAAGACATGATTGCTGGAGGTTACGGCCAACCTTAGGAATAGACCTCGTTTGACCGGGGAGAGCCGCGTACTCTGAGCCAGACTCGGCTTGCAGATAATGAGCTCTTCGGTACAAAGAGGTTCCGTCTAGTTACCTGCCCTCGGCGCTTTCTACAATCCGTTCTATATTCGGCATACCCCACGGGACAGACAGGCGCACTATTCTGTAGGATGAAATTATCAGATATGAGAGTTAAGAGTAGTGCAATGTGTGCTGTGGGGTTATATAGCAGTTCCCCTGATGGAGCGCGCGGAGTTCTGTATTCCAACACCTTCAACTCATTTGTTATTGATTTTCTAATCACATCGGCTTGTTCCAAGCTTCAACGACCCTTTAGAAAAAAATATTTGCTGCCATTGCTCCTTATTTTTCCCCCAACTAATCTCAGATTTGCCCCTTTGTTCTATTGTTTAGCTCCCTAATAACATTTCCCTCCTGAACCTTATTTATGCTGCACCTATTTAAACCTTTCAATCATACCCCCCCCCACCCCTTCTGTTCTATAGACTTTACAAATTAAGTTATTTAGGTCTTCCCTGAAAAGGCCTAGGCTCAGTACAGAGATACAGCGCCAGATCCAGGCTGTGTACATAAATACAGCAGTAAATGCAGAATCAAGCTTACAGGTCCTGGACAAACCAACCTCAGTACATAAATATAGCATCAGAACCAAGCTCATAACATAATAAAGCATCAGAACCAAGCTCATAACATAATAAAGCCCAAGAACCAAGCTCATAACATAATAAAGCCCAAGAACCAAGCTCATAACATAATAAAGCCCAAGAACCAAGCTCATAACATAATACAGCCTCAAAATGAAGCTTATAAAATAATGCACCACTAAAACCAAGCACATACAACAATGGAGCCCCAGAACCAAGTCTATACTATAATACAGCCCCAGAACCAAGCTCATAACATAATACACCAGAATCAAGCTTTTAACATAAATGCCGCACTAGAGCCAAGCTCATAACATAATGCAGCACCAGAGCCAAGCCTTGTACATAAATACATTGTTAAATACAGAACCAAGCTTATAGGCACTGGACAAATCAACCTCAGTACATAAATATAGCATCAGAATCAAGCTCATAACATTAATACTGCATCAGAACCAAGCTTATAAATACAGCACCCAAACCAAGCTCATAACCTAATACAGCACCCGATCCAAGCTCATAACATAATAAAGCCCAAGAACCAAGCTCATAACATAATACACCAGAATCAAGCATTTAACATAAATACAGCACTAGAGCCAAGCTCATAACAAAATGCAGCACCAGAACCAAGCCTTGTACATAAATACATCGTTAAATACAGAACCAAGCTTATAGGCACTGGAGAAACCAACTTCAGTACATAAATATAGTATCAGAATGAAGCTCATAACATAAATAAGAGTAGCAGAACTAAGCTCATAATATAATAAAGCCCAAGAACTATGCTCCTAACATAAATACTGCATCAGAACCAAGCTATAAATATAGGCCCAAAACCAAGCTTACTATAATGCAGCCCCAGAACCAAGCATATACTATTATACAGTCCCAGAACCAAGCTCATAACATAATACACCAGAATCAAGCTTTTAACATAAATACAGCACCAGAACCAAGCTCAGAACATAAATACAGTAGCAGAACCAGGCTCATACCATAATAAGGCCCCGTAACCAAGCACATAACATTACACCACACTAGAGCCACGCTCATACCATAATACAGCCCTAGAACTGAGCTTATAGCATGAGTACATCACCAGAACCAATCTCAGAACATAACACAACCCTAGTACTAAAACCAAGCTCATAATGTAAATACTGCCCCAGAACCAAGCTCAGTACATAAATACAGTAGCAGAACCAAGCTCGTAATACAAATACAGCACAAACCAACCATGGTACATAGTTAAACCAGAGCATAAATACAGTAGCAAAAATAAGTGACTGTGCTGTGGGGGCGCCATTGGGCTGACAGCGGCGCCTCAGAACATAAGAGGGGAGGAGACAAAACCAGAAGGAGGATTCATGTAGCTCCACAAGATGCTGCCGCATTGAGGAAAAATATCATTCATCTGACTGGGCAGATTTAAGGAGGCTGATGCCCTTCCCCGGCCTACATCCGCCTGATGCCCCCTACAGGCTGGTGACCGGCACGCTTTGCTACCCCATGGGTCGCACGTAGTTAGGTCTGGCCATGCATCTCATACATTGTCATTGGTGCAGTATATATAGTCTGTTAGACAGCTGCGCTGCATCCAGTGTTGTTCGTCTGCCACTTTCCTTACTTTTCCACTAGGCCGATGCACTTCAGCCTGTCAGCCGGGTAGCTCTGAGCTGTCAGCTATTCCGAGGGGCTCTCCCTGGGGCGATGTGGTACAACATGCATTCTAAGATGCGGCAGGTCTCTCTCTTCTGCGCTGCGTGGCATATAGCGGCACTGTAATTTGCTGGGAAACATTCGCGCCTGTCATGCTTGCTGGAATATTTGACACGTTTGCATGTTACTGCTGCCCTTTATTGCAGCCCACCGCGCCGTATACCTCAGTGCAAGACGTGGGGGTATACAGAGATGCATTATGCATACACTGCAGTGCAACCATACAGACATACACGGCTCACAAAATAAGGGGAACCTGTCACCACAATCTAGTTCTGATGCTGGCAGGGCAGGTTGCCAAGAGTCTCGGGGGGGGATTTTTGTAGTTGCCTACTCCTCGTTCCCACTGAGTCACCCATGGAAGTTGGTGTGCGGACCGCGCGGCTCTGTGGGCCGTCTGCCTGCATACAACCTGCAGGGATGAGGCGCTGCACCATATTATGGAGCAGAAATTAAAGTTCCCCGTGATTGGTTGTTACAGGCAAGAGAAGCACTCCGTTACCCTGTGCAGGGTCTCTTGGCCCCGCTCGTGGCCCGCCTGACGCCTCTCTCGTCATCCCATGAGTCTAGACAGTGGATGCTTGCAGCGGCCGGTTATAAAGGGGTTAACTGCAACTGTGTTTGTAAAGTGAATCCCTGACTGCACATGTTGTCAGTCCTCGTCTGTCGCTGCGTCCCATGACACACAAGAACAGCTTTGGAAATAACGATGGAGTCTCCATAAAATCAGAGTGGCACGGTACGAGCTGTTAGAGGAAATGGTCCTGCTCCTACATCTGCTGCGCCGTGCATGGCTGGCCTTACGAGGAGACGTAAATTACTGTATACACGAGGTACCTGCACAAAGCTCTGAGCATTCTGGATCACAGATCGCTGGAGACGGAAGGCTTAGATGCTGCGGCGCAAGACGGGGCGCTTGTGGGTACCGGATGGCATGTGGCGTGGTTCGCTCCGGTTTACATGTCAGAAAGTATCCAACTTGCTACATAAGATGTTTGGGGATATTTCCACCACATCGGTGTAGAATATGGAAAGGAGTCCTACTGTAACAAAGTGGCATCCTATGTTTATGGCTACATGTTGTTTATTATTGACATATTTGGTTACATCAGCTGCTACATCTACAACACTCTGCAGTCACACCGGACCAACAGAGCAGAAATGCTGGGAGACCCTTTTTCATTGAATTGTACCCAATGGAAGGCGGATGGAACTTGAAGGCAATCTGTGTGATGGTGGCTCAGTGGTTAGCACTGGGATCTTAGGTTCAAATCTCATTAAGGGCAACATCAACTTTGAAAAACTCCATGCAGCTCTCATTCTTGGGCAGACTTGAACCCACAACTCCCACACTGCAAGGCAGCTGCTCTAACCACTGAGCCACCACACATGTTCTTTCATGACCAGAAAATAGAACAGCAAGAAGAATAAACATAAAAGCCAGCACAGGCCTGACCCTTGACGCTACAACTGCAGCACTGCAAGGTAACGGCGCTAACAACTGAGCCACACTTGTTCTTCCATTGCCAGAGAAGGACAATAACAAGTTATTCTTCTTGCTCCTCTCTTCCAATGAGAGAGTAAGTGTGGTGGCTCAGCTGTTAGAGCTGCTGCATTGCAGTACTAGAGTTATAAGTTCAAATTTGGCCCAGGGTAATGTCTGTGTGGAGTTTTTCAAAGTTGAGGTTGCCCTTAATGAGATTTGAAACTAAAACATCAACACTGCAATGCAGCAGTGCTAACCACTGAGCCACCGCCACTGAGGGGAACCACCAGGCAGAAAGAAATCGGCATCAAATCTGCTTGGTGTGAATGTACCCTCGATGTCTATTCTCAGGTCATATGCTGGGCACGGTAGTCCGACTCCACTGGCGCTGTAATTTAGAGCTCGCCTCCTGTGCACCTTCATACTTCCACTCTGCCGGCGCAATACATTTTTTGCACTGTAGCTGCAACTTCGATGCTTTCTTCAGACCGACTCAAGGCAGATCTGTAACTGCGACGTGCGAGGCGTTCCTCAATGGCGTTTCTCATCTTAATGTTGGCCTTTCACCCGCACTCCATGCAATAATCCCTGGAGCTAAGATCCATCACCCTCGTGTTTAAATAAAGCGTATCGCCTACTTATAGCGCCGGCCACGTGTGGTAATAATAATCCTACGGACAGGATGGATAACAATGCGATGATGTTCCTTCGAGGCGTCCTTTGATTTAACAGGCAATAATCAGCAGCTTAATGCAACATTAAATGCTCGCTAATGCAAACTCGTGCCGCCGCCGCTCCTTATGATACAGAAGGAATGGCATCAGTAGATGGAGACGTCCTCGTGGTGATGGCGGAGGGCTGCGTACCTGCGCGAGGAGCGGAGAGCATCCTGAGGCGTTTGGTGACTACATGTACTCTGAAGGTCGGCAGGCCGCAGTCGTCACCCCGCTGGTCAGACATCATTATTTGCTTGGGTTTCTCCATTATTTACGGTATGCCACAGGCATCTAACACCCTCCCCCGTCTACCGCTGCTCTGGGCCGTCCATAGTGTTCTTTCATACTCCTTTGCAGATTCTTTATAGGGGGATTACTCTTCTCCTTGAGGAGAGCGCCGAGTCTAAGGGAGTAATATATATAGGCCATGCAATGCACCCTGGGAAAAAATATGTGTCATTGGATGGAAAAGTATCTCCATAGTGCCCCCCAGTGGAAGGTGACTGCCCTTTAGTCCCTTTTATTTGACCTTTTCAAGAGGCCTTACAACATGTCTAAGGAAATAACCCAAACCAGAGTCTCCTCCAGTAGGAACAGAGACCCGCGTGCAGACGGAGGATTCGGGATTATATCCTTAAAGGGGTTTTATGGGACATAAAAAAAATCATACTGGCTTTAAATGAAATCAAATTAAATATTCACCTAACGCAGGGGCTCATTGTCCAGCGCTGTGCCCCCGGCGCCCAGGTTCTGTACGGGGGGGTATTGGGCATGTGACCATTCAGCCAGTGATGCTTGGATGGCAGCTGAAGCCTGTGACTGTCTAAGCGGTCACATTCACAATGAATGGGACATGACCGCCTGCTGGTTCTTCCATGTTCCACGATTCCTGACATCCTCCTCCGACCCCTTTTAGTTACGAGTTGTTTCCGTCCGCAGGATCCCCCTTTGCTGGATGTTTTCCTCGATCGCGCCATTCTCTGTATACTCTGCACACCGTTACATGAAAAAAAAATATCCGTGGCTGGCAGTGAGCCCCGGGCTAGTCCAGCACCGATGACCGGCCTCGTTGGAAGTCGCTCCAATCGCTGCATTTTCCCATCTAATGTGGATTCACACTGAAACTGATCCGCTTAAAACTTGTCATGTGATTTTATGCCGCACTCCGGGGGTAATTTACATCCAGGGAAGCGCCAATCATAAGAAAGGGGCGGTCAGTGTACATTATATCTCATAGAGAAGAGAAGCAGAAGAAGCGTTCTTGCCATAAGAGTGGTGACACTTTGTCCGGGATCATTGAGCCTGACGGAGGATACTTGTCGGTACGTTGGAGCCCCCGCTGCGGCTCCTCCGGGGGTCGGGTCATTATTTTGCAGCTCGTTGTCATCGCTCAGTAATCCCTACAGACCTGATCTTTTCCTGCATGTTGATTATTACAGAAGGGGTTCAGTGAGACCTGGAATCAGACTGACCTTCACTATCAGGTGCATCTTGTAACTTTGTAGCAATCTGTTCAGCCCTAAGCTTACACACAATGATATTGGCATTTCTCAGGACCGCAGCCTGACTATAACGTGCTGCGGTCCTGGAGTGTGCATGCAGGGGGTCGGGGTCGGCTCCATTCTTGGTGACTATCAGCAGTTTCTGCCATGGTTAGAGTTAGCTCTGATGGGAGCAGTTAACTGCCTGGGTGCTGTGGTCAAAGCTGACTGCACATCTAAGCAGTCAGCCGGAGGGGGACCCCTGCCGCACCCAATCGGAGGGTGCCGATGGGCTGGCATGACAGTCTGGAGCCTAGTGAAAAGTGCAGGGCTGCCATGCCTAGATTGCCTTTTCCGAGGCAGCAGGACTTGAAAGGCAACATAAAGAAATCACTATATACTGCTATACTGTAGTATTGCAGTATATAGTACAAGCAATCAGATGATCGCAAGGTGAAGCCCTGTGGGAACTAAATAAGACCTGTAACAGTTTAAAAAAAATTATAAAAAATAGTGTTGAAAAAAAACACTTTCCCAATTTTTATTATAAACAAACTAAACAATTAATGATCTGGATTATGATTTCTCCAGCAGGCTTTGGGGTATTTTGCCGCTTCCGAATTATGTCGTGTGCACACATCGTCGACCAGAATCAGACACAAATGCTGGTCTAAAACCGGGAGAGTCTCTACAATGTGTAGAGGCTCAAGCCTTTTATTATAACACATGACAACCGCCCTTCAATGGGCGTGCAACAGATTACATCAGTAACATATAAGATTCTCATTTGTCGGATCATATAGAATCCCCCACCTCTCTGCCCACCTCTCTGCCCACCCTCTCTCACGTCCGCCATAGTATGGACTTTGTCTTCTTTAGCATGCAGACAACCTTAAGCAGTTTCTGTGTATGTGGCAACCCATTGTTTAACTAGCTTGGGTGAGGAGAGGAAGGGGGCCTAGGTAAACACTCAGTATTGAACACAGGATATACACATAACACTATAGCCCTTAACTCTTAGAGGTCTCTTGTGCAATCCCTATGTACTTAGAGCAAATACTATGATTAGATTGTGTGTGTGTCCTTTAAACTCCTCAGAGCTTAGAGTCATTACAACAGCAAAATACATTTGGGTTATATTAATCGATAGACATTTTATAAATAATCATCATGTCTATCACAATCCCCCCTTAAAATGTCTATCCTCTAATTCTCTATCTAATTTTCACAGTTTTCTGCGCATGAGCCTATAACTGGAGCGCGTTGAAGGTTCGTTTTAGGGTCTTCAAGGGGGTGTAGGACTTGTCCACTCCTTCTGGGGATGCATCCAGCAAACTCATGGTGGGAGCGGCTTTTCCAGCATCAGTTTCACAGGTCTCTCTGACACAGGGGATAACACAGCAGACTAGAACAGAAAAGGTAACCATCAGTTCACATACAACAGCGACGCCCGTCTGTGCCAGGATCCTTTACCACCCGCTCATCCATGGCGAGTGCTGGTCCCAAAAGTTAGCTCTTTTTAGTTATTGCGGTCAGCTTCTTTAATGGCAACTGCGTTTTTACCCGCGGGTCACGTGTCGTCCAGGATGTAGGTACAACAAGTCTCCCCTATCATCTTACAGACACTCCCCTTTTTAGCTAAAGTCATATCTAAGGTCACTCTATTTTTAAAAAAAAGTCATAGTCGAGGTAGGTCCTATTGGTCGACTAGTCCCTATAAGGCGTCTCTAGTATAATTTATAAACCACTGCTAATTATAATAAACATAATTAATCCAGTCAACGTTTATTTACCATAATGATCAGGAAAATGGACTCGAATCTAGTTTTAACTTGGTCTCTAATTTTTAAAACTCGTCAGGTACCCCCCTTGGCTATCCTATGACGTCAATGTACACGTGTAGATCAAAACTACCACCAGGGGTCTCTCTTCTCGCTCTAGTATAATGTTACAATACTAGTAGCGTGCACAGGTACGCACGGCGTGGGATTCCCTAATCTTCACCCACACCAATGTCCCTCCTGGAGATAGTCCTAATGGTGAACACGTCCAAGTCGCCTCACCCTTGCGTCAGGGTTTTCCCACTGCCCGTAAGTCCCTACTCCTAGGAGGGGGGGATCCCTACCTCACCTCAGAGGGAGGCCATGGATTCCCTGGGCTCATTTCCGGGCATCCATACCCTCTATCTGTACAAGTTAACACCCCACAGGGTGTGCCCTCGCCGGAACCTAAGGTCTTCTGCACTATCCCTTGGCAAATGGGAATTCCACTGACAATCCATCTTAGGAGATCGGGGCAGGCACAGTACTAGTACATTTCTCCTTTTCTTTGGTAGCGTATGTGGTTGGCATTATCGGAACTGGCTCTTCATCTTTTTTAAACAAGGGAAATATTGGTGAGTTCCCCAAAAATCTCCCTCTACCCTGCCTAATTGCCTGGCAGGTGTAGTTTCCAGGGTAGTCAGTAATACTCTCTCCGGTGCAAAACACTTAAGTAGTTATAGAGTATTCCTTCTTCCATTTCTCACGGACAGTGTAATTAGCGGAAATGTTCGTGAAGAGACTAATAAACCACTCTTCAGCATCTACAGGGATTTAGGGGGACCATCCCCGAGTGTGGTCGGGCACTACCGCACACGCAACAGTTAGACTTGTTGCTCCTGTTAGCATTGTACCTCATCAACTCCAACCAGAGATTCTGGTCAGAGTAGCCAGTCGCCACTGTCAAGGTGTCCTCAAAGGTAGGGTCGGCTATGATCATCATGTTCGTCAAGGTCTTTATCTTACGGCGGAGGGGGTTAATTATGGGCACGGGACTAAGTGAAGGCTTCCATTCGGCTGCATCTACCATATCCCTTGTTTTAAACTTCCCTAAGGGATCTGTCCTCCCGTACCGGTATGTCCCCAGACTATAAGTCTCCCCGTCCCCCGGGCTTGGATCTCCCATGGTTAGTGTAACAACCGCATTAAAACCAAGCAGCATACTAAGTTCAGCCTTCCAATACCTGCTGTCATTATTCTCAAGGAGGGTTATACGACTAATTAGGGATTTCCCGCTCTTATCTTTCTTATTTAAGGCACTTCGCGGTTTATAGGACCAGTCTATTCCTGTGTTACATCCCACTAATCCCCAATAACGGCAGTCTTCTCCCCAGACGTTATCAGTGGCGCAAACATATTGTATTCCCCGGGTATATGAGTCATATAACCAGCTGGACTGAGCTAAATCTGGCCTGCGGTGGGATCTTGCGCCTAGACACGGGACCACAGTACAATAGTCGAAGGAATATGCGGCTACTTGAGCATTGAACGAGTTATACCAGAAGGTAACCATACCCTCATATTCTTCCGACTAAGGATTCCAGTTGCCACCCTCCTCTCTCACTAGCCCTAACCAGAGTAATGTCCTTGGCACAACTAAGACTGGTCTCCCGGATCTGAAGCTTTCTTACAGTATGAAGCATGGATCCATGTAAGTCTTTCGGCTAGTTTCACAGCTGTGGCAGTAGTCAGAAGCACCTGGTAGGGGCCATCAAATCGGGGCTCAGGAGGGTGCTTCCTGGGGAACTTCTTGATGCGCACCCAATCCCCAGGCTGCAAGATATGTGTCCCAGTGTCTGTCTCTGAGTCTGGAAGAGAACACCTGTGCATAGGCTTTGGTTAGTGCTTTAACAACGGAAATCACATACTCAGTCAACACATCAGATTGTAATTGTAACTACTGAGGATAGTAACGACCTAGCCTTGGGGCTAGCCCAAACAATCTCGTAGGGAGATAATGTATAATCCCCCCTGGGTTCATATCTAACACTGTATAAGGCTATTGGATGACAGCCTTTCCAAAGTGGCGTCATTTTTAAGTATCTTACTTTTTAGCGTGCCACTACGTCTCTCCACCTTGCCACTACTCTAAAGATGGTAGAGTATGTAAAAGGCCTGGGATACACCCAGAGCAGACATGACATGTTACATTCACCTGCGAAGTTTATACCTCTGTCTGACTCTGAATCACCTCTGGTACCCCATATTCACAGTTTACCTCGTTCATGAGCTTCTTTGCGGTTACCTGCTTGTTTGCCTTGGTAACAGGGTCAGCCTCCAACCTGCAAAGACATCAACAACAACAAGCACGTATTCATACTTCCCAACAAGTGGGAGCTGAACGTAGTCAATTTGCAATCCCTGAAATGGGTAGAGTGGTCCCGGCAAGTGTGATGTGGCAAATTTACTTCTGCCCTGACTCACCTATGGCATAGATCATGCTAAACTGGACAAATGATGCAGCAGCTACAGAGAACCCAGAAGTCGCCCAACCTCTTTCAAGCGTCGTCGTCAGTGCTGCTTTACTAGGTGGGTCTTTGCGTCCATCAGCTGGGCCATCATGGGATACAGGAACTGTGGTGGGCAAGTGCTGTTGACCGTTCACCACACGCTGTCCTGTTTCTGCTGCTCCCATATTAGTCCATTTATTCTTTTCTTCCTTGCTGGCTTGTAACTGTAAAAGTCTTTAGCATATCAAAGTCCAAATTTTTGTCAATGTCCAAAGTTTTTACCACTGACTCATGCCGTCAGTATCTTTCTTCTTTCTTCCACGGCTTGAGGGCCGCTGCCTTTGCTATGCTGTCAGTGAGGGTGTCGTCTCTCGCCTCTCCAGTGTAGGAATCGGTGCGAACTCTCAACTTTGTCAGGTAGAAGCAGGGCCTCCATGCGACTCTGTACCGCTGCACCATTCTCAATTGGTTGTCCTGCTAAGGTAAAAACTGTCTGGCCTTCCATATTGGGCCGTAATCATGAGCTGTGCCAAATGCATACCAGGAGTCAGTGTAAAGGGTTGCCGGTCTTACCTCTCGCCACTCTACTCGCCTCAGTGAGGGCCTTCAATTCCGCTTCTTGTACTGAGACATGCGGAGGCAGAACTCCTGCTTCTAGGACATCTTGTTGTGTGACCACTGCATATCCGATGTGGAGTCGTCAATCCTCACCCTGATACCATCTGCAAAAAGCTCAACATATGCATTATCAACAGGGGTTCTGGTAACTGTTTGCATACCTGCAGTTTCTTACCGAATTAGTACTAAATAATCGTGCTGATGTTCTATTTCACATGGCTCGGAATCTTGTAGCACAAAATCATTTTTTTTTTTTTTTTCAAACCCAATAGCTGATCTACAACACCTAGATCATCTATGACCCAGATCACCTATGCCTCCCCCCTTTTGAACCGGAATACTCAATGGAAAAAGAGTCATTGCGTTCAAACTAGTAAACCAAGAGGCACAAAAACAAGCACTTTGTAGGTCAAGGTGACATTGTATGCAGCGAAGTCTGAGCGAAAATCTCCTTTAGATTTTTATTTTTTTTTCCAGGTTGCAGTTAGCATTTTTTAACACAAGGGGGCGCCACACAATTCAAATTTTACGTCACCCAGTGTAATAGTATTTCAGGGTATGGCCAGCGTTTAGCTTTTACTCTCCTGTCGGAATATAATTATAGCTTCAGTGTAAATTGACACTAGAATATACCAAAGACTTAAAGAAAAACTAAAGAATACGGATGAATTAACATCCTACTCTGGGCAATTCAGTCCCTCTTTCTTCACATAAAAAGTAAAATTACTTCACCAAATTGCATGAAAAAGTTTGCTGGGTGACTATAGGGAAATTATTCCATCTGTAGGAGCCTTCCATAACATCATCGGTCTGAATATCCATTGGAGAAGCGGGCAGTGGAAAACAGAGCCCCTGGGAACATGAGAGAGCGTCCCCTGTCATGTATTCCTGGTCTCTGCCCCCCATGCATCAACTCCAATCTTCCATACACTATAAACCAGCTTAGTCATCTACTATGTCCCAAGCTGCATCTCCACAAAGGTTTGTTGCCCTGAACTTATCACACATCCAAAGTGGCCACATCTTGGAGCGTAACAAAGTCTGGTCAAACAAAACCTTACTTCAGACAATCATGATGTTAGCACTGGATACAGTGGCATTGGGGAATATAGGCCTCCCAAGTGCAGCAAAATGGCTGCCAGAGGCAGAAAGGGGCGGGGCTACAAATCTCCCAGGTGAGGCAAAATGGCTGCCGGAGGAATGGGCGGGGCCAGGGGCAGCAGCACTCCCAGGTGAGGCAAAATGGCCGCTGGAGGACCGGGCGGGGCCAGGTCCTGTCCCGGATGGGGAGGGACCGGAAGTAACATCACACACCCTGAAAGTGAGCACATGGGGGGGGAAGTAACTTCAGGGTGGGGGCAAGCCTCACTACATTTACTGCAGAGTCACACTATGTTGGATTGTAAACATTGCAAGCACGGCCGCCATTACAGGGAGGGGCTGTAGTCAACACAAAGGCATTACATTGTTCATAAGCAATACACATACCCCCCTACATGCTTTCTCCTCTTCAATCTCTTAACTACATTATACCTCCTCCTAGCAATCTAAAAACACCTTTCTTTCTGCTAGGCTTCCTGCTCATCTTCTGTAAACTTTCTACAGTCTATCTTATCTGTCTATGACCTGACATTTCTTTCTGCAACTTTTCCTGGTCCTTTCCCATCAGCAACCAAATCACAAGCTCTATGACCTTTGTCCTTGCTCACTTTGCTCAACTCTATGCTACCTGCTTATTCTAGCCTATTCGAAGTTTCTGGACACAATAGTGTTCCTCTTGTAAAATCTGCTTTCTCCAAATCCTTCCAATATAACCTCTCTTTCCCACTCAGATTACAATGCACATTAATTCTACAAAACACAGGGAACGACAAAGTAAACAGAAAGGGTTAATTGGAAAAAGCTTTCAGTTCACTCTTATCAGCAGCCCTCCCCCCAACAATAAACACTGCACATTCTTTCTATAGTACCAAACAGACGGGATTACTGGAGAATACCCACAACGGCTCAAGGTATATATATATATCTCATCTACCTTTTTTAACAACCCACCGTATACTAGTAATCCCCAAGAGCACTCCTTGTACACGATCTAGACAGGACATTTAGCTATACACAGAGACTGACGATTATTTTCAATGACCAAAACCTCAACAATATTCTGGAGAAATCAGCCGTCACAAAGCACGGCTATATTCACACGTATATACCTTTCCACATATGAGAACATAACACGCTCAATCATAAAGGTAAGTATACGTATCATAAATCTTCCTAATCTCACACTAGTTTTACCTAGGAGCACGTGTCACTGGCGTGTTCCCTCAGACTTAAACAGCCGAGTCCGCCCTCCCGACACATTAACCCTCACAGAATTTGTCTCTTGGTCTTGCATACACAATTTTTAACCGTCTCAGACATAGCAGACACAGCGTACAAAATACCCCTAGACAGGTAACATGGTGATTTTTCCGAGTGGACAGAACTAGAGTTATTACCTGTCTTTCAGTGAAGGTCCAGTCTGGATCAGGAACAGGCAGAAAAGCAGTCAGAACCCAGCTCACATCGGTAGATTTACATAAAGCAATCTTACCGTGTTCTGTAGATTTTCGGGCCCCTGAGTTCTGCGTGCCATCTGCCGATCTCTGTACGTTCCAGGCTGTGACCTCACAGATCCACTCGCTCACCCAGGGACTCCACTGATCTGGATTATGATTTCTCCAGCAGGCTTTGGGGTATTTTGCCGCTTCCGAATTATGTCGTGTGCACACATCGTCGACCAGAATCAGACACAAATGCTGGTCTAAAACCGGGAGAGTCTCTACAATGTGTAGAGGCTCAAGCCTTTTATTATAACACATGACAACCGCCCTTCAATGGGCGTGCAACAGATTACATCAGTAACATATAAGATTCTCATTTGTCGGATCATATAGAATCCCCCACCTCTCTGCCCACCTCTCTGCCCACCCTCTCTCACGTCCGCCATAGTATGGACTTTGTCTTCTTTAGCATGCAGACAACCTTAAGCAGTTTCTGTGTATGTGGCAACCCATTGTTTAACTAGCTTGGGTGAGGAGAGGAAGGGGGCTTAGGTAAACACTCAGTATTGAACACAGGATATACACATAACACTATAGCCCTTAACTCTTAGAGGTCTCTTGTGCAATCCCTATGTACTTAGAGCAAATACTATGATTAGATTGTGTGTGTGTCCTTTAAACTCCTCAGAGCTTAGAGTCATTACAACAGCAAAATACATTTGGGTTATATTAATCGATAGACATTTTATAAATAATCATCATGTCTATCACATTAACCCCCCCTCCCCCCCCCCCCACATATTTGGTATCACCGTATTCGTAAAAGTTAGAACTATTAAAGTATCGCATTATTTATCCGCACGGTGAAAGCGGTATAAAAAACTGAATGCCAGAAACAGCTATAAGCTTGGAATCATACCGACCCACAGAACAAAACGCAGACGCCTGGCGTGCGCCATACATGCACGGTGCATGTTGGTAAGGGGTTAAATCCTGCAAATGGTAGAACTGTGTTGTAGCTCTTGCTGCCGCAGTGTTCATTGGTTCCATACTAGTAAGTCTGGCTTTATGGGGCATTTTATGTACTGATTGCATTTCATGGCTGCTGAAACCACTTCTTGCCCTTTACTGCCGAGTATAGGAACATTCTATACAAGCCAGATGAAGTGAGCGCTGCGGATGACTTCCAGCACTTCAGTCTATGCTGCTAGAGGTCACTGTCCTGGGGGTGCTGCATTCATTTGTCAGGCAGCACATAGAGGCTCTCCACTTACTAGTTACCATTCTTATCCATTCATCGATTCATTGCTGAAGAAGAACCAGATTCTGTAACATCTCACCGCCCACGTAGCCTGCACGTTCCATTCTGACTATGGCTGTCCGCGGCGGTCTACCTGCCCCCCTCCTTCTTCCCGCCGGTATCACTATGAGGCTCTATTCAATTTCAGCTTGAAGAATCTCCACCTGGAAGCTCCATGAAAGAGCATGCAGATTCCCATTGTGAGCGGCGCTAATAACTTACCTGACTCATCTCACCCCTAATAATAATCACATGCAGAAGAACCTCGACAAGGAATAGTCACTTGTGATTAGAGAACAAGATCCCCATGAAGGTGGCGGCAGAGTCAGACGCTGGTTCTTCTGTAATTCATTGTTCAAAGAGGATTAGTCAAAATGAGACAAGAAAAAAGTGTAAAGTCTTTGTGTTCACCGGATGTTATATTACGTGTTATACAGCCTTTGTCAAAAGAAATCCCCCCCCCCCCATCCTCCTAGAAGAAGTTGTCGTTCTCCTGTAGTACCCGGCCTGCAGTTCCTCAGACAGATCTGTAAATGCTGAGAGTTCTGGTGATTAGATGGACAGTCTTGTCACCGGAGGCCCTAAAAGTGGTTCCCCCCTTGGCCTATAAGAGGCTCTCGGAGGCTCCTTGTGTGCAGTGACCTCTTCTTCCGCTTGTAGAGCTTGTTGACCACTAGATGCCTCTACAACGCAGAGAAGAGATTTCACCCCGTTACCAGAGGGGGGCGCATTATTGGGATGGGAGAAGCTGGAGGGTCGTATCGATGAATTATCCCCCACCGTCCAGACTGTTAAGGGGTGTTGGGACCAGCGGATGGGGGCACACAAGGTGACGGGGCTCAGAACCCCCTACAGATCACCAGTAGAGAGGTGCATCTGACCAGACTGTTAGGAGGAGTTGGGACCAGTGGATGGGGGCACACAAGGTGACTGGGCTCAGGACGCCCCCTACAGACCACCAGTAGAGAGGAGCGTCTGACCAGACTGTTAGGAGGTGTTAGGACCATTGGATGTGTGAGGGCACACAAGGTGACCGGGCTCAGAACCCCCTACAGACCACCAGTAGAGAGGAGCGTCTGACCAGACTGTTAGGGGGAGTTGGGACCAGTGGATGGGGGCACACACAGTGACTGGACTCAGCACGCCCCCTACAGACCACCAGTAGAGAGGAGCGTCTGACCAGACTGTTAGGAGGAGTTGGGACCAGTGGATGGGGGCACACACAGTGACTGGACTCAGCACGCCCCCTACAGACCACCAGTAGAGAGGAGCGTCTGACCAGACTGTTAGGAGGAGTTGGGTCCAGTGGATGGGGGCACACACAGTGACTGGACTCAGGACGCCCCCTACAGACCACCAGTAGAGAGGATCATTGAACAAGCATGAACATCTCCAACTGATTTGTTGTCTGCCATCCAGACAGGTTGCATGATCATTACACCCCTTTGTCTGTCGGAACCATTTCCAAGTGCTTGGCTGAAGGACATTTGGTCTCGCACCCCCATTACATGTACGGCCTATGACCCCCACCATCGCCTATGTTTGCACTGGTGTCATGAACGATGAAACTGGACGCTATGAAGGGGAACCAGTTGAATCCAGGTTTAGTTTGGGCGCTGACGACGACCGTGTTCATGTCTGGAGACCTCGGTGTGAGCGCCTCAATGCTGCCCCCACTGCTGGTGTGATGGTCTGGGGGGCATCGAATAGAACAGTTGGTCCCCCCTAGCAGTGGCACGAGGGACAATGACTGCTCAGCGATATGTTCAGGACATCCTGCAGCCACATGTGTTCCTCTCACACAAGGGGGTCTCAGGAATCCCCCACAACATACCCAATAGTAACGGTGGTGCCCTCAGTAGTAGCCCCAATATTAATAATAACCCCAATAGTAATAATGACCCCAATAGTAGTGGTTATCAAGTTATCAAGTATTTCACTACCTCCAACCCCCCACCAACCTCCTACACGTATCAGTGTGACTGACCCCCTATACAAGCCTTATCTATATGCGAGTATAATATTAAGCAGCCCCCCCCCCCCCCATGTTTGGTCGGTGAGTGAGTGGCTGTTAATCAGTATTTTTACACTTCTTTCCCATATAGCATTTTGCGTGTTCCATATACTGCTAGATCCCATGTCCAGCACACCCGCTGGCGTTACATGTGTGCCCCGGCTCGTGCGCCCGTCCTGACTGTCTGCTTGGCCACTTCTCCCTCTCGGGGTGCACTTACACAGACGAGTGCAACCTTGTTCCCAGAGACTTGGCCTGATACTGCGCTGGGAAACCCGAGCAAAGAAAATGGCATCACACACATGAAACTCCATGCAAGCGCGATGCAAATGAGCTTTTTGCCCCATACGGAAGGATGGGTGGATGTTGGACAGAATCACCCAAAATAGGATGTGCTGCAATCTGTTTCTCTCATCCTGTAAAACAACCTACGGGGTCGTTGCAGGAAGCAGTGCGGTGGATCCAGGAGCGGCTTACTGGCTGATAGAGTTAAAGTGGCGAGATCCGAGCCGAGCGCTTGGCAATCCTCGCTTGTTTAGCATCTGTGTATATGGAGATGAGTAGGAGACGCAAGCAATAAACAGTTGTGAAAACTGGCAGAACTGCGTACGAACGGACTCCCACTTGGTACTGACGAGATTGCTGAAAAGACTACAAGTACAAACATGGTAGCGCGAGCGGTACCCAGATGGCGCGGGGTCAACCTCTCCGTATGTTTCCATGTTTCGCCTCAGAAACTGAATATCTGCTGATTCATTAATATTGTTGGAAGAGGAGGGAATCGAGGTTCTGAGCGCTCTTGTGCCATCCACATGGGTGCCGTGGTAAAACAATAGCTGGGTCAGCAGGGATCAGCCCACCAGATGCCCGAGGGACACGCTTTTGGCATTGTTTCATTTGGTGGGGCTCTATGGATATGCAACAGACCAATCGGTAGTCTTGGACGACTCCCAGTTCTATGAACAGTCTTGGAATTCCTCGATGCTTACCGGAACCATTGGCTTCGCCGTGAAGGCCCTTCGATTACAAATGCCGATGGCTGCAGCATCCAACCGGCATGTAAGAAGACCGGAGCCACAGTTCCTTTTTCTGAGGTCAAACAAGTTGCAGCAGCGTCCGGATGATGTCCCCTCACTGGTAGGTTGTCGGCAGGGTAGTGGAGGTCAGGGTGGAGCCGTTTCTCAGGATTCGATCACCAGGCTCCTGGTGTCAAAAATCATGGGCAGGGGTGCTACGTGGCCCTCGTACCCGTACTCAGGCTGCTTTCTCTTTCAGTGCACTGCCCTTCTTCTGTAAATGTGCCCATGTGTCCTTGCACCCTTTCTCGGCCATCAGACTGCTCTGCTGGGATATGTCTGTCTCCCTCTGATACAGCAAAAATAACCATCTTAACCCCTTCACACCCCGTGGCGTTAATGTACATCATGGGAGAGACGTGGGGATTTAAGACAAAATGCCATATGCTTATGGCAGGTAGATGGTGAGAGCTCAGAAGCTGAGCCTGCGCCGTCTGCAGCAGCAACCCACGGTCACTGACAGCCGACATTCTGTTGCAATGTTCATTGTGGCATAAATGAGGTTAACAGAAGGAGAGCACTACTCTCTGTCACAACATCAGCCTGCCGCCATGAAAGTGCACAGAAGTACTGCAGTGTACTATTTGAGCAGTCATGAGATGACAGGTTCAGGTTTCCTACAAGGACATAAAAAATGTTTTAAAAAAGTATATAAAAAGTCTCTTTTTATTAAAAGAAAAAAAAAGTTTTTTGTTGTCTCCTCCTACCTATCTGATCGCTCGTTCAGTGTATCCTTCACAGGCTCTACCTCCTCTCCACTTACGCTTGCTGTTGGGGCCCCCCAGGGCTTGGTCCTCGGCCCCCTCATCTGCTCACTGTGGGGGTCCCCCAGGGTTTTATCCTTAGCCCTCTCCTCTTCCCCTCACTGTTGGGGCCCCCCAGGGCTTGGTCCCCTCCCCTCCTCTGTCCCTTGCTGTTAGGGTCCCCCAGGACTCGGTCCTCAGCCCCCTCCTTTCCTCTTCCCCATGCTGTTGGGGTGCCCAGGGCTTGGTCCTCAGCCCCCTCATCTCCTCACTGTTGGGGTCCCCCAGGGCTCGGTCCCCTCCCCTCCTCTGTCCCTTGCTGTTAGGGTCCCCCAGGACTCGGTCCTCAGCCCCCTCCTTTCCTCTTCCCCATGCTATTGGGGTGCCCCAGGGCTCGGTCCCTTCCCCTCCTCTTCCCCTTGCTGTTGGTGTCCTCCAGGGCTCTGTCCTCAGCCCCCCCTCTCCCCCTTACTGTTGGGGTCCCCCAGGGTTTGGTTCTCGGGCCCCCTCCCCTCCTCTTTCCCTTGTTGTTGGGGTCCCCTAGGGCTCGGTCCTTGGCCCCCTTTTCTCCTCTTCCCCTTGCTGTTGGGGTCCCCCAGGGCTCGGTCCTTGGCCCCTCTCCTCCTTGTTGTTGGGGTCCTCCATGGCTTGGTCCTTGGCCCCTCTCCTCTCCTCCTTGCTGTTGGGGTCCCCCATGGCTCGGTCCTCGACTCCCTTCCCCCCCTCTTCCCCTTGTTGTTAGGGTTTCCCAGGGCTTGGTCCTTGGCCCACTCCTCTCCTCTTCCCCTTGCTGTTGGGGTCCCCAGGGCTCGGTCCTTGGCCCCCTCCTCTCCTCCTTACTGTTGGGGTCCCCATGGCTCGGTCCTTGGCCCCCTTCCCCCCTCTTTTCCTTGTTGTTAGGGTCCCCCAGGGCTCAGTCCTCGGCCCCCTCCTCTTCTCCATCTACACAGCCCCCATTGGACAAACCATCATAACATTTGGCTTTCAGTACCATCTCTACACTGATGACACCCAGCTATCCACACCACTTCCCGTGACACCACAGCGTCAGTCCACCGGAACGCCACCGACTGTCTGTCCGCTGTCTCTAACACTATGTCCTCTCTCTACCTAAAATTGAACCTCTCAAAAACAGACCTGCTGGTGTTTCCACCCTCCACTAACCGCCCTCATCCTGACATCTCCATCTCACTGTGTGGCACCATAACTCCCAGCATAACTTTACCCCCTACATCCAATCTCTGGCCCGAACATGTCAGCTGCACCTCAGGAACTGGTACCAAGAAAAGCTACAGCTCGCCTCGCAATGAACAAGCCCTCACATGACCATGGACGGTTAGCCCGCCCTTCACAGGTCTTGGTTACCCCACCTCTTACAGGTCTTGGTTACCCCGCCCCTCACAGGTCTCGGTTACCCTGCCTTTCACAGGTTAAGGTGATTTCCGCCCCTGTAGGTGGAAGCGATAAACAACAAATGTAGAGAGGACGGCTAATCACGCTGGCATTCCGGCCATTTTCACCTCTGCAGGTAAGAATATAGCCACCCTGGATCTCGATCTATTCCAGGCAAACTGAAGAAGGGGTCTTATGCCCCCGAAACGCATTTTTACTGCTTGTTCTTGTAATAAAGAAGAATTTGGATTTCCCTCCCTCTTGTCCCCTTTGGAGGGTTGCCCTGTTTGTCACATCCGTTTCTGCTTACGCCGACTTAAGTGGCGCATTTATCTGGTTGGCAGCCCCTCCGTAACTTTCCACCGCCTTTACCCTCTATGTCTCGCCCTCTGGGTGCAGCGGGTTCGCTTCCCCTTCTTCCTCTGTCCCTGGAGCTGGCGGACTGCAATCACAGTATGAAAATCATCCAGCTTGAATGTCTATTAAGAAACATTTCCTCTATAGATACCAGGCAATTGGAATTTTCGTAAGAAAGGCATCTTCCATCTTTTCCTGCATTCATTGCGCTCAGCCCGGCCGCCGCACGCCATTACATTTGCATTTTCTTCTTTAAAATTGACTTTTGTCTACAGTGTCCACTTTAGTGAAGCGAGATGTAAAGTACTCAGCAGGCAGGCGAGGAAAGCAGAACGGCTACATTGTCCAAGTTGTGTACTAAAATTGATTTTACGTGCCAGCCGATCAACAGCATATTCATGCATTGTGCCGAGTGATGAATTCCGGAGCCGACCCCTGTTCAATAGATCACCCAACGCCCTTTGTTCTGGGTGCAGAGCGAGGGAAATAACAGAAGCGTTTGTGTCTGTAGCCATGGGCATCGCGTCAATATTCCTGGCCCACTTTACAACCATAACAAGTCAAATCCCTTAATGTATCTCACAATGGTGAATTTGGGCACATTGTGTTGCCCTTGTTCGCGGTCGTCTCAGTTTGCGCCCGGTCTTTTCTCTGACAGACGACTAGAGCTTTATGGCTGTGAGCATTTTCTGCTCTACTAACTGCGCCATACAATTGGATCCGGTCTTTAGTAGACTCTGCGGATCACCTCTAGATCAGCTCTGAATACACAACACTTATGGATATGCTGAATAGACGGGAAAAGTCTTTTTGTATACACTGGTGTATAAAGTAAGAAATACTGACCTGGAAATACTGACCCCGGAGTCGCCCTTCGGGCTGGACTCTTCTGATTTACTATCAAGCCCTCTTTGAGATTTCTTCTCAAAATGTACCAAATGTTGGGAAGCGTGCTGCCGATAATGTGGCAATACTCTAAGAATGGTCAGCCATACTTCCAACGCTGGTTTGAGGACATGGATGTTCCACGATTGGACCGGCCTGCACAGAGTCCCGACCTGAACCCTACTGAGCAGCTCTGGGACAAACTGGAGTGTCTGGGGAAACATGAACAGCGTCAGTCTTCTCTGAAAGAACTTGCCAGACGTTTGCAGGATGAATTGAGGGAAATACCAGCTGAAGCGTATGAGACGTTAGTAGGAAGTATACCAAGGAGAGAATCCGATGCCATGAGGGCCAAAGGAGCTCCAGTAAGTATTAACATATGGAAATAAATGCTACTTGGTCTTCTTGCTCAGGAGTCCAACTACTTTTGGTAGGACAGTATAATTCTGACCCCTATAGTCATGACATTTTTTTTTAGATCTCACTAAAATTGGCAAATCTAGTGCCTGAAAGGCTTTGGACTTACTGAAAGTGGAGGTACATGTTCCTATGAATTAGATGAAGGCGACGCTCTGGTAAATGACAACTCGGCAGCAGATAAGCAGCATATGTCAGCGTGAGATATGGGAGCCGCAGCACTCCATTGACTTCGGAAGGTGAAGGTCACCAGCAATTTGAACAATATCATTTAATCATCTTTTGCAAAGTAATCTGCCAGTTATGAATCGGAGGCCTCCAGTTATCCTCGGCTTATTACCACTCAGCTTTGCATACGATATATTACTCCACGCTCTCTTGAAGGGGTGAATTGTCTACTAGAACAATGACCTTGTGTGTTTGTGGAGTGGATATGCAGGCAGCACAGATAGATGACGGCATAATACCTCTTCTATTATACCGCATATTGACTTGATCTGCTATAAGGTTGGGGGACATACTTTTGCTCATTCAGCACTCTCTTACAAACTGCAAATGGAATTTCATTTTTTCGTTACATTTTGCAACATATAAGGTTACATGAGCATCACAGGCCATGCAGGCCGATACCTTTGCTCCAGCATTGTTAACCGCTTGTGGTTCTTCCAGAACAGCGTGATAACCATCCATAGTCTATGGCGTCCAGTCTGTTCTTTACCGTGTAGTCCTGGGTCAATTGGGATATATGTAGAGCGCTGCCATTGGGTTGCAAGTTACTAGTAGAGGTGGAATGGCTATGAGCAGGGAATCCCAGTAGGCTTGTCAGGTCTTGAGCTGGTCTTGCCAGGCAGGGCTGACGTTGGCACCTGGGCAGATGCCTCGACCCGCTGCACCCTAGTGGACTCATTGCAGTAGAATTAGGGTTGATGCAAGAGAGAGCACTTGCTAGAGACCCTACTCTCCCGATAACTCTGGGGTCTTAGGAGCACCTGCAGGCGGGCTGCAAGTGATCCAGTGCCTACAGACCATATTCCACGCTACCGCCTGGCGAGAGGCCACGAATCGTGAGCTGCGGCCGCGCTGCATCATCTCCGCCTTTTTCTCCTCCTCTTTTTTTTATTCAAAAATTGTAAATGATTTAGAAAATGGCAAACTAGAAAAAATACTTCCTCCAAATAATCATTCTTAACTTTCACCCATTTTCAAAGCGGTTCTTCTATATTCAAGACTATCCAAAAAGTTTTCTGCATCTCTCCGCCTGTCAAGTCTGATGACTTATTAAAATATCGCACATCCTTTCTCGCGCTGGATGTAACTCTGTCATCATTTCCAGTTCTTCCCTGAATATCCCCGGACGCCATCAAAATTAGTTGGAGTTGATTGAAGTTAGTTGGTGGATGCGGATGAGTTCTTCTCCGTCCCCCTCTTAAAGGGAACCTGTCATCCACTTTTCTGTAGTGAACGTTACTCGCCCCACAGATTGTAACTCGCCTCTTAGAGATTTTTTCATCCAAGGTCCGCACTGCAATCTTTTAAAATAATCTCCCCACAATTATGTAAATCAGCTCCTGAAATGAATACCAGCCCCGCCCATTCAGCATAGGGCACACCCACTTCATTATAACAAAGGCCGAACTCTCTGTGAAATCACGCGCCTGAGTGCTGCACTGCTTGTAAAGCGCAGGCGCCATAGTCTAATCAAGCTGCCGCATGTACAAAATAGCAATAACACGCATGTCTAAACCGCAGTGGCAGCGGCGCAGGCTTGCAGTTCTGCAGGCAAAGCCGCCATCACTGAAGTTGTGGGAGGCGTGCGAGCGCGGGCGGTCAGGACGCCATAACTCATCACACAGATATGGCTGTGCTCTCCCCATTTACGTACAAAGTGGGGAAAAATAAAAAGACTAACTTTTATTTGGAGTATTCATGGCTGAAGAGGGGCACTTGTACCGCCTTCATAAAGCCCTCTCACACTTTTAATTGAATATCCTAAATGCTGATGGCAGGGGCCCTTTAAATATTTTTACTGTCATGTCTGCAATTGTCTTCCAAAAATTCTTCACCACTGAACTGTCCACTACATGTGATACACGGTCCCTGTTTCCACTACATGTGATACACGGTCCCTGTTTCCACTACATGTGATACAAGGTCTGTGTTTCCACCACATGTGATACAAGGTCCGTGTTTCCACTACATGTGATACAAGGTCCGTGTTTCCACTACATGTGATACAAGGTCCGTGTTTCCACTACATGTGATACAAGGTCCGTGTTTCCACTACATGTGATACACGGTCCACGTTTCCACTACATGTGATACACGGTCCACGTTTCCACTACATGTGATACACGGTCCACGTTTCCACTACATGTGATACACGGTCCGTGTTTCCACTACATGTGATACACGGTCCCTGTTTCCACTACATGTGATACAAGGTCCCTGTTTCCACTACATGTGATACACGGTCCCTGTTTCCACTACATGTGATACAAGGTCCCTGTTTCCACTACATGTGATACACGGTCCCTGTTTCCACTACATGTGATACAAGGTCTGTGTTTCCACCACATGTGATACAAGGTCTGTGTTTCCACCACATGTGATACAAGGTCCGTGTTTCCACTACACGTGATACAAGGTCCCTGTTTCCACCACATGTGATACAAGGTCCCTGTTTCCACTAAATGCGATACAAGGTCCGTGTTTCCACTACATGTGATACAAGGTCCGTGTTTCCACCACATGTGATACAAGGTCCGTGTTTCCACTACATGTGATACAAGGTCCCTGTTTTCACTACACGTGATACAAGGTCCCTGTTTCCACCACATGTGATACAAGGTCCGTGTTTCCACTACACGTGATACAAGGTCCCTGTTTCCACTACATGTGATACACGGTCCCTGTTTCCACTACATGTGATACAAGGTCCCTGTTTCCACTACATGTGATACAAGGTCCGTGTTTCCAATACATGTGATACAAGGTCCGTGTTTCCACTACATGTGATACAAGGTCCGTGTTTCCACTACATGTGATACACAGTCCCTGTTTTCACTACATGTGATACAAGGTCCGTGTTTCCACTACATGTGATACAAGGTCCGTGTTTCCACTACACGTGATACAAGGTCCCTGTTTCCACTACATGTGATACACGGTCCCTGTTTCCACTACATGTGATACAAGGTCCCTGTTTCCACTACATGTGATACAAGGTCCGTGTTTCCAATACATGTGATACAAGGTCCGTGTTTCCACTACATGTGATACAAGGTCCGTGTTTCCACTACATGTGATACACAGTCCCTGTTTTCACTACATGTGATACAAGGTCCGTGTTTCCACTACATGTGATACAAGGTCCGTGTTTCCACTACATGTGATACAAGGTCCCTGTTTCCACTACATGTGATACAAGGTCCGTGTTTCCACTACATGTGATACAAGGTCCCTGTTTCCACTACATGTGATACAAGGTCCCTGTTTCCACTACATGTGATACAAGGTCCGTGTTTCCACTACATGTGATACAAGGTCCGTGTTTCCACTACATGTGATACAAGGTCCGTGTTTCCACTACATGTGATACACGGTCCCTGTTTCCACTACATGTGATACACGGTCCCTTCTTCTCATCATCAGTGAGGATCTTCCTCAGTTCTTGATGAGTCACATCGGCTCCATGCTGTATCTTAATGATGAGACTGTCTCCTCTCCTCTCATGCCAGCTAGCTGTCTCTCCCGCGGTCGTCCTCCCACTTCTTCTTCATGAACTTCATTTTCTCTTTTCTAACTTTATTTAACAAACCAACAGACTAAGATTTCAGCTTTTTTCCGTAAAGGATCATCACAAGACGTCCCGGCCCCACACCCCGGCCCTCCGGACAACAGTAAGAAATACCTTGTTTAGGAAAGTATAAAAAGTGTTGTTTGAAGGAGTTTCACATAAATACACGTTAGCTTCCTTCTCACTGAGTCCTCAGCTCCCCGTTGGGTTTCATCCACCCACCATTCGCTTCTCTCCTTCCCAGCAGACCTCGGACTCTTTATGGACTCACAGTTGTCTTGAGGGCTTGTTTTTGGCGGGACCATGAAATGTATTGGAAAACTTTGAAACATTTCTTCTAAGTGGAGTGAAGTGTAAATAAAAATGCAACGGCGCCATTTTCTTTTTGTGCGTGCGGTGGGGGGGGAGGGGTCCATCGATATAGCTGTGTGTGGACTTGTGAGTTTTTGATATCTTTTGTTACATTTTTCTTGGGTGACCAAAAAAAAGCAATTCTTGCGTTTTGTATGTTTTTTCTGATGCTATTCCCTACGCAGCATTAATAATGTGTCGTTATAATACATCAGACATTTGTGGATGTGGCAGAACCAAATACCCTGTATAATTATAAATATGACAGGAGGGTTTATAAGGCCAGCTGTCCATGGGCGTAGCGATATCCCGCCGCAGGGGAGCATTATGTCACCGCCATTTTCCGCAATAAATCTATCATCATGACAGATTCATCGCAGCATGCCGCAATCTTCCACTCATGTACGCGCTTAGTTATCCTATGGAAAGCGTTCATTGCGTTACCCGCGTGCGGATTATCAGCGTGGGCAATGCAGTGGAATATATCGCCCGTGGGCAGGAGGCTTTCTAATCTTTACTATTTTTTGCTATGATTAAATAAACTCTCTTTCACTTATTTAGCCGCCCTCATATGATAATCGTATCTGTGATCACTTATAGGATACATAGTAACATAGTGTGTGAGGCTGAAGGGAGACGATGTCCATCTAGTTCAGCTTGTTTCAACCCTCCGCCTTGTTGATCCAGAGAAAGGCAAACCCCCCCCCCCCCCCCCCAATGACACAGAAGCAAATGTAGTTGATTTGGAGGAAAAAAATTCCTTCCCGACTCCATAATGCCAGTCAGACTAATCCCTGGATCAACGTCTGATAGTTCCTGCCTGTCTGTGAGACCCGGATCAACAACCCACTGGTCCCCTAATGTCTACATCCTGTAATATCATAGAAAGACATCAAGTCCCCTTCTTTTAAACTCCTCTATTGATTTTGCCATCACCACTTCCTCAGGCAGAGAGTTCCACAGTCTCACTGCTCTTACAGTAAAGAACCCTTTTCTGTGTTGGTGATGAAACCTGCTTTCTTCTAGACGTAGGGGATGTCCTCTTGTTACCGTCGCAGTCCTGGGTATAAACAGATCCTGGCAGAGATCCTTGTATCGTCCCCTCATGGATTTATAGTTATTTGGTCGCCCCTTAGCCGTCTTTTTTCCGGGGTGAATAATCCCAGTTTTGATGCCTCTCTGGGTATTCCAGTCCCCTCATTCCATGTATTAGTTTAGTCGCTCTTCTTTGAACCCCTCCAGCACTGTAACATCTTTCCTGAGCCCCGGTGACCAGAACTGTACGCAGTATTCCATGTGAGGCCTGACAAGTGCCTTATATAGTGGGAGGATAATGTTCTCGTCCCTCGCCCCTATACCTCTTTTAATGCACCCCAAGACTTTATTTGCTTTTGCAGCAGCTGATTGGCATTGGTTGCTTCAGTTAAGTCTACAGTCCACTAGTACCCCCAGGTATACTTCAATACTGCATTATATTCTATTTCTGCAGGCATTCTATTAAGCCCTGCCACAGACACATCTTAATAGGCAGAAATGCATGACAGCCCTCATAAGATCCCAGGCTGCCATGAAACCTGAACAGCACCCTGAGATCTCATTCTGCCTCCTCACAAGTATGAAGGCCCCACTGTGTCTCAGCCATGAAATCACATAATAAACTCGCCTCCATCACGTTCCCACGATGTCCTCCATCCTCTGCCCAGACCTCTTCAGCCCTGGACAGTGCAGAAGAAGACGGGGAGCGCGAGGACCTCATTGTGCTACTGCTTGGCAGTGATGGCACCAGGGGGAGGACCAGGAAGTGCTCGGCTTCCTGCAGTACTCCTGTTATAGTCAATTGTATTGGTGCCTTAATGATGTGGATACAATTGATTACAAAGAACAAGAACTTGATCGATTCCACCCCCAAGTGGGCTCCTGAAGGCTCAGTGGGCCGCGGCATATGCCCAGGTTCATAGGGGGCTAATGCCGGCCCAGCTCCACCTAATATAATTATAAAAATGCCAGCTGGATTCCAGGTGGCAGAACTAGACTTCACCTAAAAAGGAGCTTCTCCCCAACAAGGCTGGGCTGTAGCAATGTGGTCATCTGCCCCCCTCTAATGGATCCGCTGTGGGATGGTTGCATAGCTAGAAGACCAGAGATGACAATACAGCGGGGAGATTCATGTTGTAAAATTAATGCAGAGAGAAATGTATTCCTCGTATCTGGGAAGTTTCACGACTCGAGGGAAGTTGTGTGACGACCCCTACAGGGGCTATAATGGCGGCCATCACAGTTGTTCCCCAGCTTTATCAAATTTTGGGTGGAAATCCTGGTTAGTTCTGCACATGGCCCCCCTCCGCAGAGAGCAGAGACAGGGTTTTATTTGCGCTCGGTGTTGGTAGCTCCTAAACTGTCTGTCTGCCAGTAGAGTCCATTATATGCATATAAACAGCTTGTTACATGACGGTATTCTGCACAGATTACTTAATATATCACATTAGAGCGCATCCATTCCTCCTAGCACAATACTGCGCCCATAAGGAACCAGAGTTTATTAACTATCAAACAAAAGCCTATTATCTATCAAGCAAAACTGCCGGTGGAGAGTCAAGCAGATGTTCCGATCTACAAGGCTTGTTTTTCTTGTACGGCAATAAACTGGAACAATCAAAATGCTGATATTACAAGCCTCTGGAAATGAGGACGGGACGGAGGTAGATGAACGGCCTTCACCGGGCCCTCTGATTCCCGGACTGCAGATTATCGCAATCTATTATTTACCAGCTCTCCACATTGTCTGAGACGGTGGTGGATGTTGTTCTGTACATAAAGCCCTTCATGCTCTAGCATCGCACCTCATCAACAGCCCTCTAGAAATTCGGCATTGTTCATGGCCACCAACTTTGTAAGAGTCAATGAAAGAGATTGTTTGGCCAAACTCCGAGGAGTGTGAGAGGGCACAGGGTTCAGGCTCGGGGTCTTCCCCATCCTCCAGAGGCTCCTCTATGGTAGTCTTGAGAATACTGGCTCTTGGACTGGTAGGGCCAAGCCTAGCTCCTTTATAATTACCATGGTACCCTTGTCCACATATTCAGGCAGGGGCGCCAGTAGGGACTCATGTCCCAAACCAATTCAGGAGAGGGCCATGTCCATGAAATAGTCTTGGCTGGCAGCGACAGCCCAGAGGCTCCATGGGAAACTTACATAAGATTCGGGTGCCGTCTCTGCTGAGAACATATAACTTTAATATACTGTAAATACAAATGAAGCGTTCCGTTCCCGTCTCCAGGTTTCTATTTTCCTCCTCCGTTACAAGTCTTAATCCCATACAATGGGTTTCCTTTTCAAATTCCCATGTAGCGCACTCAACCAAGTCCTTACCCGGTAACCGGGGTTCACAGTTCTGTAGTGGGTCCAGACGAGATGTCTTAGTCAGAAGGAGGGGAGCGAAGTAACTCTAGTCTTTGGAGATTCTTGTGTCCGGTATTTTGCCGGGGGGCTCCACACCCGTAGGGCAAAGTTTACTGCAACCGTTCAGTAAAACAGGAGAGACTCCAACAATGTCCGTCCTCTTCCCAGCAGCGGAGCTGAACCCAACCCAACAGGAGATTGCACTTGTATGATGACTCTGCACGCTTCGCTTCTGTTCGCTTCGGCATTTGGGGCTCCATCGGCCATTCAGATATTATTCACAGCAAGAAGAGCACAATTTGCAGCCTTATTCTTGGGGTAAACAATAATAACCCGACAGACATCGGGGGGTCCGGGGGGACTCAACGGTATCCATTCATAATTGGATGTAGCATAGCCGCTCCATTACCGTATGCTTTTTGGGAGTCTATATACATTATGTTGATTAGAGCAACCTTCTGATTTCTGGATACAATTCCACCCCCAGACCAGAGGGGGGGAGGGATCTTTTACTTGTTCTTCTTTACCATCCCTCCAATCCACCAGTTCTGGTACCAGTTTTTGATCGTCCAAGATGGCTGCTGCAATTTTCTATCAACAGTAGCTAATGCACATTGTTCACTGCTCTCTGATTGGCCAGGGCTGGTCATGTGAGCAGAATTTGACGAGCAGAGAGCAGGTACAGTGAATTGGTAGTTTAAGACTACGAACACAATGTGTCGGGCATCTTGGACGGTCAAAAATGGAAACTCAAACTGGCCGATCGGACGGATGGCAGAAAAAACAATTGCAGGTGATATGAGCTGCCCGCTCCGGTCCAGGACAGAAGGCTTTAAGGGAAGACACAAAAACCTCTCCCCCGGGGTGTAATTTATCATCTTTCTATGCTAACAGGGTGTAAAAATCCACACGCCCAAAACTACAATACAACTGCGTTATTTTCGCAGGACAATATGGTGCCCTGGTGTAACAGGTGGTAATGCCCAGTGTAACAGGTGGTAATGCCCAGTGTAACAGGTGGTAATGCCCAGTGTAACAGGTGGTAATGCCCAGTGTTGCAGGTTACCTGATGGCATGGCGATGGCCGACAGAGGCGGCACATTTTTATCAAAAGACATTGTACTGAACAGGGATAGTATTTACATTATTACGCCCCACATGAGGGTTCAGATACTTAAGCATTGCATGATAACTTGATATCAAATCTCTTAAAGCGACAGTACTCTAAATATCAACTTTGACCCCACATGTCTGTAATTACAGAGGTCATCCCACAATACGCGAACCCATACAACCGCTCTTGCTCATCTGATTTACTGCACATCCTTCGTCATAAACATTTCACATGACTTCTTACACCGAACATTAGAGCCACATCACATAATGACTGTTTGGCGAGACTTTGCGTTTACCCCACTATGGCGCTATTGTTAAACTGCACCTGTATTACACAATCTATGGGATCCGTGACCCCCACCCTGGCCAGGGATTTAAAAAAGGCAGCTCGGGGGGATATAGTGCACTGACACAGGCGCTGCTCTGGATCCTGGATACTGTCATCCACTTCAGCCCCCAGGTCATCGGGGCTCGCTGATCGGGCAACAGAGCCTAGCCCCCTGCTCTGTCACCTGCTCCCTGGCAGTGATGTAATCCATCGATGGAGCCCAAGGTCCTGCTCACTGGATCAGAGCCCAAGGTCCTCAAAAACACAACCATGCAAAGTCAGCCATCACCAGACTGAACGGGGGCGGGGGTATATCACTTGCAGTTGTTGTTCAGTTGTCCTTCCGACCTGCCAGTTCCAGGCCCTTTTTTCCACCATCCAGGATTGGCGGATCAGAGCGGCAGCAGAGAACAAGTGCAGCTCATAGACCCCCGCCCCGAAACCGGTCATTTATATGACTAAACTATGGCAGACTGATGTAAACCGCTTGTGTTAACACCGTCATTCTTGCAGATACACGTTCAGCTCCTGCGAATTCAAGGCCTCTGAGAGGAGCGGTAGTCACGGTCGCTGGGGGAATAGAGAGAACAAGAGAAGCAGAAAGGAAATCAAGAGATACAAAGACGGAAGTGCAAATGCAAATCATACACAAGCAACCGACCAATCACCTGGCTGCCATCATGCTGGTGGCGCCGGCTGTTGTGTGCATGAAATACCCGACTCACTGCCCGCCACCATGCGTACCAACATCCAGTGAATGACCATAAGAGCAGCGTAGTTCCTACCGGACATGCTGGCACGTGCCATGGGCTCTGCCCGCTCTCTTTATCCCAGCCTTTTTATGCTTGTCGTGGCTTGCTGGCCATGTTGGGTCGGCCCCAGCCCATGTGATCCACACGGCGGTGCACGCTCAGTGTCAGGCTGGAGTTGGACACCAACAGATTGTTGCTAGTGTGTGCATTGGATTGGTCAGCTGGCTTATGTGTGACGCCGCCGGCCAATCAGCACCTGTGTGTACATATTTATTCTGGCCCCTCCTCTTAGAGGACGCCAGTTATACTTCTAGTCTGAAGGTGTTGCTGGTGAAGTCGGCGGCTCCTTCCTGTTCTTCTGTCAGATTAGTCTGTTTGGTATAAAGGGTATTTGGGTGCGTTCACACAGCGCAGATCTTCGCACGGTTCCGCATGTGAAATTTGACTTGTTGGGCAGAATTCCAACGCAGAGCGTCTCCTGTCTGCGCATTTCTGCCTCAAGAAGTAACGTCGCTTTTGTATCGTTTCTGCGTCATTTCCGCTTGTGGATCTGCGTGACAATCCATGAAAAGAGGCGCAGATTTTAGAGGCTCATGTGGGGTTTTTCTCCGGTGAGCCCCGCTGTGTGAGCGTTCCCTGCGGCGACCTTCACACAGGATGTCTGAGCTGCGCGAATTCTGCCGCATCACTTTTGTTGCGAGGTTAACGAGCTTTGCAGAATTAGCGGCGTTTTATGTTGCGGGTTTTGTTCGTCGCTGCGTTTTTATGTGCGGATTACCCCCTGCGGGATGAGTTGCGGTTTCTTGCTATCGCAGCGGTGGTTCCTGCGTTGCGGTCGCACTGACAAACTTTACTTTTAAACATTAGCAGACGCAGATTTCTAAGCAATTGAGTGCGTTTCTGCAACAAAAAACAGCAATAAACACAAAATTACCTAATCTGCAGGTTTTTGGTGCGAATTTTATGTTACCGATTGATCTCAGGTATGCGCAGCTACTGCAACATGAATGGACTGCTGCAGATTCCGTGGAAATACTACTGATGACCCGTCCTCGGGATACTCACTTGTCCTCAGGGTAGGTCATCAATAGGTGATTGGCCAAGGTCTGTCACTTGGGACCTTGACTAATCAGCTGAGCGGGTGCAGGCTGTCAGCACCACAAATGCACAGAGGTCGGAGCAGAAGCAGCGGAAGTCTCTGCACCGACCTCCTTGTAGTGGCCGGCGCTTGTAACTGCAGGCTGGGGTCTCATTGAAATCATCGTGAGCCGTGCCTGCAGTTACAAGCGCCGGCCACTACATGGAGGGCGGCGTGGAGACTTCCGCTGCTTCTGCTCCGACCTCTGTGTATTGCGGTGCTGACAGCCTGCACCCGCTCAGCTGATCGGTCGGGGTCCTGAGCGAAAGACCCCAGCTGATCACCTATTGATGACCTAGCCTGAGGACCAGTGAGTATCCCGAGGAGAGGTCATCAGTAGTATATTCCACGGAAAACCCCTTTATTTCACTTGCCTCGTACTGTAAACGCTGCAGGATCTCTGCAGCCTTCCCGCTGTGGAGGCGCCGCGGGGCGCAGGTTTCGCAGGTTTTGTTCATGTTTTTTATGCAGTTTTTTAAGCCAGAAGTGCGTTTAAATAGAGAATTCGTATCCGTCCTTTAGTTTTTCCTCTCCTTTTATGATCCACGCCTGATTTTCGCTTGAAACGCCGCATAAAGCCCCTGATCAAACCCCGAGGCGCCGCGCAGGTTTTGTTCAGGTTTTTTTTAATGCAGTTTTTGAAGCCAAAATCAGGAGCGGATCATGAAAGGAGAGAAACTATAAAGAACGGACACGACTTCTGCGCTCTTTAAATCTACTCCTGGTTGGGCTTCAAAAACGGCGTCGGAAAACCTGAAGACGACGGCGCCCTCAGTCAGAGCGATAACACCGCGCTGCAAAAAATCTGTTTTTTCATCCCTCTTGAAGTTCTGCCTTTAAGTCTGTAGATGTGAGGGCGCCGGATCTGGAGGTGAAATGGTCCTATCGCCCCAATATCATACGTCTGCGAGGGGAAAAAGTATGTGAACCTTTAGGATAAGCAGAGAATTTGAAGGTGAAATTAGAATCTGGTGTTTTCAGTCAGCGGGAGGACAATCCGGTGCGGTCAGACCTTTCAGAGGGACGGGATTACCCGCAGGACGCAGTGGGTTTTGTTGCACTTTTAACTGCAGAATGCATTCCGTGGAGCATCTTGCAAAATGTCTCGAAACTAATAATAACAAAAAACAAAATGTGCGGAAAGGCAAATCTCGCCCTATTATAGTAATATGAGGACAGTGTACCTAAAAGCAGGGCAATCGCCTAGATCAGGACGGCCCCACGTAGAGAACCTACAGACAACCCAGACTCTCCCTAGCTGATGACCAGGGGGGTGATAATTGACACAGCAGTACTAGGAAGCAAATGTTACTAAACTTATTAAATAAGTAAAGATTCCAAGGACTTATCTGAGTGTGATGACACCAGGAGGACGCGGACAAACCAGAACACTACCATGCAGATGAGCAACCGGTGACATCTGAAAGGAGGGGCCAGAATAAATAATGGTTGATTGGCCGGATGGGCGAATCACCTACTTGTCAAAAAATCTAACCCCACGCCAGCAGATGAAGTGTTCATGTCGGTACTTGGTGCCAAATGATAATGCATGTGCCGACGCCGCAGTCACGTGGGCCGGGGGTGATGTCATGGTGACTTCCTGGTTGCAACGGTGCACTGCAACCAGATTTCTGAGGATCTCAAACGAACAGTTTTTGATGCTCATCAGGCTGGAAAAGGCTACAAAACTATCTCCAAGGAGTTTGGACAGATTGTCTAGAAATGGAGGTAATTCAAGACCATCCTTACCCAGGAGTGGTTGACCCACAACCATCACGCCAAGAGTAAGGCATGTAGTAGTCCACGGGTCACAAAGGGACCTCGGGTAACTAACTACAGGCCTTTCTCACATTACCTAATGTTAATGTTCTTGAGTCTACCATCAGGACTGCACTAAACAACAATGGCTTCTTCTTCATCGTCTTTATAGCGGGGTTCGACAAGATAGACCGCCCATTGTTCAGGTTCATGCTGAACCCAACTTTTAGCAAAGTTAGCCCCACGCAGGGTTTTATTGATTCGGCTCACTCAGCACTGTGTTTTGCATTGTGAATTGTGTTGTTTAGAGTATTTGAGCGCCTCTGTAATAAAAAATACTATTTTTAGAGATGCATCCGTGTACCCAGAGATCAGGCTGCTTTGTGTCGTCTGCTTTATGCCTTTTATTTTCAAATCTTGCTGTTTCTGACACGTCGGCTTGTGGAGCTTCAACTTCAGAACTCAGTGGGCGTTCTCTGTGAAGCAGCTCTTTCTCCTTCTGTGCTATAACCTGTGTCTGTGAATCCTCGTCATTCCCTCTCTCATACTGACATTCTTGTGCAAGCTATTGTTTCTGGGAGAAGATACAGCTCAGAAGTCTTCCAGGTGTATAGTATATAGCCAGCGGGGTTTGAATAATACTCGGGTCCTTTTACACGGCTTGATCTGAGCCATGTGTGACAGAGTGCTCATTGGTCTGGTCTTCACACGTTCCAGTTCAGGATCTAGAAGGGGCAAATAATTATTCGTATGATTGTTCATCCACCACAGTGTGTGATCGCTGTTGGCGGCACGTCCTCAGTGACCCGGGGAGATGTTCTGCCCACCATGATGATTTGTGCTGCTACATTAAAGATGCAATTACCCAGTTAATGAACATTTGCTTGAGTGCTTGGAGCACCTTCACATGACCTGATGATCGGGAAAACAAACAGTCTTACAAAGGTTCTTGCCTGAACATGTGACTGTATAAAAGGTCCTTTAACCTGCTGTGACTGCAGATCCTTCTACAGGGATCAGGAGCAGATCAGCAGAAGGTAGGGGAATAACATGTGACTGAGGCTCTGGCGCAAGCTGTTACCGCTCTTGGCTGCCAATGTCTGTCCGCTGGCACCAATGGTCAAGAGGTTCATGCATATTGGACCCTGAGGAATTTGTATTCTCATATCCATTTGTCTGATGAAGAGGTCTGTGTACCCTGAAACGTGTCGAAAACAAAGCATTGCTTTAGTGTAATCAATTCCCTTGTCTCTGCTCTCCCTTGAGTTGCCATCCACCAGCAGGTCGTGCCGGAGCCTCAGTCCCTTTCAGGCCATCTTACCGCTGACTGCAATCCAAATATGACCATTCATTTCAATGGGGATTTGCGCTGTAATCTCCACCGTGTAGATGTTTTTCTGCACATGGACTCCAATTCTTCACGTAGCCGAAGCAGAGATCTGCAGATTTTAGAGGCGGAATCCACAATGGAAAAATCTGCATCGGCTGCTGCTGTGTGAACGAACTCTGAGGCCGCCATCACACACGGAAAACCAACGGCAAATACGCCACAAACCCACAGCGGCAAAATCTACACCTAAACGGTGCGAATTTGTCGCAGTTCATTTGGTGGATCTACCACGTTTTAACCCTTATATTCCAATGGCTGAACAATTGATTTCCGCTCGTGGATCGGGAAAAACGACTTTCTCTAGCATGTCTATGGGCAGTATTGGCTGCAGACACCCGCTAAGGACTCCGCAATGTGAATCCGCCCGTGTGCCGCTGGGCCTTGAACAGGAGGTGCTCTGTACTTGGAGAGCTTGCTAGAACCCGTGTATAATGCTGCCACTCGAGAACCTCCTGCCGCTCCCTGGACCATCCGGCCCGCGTCATTCCTGAAGGCTGGGACCCTCGCCGTCCTCCTGTAACCGCGAGGCGCGGACTGAAGATTCAGCTGTTTGTTCTTAAATCATCTATTGATTTAACACTCAACATTCTCGCCGTTCGCACGTCTGCAATTTTAACCTTCACTTTTTTTTGGCAGCCGTCAAGACACAAATAAATTGATTATCTCTTCTCCGGCCGGCGTTCTCTTTATCGCGTGACCCTCGATAAATCAGATTCCATTGACGGCGCGGTTATGGCTTCTTGTGTGTATTAAGTAGACGACGGACGGAACCGCTGTCCATTTTCCAGTCAATCAGACGGCTGTAGCAGCAGAGATACAGCGGCCGGCTGCGAGATCCGCTGCGACGTTCAATTACCGCACACCCCGGCCGCGAGAGGGGGGCTCAGCCGTATAATTGGGCGCTGCTTTTCACGGCCGACCGTCTCGCCGCTACTAGATTTGTCAGCTGATGTGGAATCTTAAGATTGGAAGCGGACTTAAAGAATACTGAATAGTGTGGAGAACAAAGCGGAGATGTGCGCGGCGCCGGCCCCGCGGGGTTTGATGTTGTGGCTTAGCATAGTGCAAGGATTCAATGACGGCTCACGGTGGAGAAGTAAGTTGCCATTTTCTGCGGCGTCGGAAGACGTTAATTGGTGAGAATATGTAAACTGCGATGCCCTCGTAGAGAAGGACTTCGGGAGGGAAACAATAGTGGCAAGTGTTGCGCTGATTTGGAGGGTTTGCCGACGTCTTCTCTTAATGAGCGCGCCCCTCCTCCGCGAAGGAAGAAACGTCCGTCACTGAGCGACACTGCGGAACACCAGCAGATCAGACCAGGGGGGGGCGCTGTGATGAGGAGCAGCAGCGTCAATGGGAGCTGCCAGGAAAATAGTGACAGGAACTCACTGAGCGGAGGAGAGATGCGCGCCTCTTAACCCCTTCAGGGACGCACCTTTTTTCCATTTTCAGTTTTTCCTCCTCACTTTCACAAAATTGTAAGGCGGCGGCGGCACACGGACAGGTCTGGTTGCAGAGGCGGGAGCTCGCAGCCGAACCGGATCCTGTGCCCGGCCGGCCACCGCGCGGTCCTGTGATTATCTGTATTGCGCATGGTCCGGATGGCTCACCGTCGGACATGAACAGTACAGATTCTTTTTCCCGTGCTGCCACTAGGTGGTGATGCGGAATCCGCAATCTTCTCGCCATGTCACTTGAGGAAGGGCCGCGGGTCGGACGGCTTCCATTGACTTCAAAGATAGAGCATGCTGCGGTTTTTGTCCTCCACTCGCGGACATCGCAATTTGATTCCGTAAGTGTGCAGGAAACGGCGCTTTTCTATAGCGTGTAACGAACGGCATTTGCTGCGGATCCGTTCGTGTGCAGCCGGCCTAACGGTTATTTATCCCACAATGTCGCGGTCGGAGGGCTGCGCGTTCTCTGCGGGATACGATGTATGTCTCAGCGGTTCCATGTAAAGTTCCGTATAATGTAGTGAAAAACTTTAAAACATTTCTAAGTGGAGTGAAATGGAAAAAAAAACAATTCCGCCATCTTTGAAAGTGACGCGATGACTTTATTCCGCGGGCCGCTGCGATGACAACAACACGTTTATAAAGTCTTTAACAGAAAAAAATAAAAATGTTCTGCCGCCATAACTTTTTTAATCTTCTGTCGACATAGTTGTGTGAGGGATCCGTTTTAGCGATAACGGGACTTAAATGCCTCTGTCGGGATTGACAGCAGCATTTAAAGGGTTAACACCCATGATCGGCGTTCACACTGATTGCAGCCATTGCCAACGGGTGTCAGCTGTAAGAAACAGCCGGCACTCACATTGTATGGAGCGCGATCAGCGGCCAATCCCCCTCCATACAAACATCCTGTGTCATGAAGGGGTTAATGGGGTTGTCAGGGACTTTAAGTGCTTTTTCTAATTAAGGTGGGGGTTCTTTGCTTGGGATCCCCATTGATTAGCTGCTGTCTTTGTGGTTAGCCCAGGTAGATAGTGCAGGCCCAGTGTAATACCCACGCTGGCCACTGCACAATGGACAGCGCTGTCTGACAACGGTAGAGCTGTGCATGCCGTACATTCAGACGTGACTTCACCTTCTATCATCCGGCGCAGGACGAGCGGAGAACGCCAGCCGCCTCCTGTCACGGCGACACCATCGCATCACAAATCAAAAACGCTCATTAAAACAGAGGTGGGGGGGGCAATTTCCCAATTTTGCGCATTATTTGTTTATGTTATTGGGTTGAAGGATGAAGAACAACATCCTGGAAGATTCCCCCGTAAACCTGCAATCAGGATGGCGAAACGCAGATGAAAGTCCTCGGCGTAACGCGGGATCTGCCGGCGCTCGTTAGCCATGCGGAGGCTTCAAATGCTGTTTAATATCATTAGAATTTGTGATTTAGGGCGGCTGTTCTCCCAGGAGGCCGTCTGTCGGCGCGGCGCTTAACGAACGGCTCTGATAGACAAACCTGTTGCTCATTTGTGTTTTCCGTCTTTCTCTGCTCCATTTGTGCATTTTAAATGCCAATTATGGGCGGCGGTCGGCGTGATTTCCATCTGCCATCTTGAGGAGTTAATCAGCAGTGCGACAGGACGGCTTCCAGGCCGCTCTCCTCCAATCTGCTGTGGGCCCGGCCGTGCGGACGGCGCTGCGAGCTGCACAGATAAGGCGTGCGCTGAGCGGCGGCGCGGAGTTTAGCTTGTTTGGCTTTGCTTGTAAACCTCTTAGATGTGATACGCCGAATCCTCTTAGACGTAAATTCCTTGTAGCATCTGACAGCGTCTCTGCGGCGGACAAATAACGCTGTCAGACGGGAATCTGCGCTCTAAGCCAGGAGATTGGGAATCGTCATGGGCGCATTACAGCCGGCTTGTCACAGCCGCGCCGGGCGCCGCCTCCGCTCCGTGTTCGCACCAGGATTTGACCTGGGTGAATGTCGTGGCGTCTTATGAATTCTTGGGAAGAACCGGCTTACGGAATGATTGCGCTGCCGGACGCCGCGGCTTCCCGGAGACGTACGGTGTTAACCCTTTATACAGTAGTGGGGAAACCGTAAACCACCTCAATCTGTGCGAAACCGCTATAAGGGCGAAAGAAGCCTCCGATGGGGTCCGCTCAACGGAGGTGTTGGCTTAAAATGACCTTGATGACAATTATCAATGACCTTGATGACAATAGTCTGACATAGCTTACCTCCTCCCCTCCCGACACACTGACCACTAAGGGTCACACTGGCGATAAAATCGCGCCATTTCATGCGATGCGAGGGTGATTGAAAACGCAGAATTATGAAACCAATGATTTTCAATGGTTTCCTTCACATTTGCGATGTTTTTATCCTGCAATGTTGCGAGAAAAGAATAGCGCGGCGCGCCATGTTTCTGCGCTGTTTGTGGTTTCTCGTCTCCCATGTTTCCCCATGCAGCCTCCTTTTTATCGCATCGCAAAGTATAAACCTGCGATTTTTGTGCGACGCGCTGTTAGCATTAGAAGGTCCTATTCACTTTCTCGCAAAGAAAACAGGAGAAAATCACAAGCGACAGCGATGTTACTGCGAGAAAAAGCAGCGCTGGCGCTAAAAAACAGGAAAGACATCAGGATTTCACCATGATTTTCTCGCGGCCGCCTCTCATACTTACATACTGACGACATGGCTGCCCCCATAGTCATGTACAGACAGGGTGGCCGCCCCCATAGTCATGTACAGATAAGATGGCCGCCCCCATAGTCATGTACAGACAGAATGGCCGCCCCCATAGTCATGTACAGACAGGATGGCCGCCCCCATAGTCATGTACAGACAGGATGGCCGCCACCATAGTCATGTACAGACAGGATGGCCGCCCCCATAGTCATGTACAGACAGGATGGCCGCCCCCATAGTCATGTACAGACAGGATGGCCGCCACCATAGTCATGTACAGGCAGGATGGCCGCCCCCCATAGTCATGTACAGACAGGATGGCCTCCCCCATAGTCATGTACAGACAGGATGGCCGCCCCCATAGTCATGTACAGACAGGATGACCGTCCCCATAGTCATGTACAGACAGGATGGCCGCCCCCATAGTCATGTACAGACAGGATGGCCGCCCCCATAGTCATGTACAGACAAGATGGCCGCCCCCGTAGTCATGTACAGACAAGATGGCCGCTCCAATAGTCATGTACAGACAGGATGGCCGCCCCCGTAGTCATGTACAGACAGGATGGCCGCCCCCTGTAGTCATGTACAGACAGGATGGCCGCCCCCATAGTCATGTACAGCCAGGATGGCCGCCCCCATAGTCATGTACAGACAGGATGGCCTCCCCATAGTCAAGTACTGACAGGATGGCCACCCCTGTAGTCATGTACAGACAGGATGGCCACCCCCATAGTCATGTACAGGCAGGATGGCCGCCCCCCATAGTCATGTACTGACGAGATGGCCGCCCCCATAGTCATGTACAGACGAGATGGCCGCCCCCATAGTCATGTACTGACAGGATGGCCGCCCCCATAGTCATGTACTGACAAGATGGCCACCCCTGTAGTCATGTTCAGACAAGATGGCCGCCCCTGTAGTCATGTACAGACAGGATGGCCTCCCCCATAGTCATGTACAGACAGGATGGCCGCCCCTATAGTCATGTCCAGACAGGATGGCCGCCCCCGTAGTCGTGTACTGACAAGATGGCCACCCCTGTAGTCATGTACAGACAAGATGGCCGCCCCCGTAGTCATGTACAGGCAGGATGGCCTCCCCCATAGTCATGTACTGACAAGATGGCCGCCCCCATAGTCATGTACAGACAGGATGGCCGCCCCCATAGTCATGTACAGGCAGGATGGCCTCCCCCATAGTCATGTACTGACAAGATGGCCGCCCCCATAGTCATGTACAGACAGGATGGCCACCCCCATAGTCATGTACAGACAGGATAGCCTCCCCCATAGTCATGTACAGACAGGATGGCCGCACCCATAGTCATGTACAGACAGGATGGCCTCCCCCATAGTCATGTACAGACAGGATGGCTGCCCCCATAGTCATGTACAGACAGGATGGTCGCCCCCATAGTCACGTACAGACAGGATGGCCTCCCCCATAGTCACGTACAGACAGGATGGCCGCCCCCGTAGTCATGTACAGACAGGATGGCCGCCCCCGTAGTCATGTACAGATAAGATGGCCGCCCCCCATAGTCATGTACAGACAGGATGGCCGCCCCCATAGTCATGTACAGACAGGATGGCCTCCCCCATAGTCACGTACAGACAGGATGGCCGCCCCCGTAGTCATGTACAGACAGGATGGCCGCCCCCGTAGTCATGTACAGACAGGATGGCCTCCCCCATAGTCATGTACAGACAGGATGGCCTCCCCCATAGTCATGTACAGACAGGATGGCCTCCCCCATAGTCATGTACAGACAGGATGGCCGCCCCCATAGTCATGTACTGACAAGATGGCCGCCCCTATAGTCATGTACAGACAGGATGGCCGCCCCATAGTCATGTACAGACAGGATGGCCTCCCCCATAGTCATGTACAGACAGGATGGCCGCCCCCATAGTCATGTACAGACAGGATGACCGTCCCCATAGTCATGTACAGACAGGATGGCCGCCCCCATAGTCATGTACAGGCAGGATGGCCGCCCCCCATAGTCATGTACAGACAGGATGGCCTCCCCCATAGTCATGTACAGACAGGATGGCCGCCCCCATAGTCATGTACAGACAGGATGACCGTCCCCATAGTCATGTACAGACAGGATGGCCGCCCCCATAGTCATGTACAGACAGGATGGCCGCCCCCATAGTCATGTACAGACAAGATGGCCGCCCCCGTAGTCATGTACAGACAAGATGGCCGCTCCAATAGTCATGTACAGACAGGATGGCCGCCCCCGTAGTCATGTACAGACAGGATGGCCGCCCCCTGTAGTCATGTACAGACAGGATGGCCGCCCCCATAGTCATGTACAGCCAGGATGGCCGCCCCCATAGTCATGTACAGACAGGATGGCCTCCCCCATAGTCAAGTACTGACAGGATGGCCACCCCTGTAGTCATGTACAGACAGGATGGCCACCCCCATAGTCATGTACAGACAGGATGGCCTCCCCCATAGTCACGTACAGACAGGATGGCCGCCCCCGTAGTCATGTACAGACAGGATGGCCGCCCCCGTAGTCATGTACAGACAGGATGGCCTCCCCCATAGTCATGTACAGACAGGATGGCCTCCCCCATAGTCATGTACAGACAGGATGGCCTCCCCCATAGTCATGTACAGACAGGATGGCCGCCCCCATAGTCATGTACTGACAAGATGGCCGCCCCTATAGTCATGTACAGACAGGATGGCCGCCCCATAGTCATGTACAGACAGGATGGCCTCCCCCATAGTCATGTACAGACAGGATGGCCGCCCCCATAGTCATGTACAGACAGGATGACCGTCCCCATAGTCATGTACAGACAGGATGGCCGCCCCCATAGTCATGTACAGGCAGGATGGCCGCCCCCCATAGTCATGTACAGACAGGATGGCCTCCCCCATAGTCATGTACAGACAGGATGGCCGCCCCCATAGTCATGTACAGACAGGATGGCCGCCCCCATAGTCATGTACAGACAGGATGGCCGCCCCCATAGTCATGTACAGACAGGATGGCCGCCCCCATAGTCATGTACAGACAAGATGGCCGCCCCCGTAGTCATGTACAGACAAGATGGCCGCTCCAATAGTCATGTACAGACAGGATGGCCGCCCCCGTAGTCATGTACAGACAGGATGGCCGCCCCCTGTAGTCATGTACAGACAGGATGGCCGCCCCTATAGTCATGTACAGCCAGGATGGCCGCCCCCATAGTCATGTACAGACAGGATGGCCTCCCCCATAGTCAAGTACTGACAGGATGGCCACCCCTGTAGTCATGTACAGACAGGATGGCCACCCCCATAGTCATGTACAGGCAGGATGGTCGCCCCCCATAGTCATGTACTGACGAGATGGCCGCCCCCATAGTCATGTACAGACGAGATGGCCGCCCCCATAGTCATGTACTGACAGGATGGCCGCCCCCATAGTCATGTACTGACAAGATGGCCACCCCTGTAGTCATGTTCAGACAAGATGGCCGCCCCTGTAGTCATGTACAGACAGGATGGCCTCCCCCATAGTCATGTACAGACAGGATGGCCGCCCCTATAGTCATGTCCAGACAGGATGGCCGCCCCCGTAGTCGTGTACTGACAAGATGGCCACCCCTGTAGTCATGTACAGACAAGATGGCCTCCCCCATAGTCATGTACAGACAGGATGGCCTCCCCCATAGTCATGTACAGACAGGATGGCCTCCCCCATAGTCATGTACAGACAGGATGGCCTCCCCCATAGTCATGTACTGACAAGATGGCCGCCCCAATAGTCATGTACAGACAGGATGGCCGCCCCATAGTCATGTACAGACAGGATGGCCTCCCCATAGTCATGTACAGACAGGATGGCCGCCCCCCATAGTCATGTACAGACAGGATGACCGTCCCCATAGTCATGTACAGACAGGACGGCCGCCCCCATAGTCATGTACAGACAGGATGGCCGCCCCCATAGTCATGTACAGACAAGATGGCCGCCCCCGTAGTCATGTACAGACAAGATGGCCGCTCCAATAGTCATGTACAGACAGGATGGCCGCCCCCGTAGTCATGTACAGACAGGATGGCCGCCCCCTGTAGTCATGTACAGACAGGATGGCCGCCCCCATAGTCATGTACAGCCAGGATGGCCGCCCACATAGTCATATACAGACAGGATGGCCTCCCCCATAGTCAAGTACTGACAGGATGGCCACCCCTGTAGTCATGTACAGACAGGATGGCCACCCCCATAGTCATGTACAGGCAGGATGGCCTCCCCCATAGTCATGTACTGACAAGATGGCCGCCCCCATAGTCATGTACAGACAGGATGGCCACCCCCATAGTCATGTACAGACAGGATAGCCTCCCCCATAGTCATGTACAGACAGGATGGCCGCCCCCATAGTCATGTACAGACAGGATGGCCTCCCCCATAGTCATGTACAGACAGGATGGCTGCCCCCATAGTCATGTACAGACAGGATGGTCGCCCCCATAGTCACGTACAGACAGGATGGCCTCCCCCATAGTCACGTACAGACAGGATGGCCTCCCCCGTAGTCACGTACAGACAGGATGGCCGCCCCCGTAGTCATGTACAGACAGGATGGCCGCCCCCGTAGTCATGTACAGATAAGATGGCCGCCCCCCATAGTCATGTACAGACAGGATGGCCGCCCCCATAGTCATGTACAGACAGGATGGCCTCCCCCATAGTCACGTACAGACAGGATGGCCGCCCCCGTAGTCATGTACAGACAGGATGGCCGCCCCCGTAGTCATGTACAGACAGGATGGCCTCCCCCATAGTCATGTACAGACAGGATGGCCTCCCCCATAGTCATGTACAGACAGGATGGCCTCCCCCATAGTCATGTACAGACAGGATGGCCTCCCCCATAGTCATGTACAGACAGGATGGCCGCCCCCATAGTCATGTACTGACAAGATGGCCGCCCCTATAGTCATGTACAGACAGGATGGCCGCCCCATAGTCATGTACAGACAGGATGGCCGCCCCCGTAGTCATGTACTGACAAGATGGCCACCCCCGTAGTCATGTACTGACATGATGGCCGCCCCCATAGTCATGTACAGACAGGATGGCCTCCCCCATAGTCATGTACAGACAGGATGGCCTCCCCCGTAGTCATGTACTGAGAAGATGGCCGCCCCTATAGTCATGTACAGACAGGATGGCCGCCCCCATAGTCATGTACAGACAGGATGGCCGCCCCCATAGTCATGTACAGACAGGATGGCCGCCCCCGTAGTCATGTACTGACATGATGGCCGCCCCCATAGTCATGTACAGACAAAATGAAAAATGGATACAATTAAAAAATGTTTTGGTTTGGAATCTGCCACAGATCTGCGGATTTTGAACGTGGCGTAAAAGTATAGTAAGGCCGGCGTCACACGAGCGTATGCACATTTGCACGGGCCTGAATGCTGCGTATCCACGGAATGAACGCTTTTTCAGAGGGCCTCATTTATCAAAACTTTTGTGCCCCCAGCGAACAATCACGGATCAGCTTCTATGTCTGAAACTGCTGTGGTAAGATGAAAGCCGCGATCTGATTGGTTGCTGAGGGGCAGTTTTCATGAGGCCCATTAATGTGTCTAAAATGAAATGCTTAAAGGGGCGGTAACTTTTCCGTCACCTGCGGCTCCTCTGCCGGCTCGTGTCGGTCCCATCAGTTCTTCAATATACTTATATTAAAAATGTTGTTGCTTTACTGCTGTAAATCACGTTTGTAGAAGCTGCCACCAGGGGGCTCCCTTCCAGCTGCTCTCCAATCTACTCTTACTGTCTTTGTTACTAAGGAAGGCGTTAGTTTCCTTAGTAACAAAGACATTTCCATAGGAACAGGGAAAGAGAGTATCTTCACAGGCTTCTGCACTTACAGGCTGACAGATCTGCAGACACTGTCAGTCCAATCTTCACAATCTCTGCCTCTCCTGCTGTTACAGCGTGTGGGTGCGTGTCTGCGTGTACGAGCTCATACTATAGTGGGCTTACTAACCATTGAGCCGGAATGTCTCTGAATGCCTAAATCACCCTAGGAGAGCAGAGGGGCGGGCCTTCAGATACTGCCTACTTGCTGATTGTACCAGAGAGTGCAGTGTAGCATGGGAAGTAAGGGCAAGAAAGTCAGGACAGGGAACTACTGGCAGAATGCTAGGGTTGCTACACACCCCTCCTTGACAGTGGATTGCAAAAAGCTGAGCAGCAGGAAAATTCCACAGCCTCTCAATTTATGTTGTGGATTGTCACAAGGCATTTCAACCCTGACAAAGCATGCTGTGAAATCAGCAGTAAAGCCACGACGAGTCTGCATGTAAACCATGAATTGTTGTGAACATATTCTCAGGGGGTTCACACACAGATTTTTGGGGGAGGAAAAACACTGCAGTATGTGTACTAGTTTTTCATACTTTTTGGGTCAGAGTCAGAAGTGGATTGAAAAGGAATGGGTATTATAAAGGAATGACTTCTACTTCTCCCTCCCGCTGGATCCACTCCTGGACTTCTACTTCTCACTGAATTCATTTCTGGACTTCTCCCTCCTGCCAGATCTACTTTCAGATTTCTACTTCTCCTTCCTGCTGGATCCACTTCTAGCTTTACATTAAAAAAACTGCATCTAAAACTTCCAAAATTCCTTTGTGTGAATCTGCTCTGATAGGGTTTGTGCCAGGATAGAAATGTATCCCTAGCCACATGATAAGGACTGACCTCCCAATTGGCCCCCACCATTCCTTAAGGCCCTCACATGAATAGAGTGGTGGTCGCGCATGCATGCTGCACCACTCATCTCAAAGACTGCCACATTCAAGCGCTTGGCAATCTCCAGCGCTACCATAGAAATCCATGAAGCTGCAGCGCATATGTATGACAGCCACTCCATTCATGCAGGGACCTTCGGTGTGATCCCCGTAGTTGGACCTTCGGTGTGATCCCAGTAGTTGGACCTTTGGTGGGATCCTAGTGGTTGGACCTTCGGTGTGATCCCAATAGTTGGACCTTCGGTGGGATCCGAGTGGTTGGACCTTCGGTGTGATCCCACTCGTTGGAACTTTGTCAGGATCCTTTTAGTTGAACCTTCGGTGGGATCCTAGTAGTTGGACCTTTGGTGTGATCCCAGTAGTTGGACCTTCGTCAGGATCCCAGTAGTTGAACCTTTGGTGTGATCCTTGTGGTTGGACTTTCGGTGTGATCTCAGTAGTTGGACCTTTGGTGTGATCCCCATGGTTGGGCTTTTGGTGTGATCCCAGTGATTAGTCCTTCGGTGTAATCCCAGAAGTTCGAGCTTCGGTGTGATCCCCATGGTTGGTCCTTCAGTGTGATCCCAGTAGTTGGACCTTAGGTGGGATCCTAGTAGTTGGACCTTTGGTGTGATCCCCGTGGTTGGACCTTCGGTGTGATCCATGTGGTTGGACCTTCGGTGTGATCCCCATGGTTGGACCTTTGGTGTGATCCCAGTAGTTGTCTTGTAGATAGTCGATAACCCTCTACCTTGGTAACGCCTCTTTAAGGACCATTTTTTGCATGTGTAACTGACGTGAACGCCCTCATTAACCCTCTGTGTTTTTCTCCCATACAGGATTAACTCTTCAGAATATCTCATCATTCAGTGAAGCCGATCAGCCTTGTCTGTGTGTGAGGTAGGTCAGCGGATTTTATTCTGCACTATTATTACGCCATTGTCGTAACACAGAATTGTAACTGCTCTCCACGAAAAGTCCAACATGTATCTTCATAGGTTGTTAGTTGCCTATCTGGGTTGTAATATTTATAGGGGTTGTTGTTTTCCCAAATGTCGTGGAAATGGCGCCATCATCCTCTTACTGATATAGTTATTACAGCTTCGGCACCGCTGTCCTCTGCTGAGAAGCATCGCCCCCTGTAGTGCAGTCTCCTGCCCTGTCGTAATGATGCTCTGGTCCCCAACACGACCCCGGATGGAGGGGCAGGTGACTAGACCAGTCCATCAGTGGCCTCCCTGAACAACACTATATGCACAGCACTGTTTCCCATGACCCAGTGGTATTCAATGGAGGCCACAGATTTACAGGTGTGATCTCCTTCCCCTCCATCAGCAGCTATGCTGAAGGTTGGAGTTTCATACAGACAAGAGAGAAGACTTTACTGGAAACAAAGGTGGAAGACATGGGTGCTAAATATGTAATTGTCATGCCAGCGGATGTAAATCGGCCATATCTCTAAACCAATTGGACATTGGGCAGATCTGAGGGCAGCACCCGGGGATTCCAGGTCTAACCCTTTAACCCCTCCAACTGGGATCTGGTCTTCGCTGCAGGGAAACCCAGATGGTTATCCCAGAAATAGTTTTAGTTAAGAGGCAGCTGACGCAATTTAGTTAGGAAGACCGTAATGTGATACCAAAGGGTGTTGACAAAGATGACGTGGATAAACAGAGCTGATGTCAGGTCTGGTGGAACACGTATAACCCGCAGTACCAGAGGGTGTAGACAAAGTAGATGAACACTTATAACCCGCGGTACCAGAAGGTGTAGACAAAGTAGATGAACACCTATAACCCGCGGTACCAGAGGGTGTAGACAAAGTAGATGAACACTTATAACCCGCGGTACCAGAGGGTGTAGACAAAGTAGATGAACACTTATAACCCGCGGTACCAGAGGGTGTAGACAAAGTAGATGAACACCTATAACCCGCGGTACCAGAGGGTGTAGACAAAGTAGATGAACACCTATAACCCGCGGTACCAGAGGGTGTAGACAAAGTAGATGAACACTTATACCCGCGGTACCAGAGGGTGTAAACAAAGTAGATGAACACTTATAACCCGCGGTACCAGAGGGTGTAGACAAAGTAGATGAACACTTATAACCCGTGGTACTAGAAGGTGTAGACAAAGTAGATGAACACTTATAACCCGCGGTACCAGAGGATGTAGACAAAGTGGATGAACACTTATAACCTGCGGTACCGGAGGGTGTAGACAAAGTAGATGAACACTTATAACCTGTTGTAAGGGAGGGTGTAGACAAAAGGGATGAACACTTATAACCCGCGGTACCAGAGGGTGTAGACACAGTAGATGAACACTTATAACCTGCGGTACCGGAAGGTGTAGACAAAGTAGATGAACACTTATAACCCACAGTACCAGAGGGTGTAAACAAAGTAGATGAACACCTATAACCCGCGGTACCAGAAGGTGTAGACAAAGTAGATGAACACTTATAACCCGCAGTACCAGAGGGTGTAGACAAAGTAGATGAACACTTATAACCCGCGGTACCAGAGGGTGTAGACAAAGTAGATGAACACTTATAACCCGCGGTACCAGAGGGTGTAGACAAAGTAGATGAACACTTATAACCCGCGGTACCGGAGGGTATAGACAAAGTAGATGAACACTTATAACCCGCGGTACCGGAGGGTGTAGACAAAGTAGATGAACACTTATAACCTGTGGTACCAGAGGGTGTAGACAAAGTACATGAACACTTATAACCCACAGTACCAGAGGGTGTAAACAAAGTAGATGAACACCTATAACCCGCGGTACCAGAAGGTGTAGACAAAGTAGATGAACACTTATAACCCGCGGTACCGGAGGGTGTAGACAAAGTAGATGAACACTTATAACCTGCGGTACCAGAGGGTGTAGACAAAAGGGATGAACACTTATAACCCGCAGTACCAGAGGATGTAGACAAAGTAGATGAACACTTATAACCTGCAGTACCAGAGGGTGTAGACAAAGTAGATGAACACTTATAACCCGCGGTACCGGAGGGTGTAGACAAAGTAGATGAACACTTATAACCTGCAGTACCAGAGGGTGTAGACAAAGTAGATGAACACTTATAACCCGCGGTACCAGAGGGTGTATACAGCACCAGAACCAAGCTCATTGCATAAATACTGTTCCAGGACCAAGCTTAAAACATAAATTTAGTAGCACAACTAAGCAATTGTGTTGAGGGGACTCCGATGGACTGACAGCGGTGCCTGGAAATAGAAACAGAAGCAGGAGGACTCATGTAGCTCCACAACAGGCTGACGCATGGAGGCAGCAGATCATCTGGCCAGGTGGACCTAAGGGGGCAACCAGCCACTACCTATATCCACCTGGTGCCCCTCCTACCAGCCTTGTGCCGGCCATATATGTGAATGGGCCCCCAGTAGTTTCTGCGGGGGGCGTCGCACTCTTTCATTTGTACTTATTTTCTGTTGATACAAATCCCTTTTTCCAGCTTTCTTCCCCCATAAGTTGAGGCGGATTGTCAGGGATCTCATTAGTTTGTTTGTGCCTGGCCCTCCGCACTGCATGATGATCACCCCAACTAGGCGGACTCCAGTCTTCTGCGACCCTTGTCACCGTGTTCGCGCGCGCCGATCGGCGGCTTTTAATTACTTGTTTTCCGCCTGTGTTTCAGGCCCTTTAATAACATCAAAGGTAAATGTCTGCAGCTAATAGGCGGACGCTGTCGCCGGCCCCTCGCCGCGCCGCCGCCGCGCTGGTGCCGGATTATTTGCTATTCAAGTGCAGTTTCTGATGATTCTCGGAGAATGAGAAAGGAAATGGAGAAAGAGACAAGGTGGCGTTGGCGGCGGGCGCGGACGCGGCATTAAGGTGTGATTTAATGTTACTGACAGGACTATTTCAATTTAGCTCATGCAGTTTGACAAGTAACATGCTGATGGGTCGGAGGGAGGGGAGCGGGAAATGCTTAAAGATTCCGGAGCGGGCGCGGGTATGGATGGGTGGACAGGGATTAATAAAAGACGGAATGTATGGTGACGGGCGCGGGAGCCGGTGCCAGGGCGAAAATGGAGCTCATTGTAACGGTGCCTAAATGTCTTAACTGTTGACGAGACAGCTGCTTGCAGAGAGGTGGAGGCGTCTGATGGATTCCTCTGTCTGGTGCCTTAGTGTAGGGGACGGTTCTTAAAGGGGCAGTACACTCATCAGTTACTGAGATACATGTAGCGGTCCGGTGCAATGGCCGCCAAGGTCCACAGACCTCACACCTTTGGACTTTTATCTTTGGGGCTTTTTAAAGTGCCTTATGTATCTGGAAACTTTATGCAGTATGGAAAGGGCGAATCCCACAGCGCTGCGAGGAAATATAGCCTGCGGATCTGCAGCGTGTTCACGAAGACGGCATCAAACGTGCAGAATGGTGGACGCATCATGTGAAGCACTTTGTGAAACTCTATCCTCACTTACCTCCTAAACAAGTAAAGATGGGGCTGAAACCTCCAGCGTGTTCTGAGTAACGTCTAGCCAAGACTGATATCACATGACAATCCTGAGCGGAATTCAAAATGGCTGCCAAAAATGTCTCCTCCCTCCCAACTAATAGGGACTGAAAGGGGTCGGAGGAGGATGTCAGGAATCGTTCTCACCAACAGACTGCACAGTCAGCTGAATACAACGCTGGGGCTCCAACTTATATGTCTGCATGTTTGCCGTTCCTCCGCATGGATGGTATAACAGCGGACGGCCAGCTCCAGCGCCATTGTGTCTAAGAGGAACAGAAAGACTCCAGCAGGCAAAAGAGCGCAAAACTTGTATCACTGAGCAGCGGGAAAACATCCCCTGGTCAGATGGAGCCAGATTTATGTTGCTGATGGTAGGTCAGAATTTGGCACAAGCAGCATGAATCGCTGACCCCTTCCTGTCAGCCGGTCAGAACATGTCAGCACCGCCATCTAATCTGCAGAGACTACAAGAAGCTTCCTGTCCGCAGGGGCCGGTATTCCAGCAGAACCGTTTCATCACCGAGTAGAATCTACCCTAATAGAGGGGTGGGCGGTGTATGTGCGCTACTAGATGGGGGTAATAAAGGGGCGGTCGGTGTATGTGCGCTACTAGATGGGGGTAATAGAGGGGCGGTCGGTGTATGTGCGCTACTAGATGGGGGTAATAAAGGGGCGGTCAGTGTATGTGCACTACTAGATGGGGGTAATAAAGGGGCGGGCGGTGTATGTGCGCTACTAGATGGGGGTAATAAAGGGGCGGTCAGTGTATGTGCACTACTAGATGGGGGTAATAAAGGGGCGGTCGGTGTATGTGCTCTACTAGATGGGGGTAATAGAGGGGCGGTCGGTGTATGTGTGCTACTAGATGGGGGTAATAAAGGGGCGGTCAGTGTATGTGCGCTACTAGATGGGGTAATAAAGGGGCGGTCGGTGTATGTGCTCTACTAGATGGGGGTAATAGAGGGGCGGTCGGTGTATGTGTGCTACTAGATGGGGGTAATAAAGGGGCGGTCAGTGTATGTGCACTACTAGATGGGGGTAATAAAGGGGCGGTCGGTGTATGTGCGCTACTAGATGGGGTAATAAAGGGGTGGTCGGTGTATGTGTGCTACTAGATGGGGTAATAAAGGGGCGGTCGGTGTATGTGCGCTACTAGATGGGGGTAATAAAGGGGCGGTCGGTGTATGTGCGCTACTAGATGGGGGTAATAAAGGGGCGGTCGGTGTATGTGCGCTACTAGATGGGGGTAATAGAGGGGCGGTCGGTGTATATGCACTACTAGATGGGGGTAATAGAGGGGCGGTCGGTGTATGTGCGCTACTAGATGGGGGTAATAAAGGGGCGGTCGGTGTATGTGTGCTACTAGATGGAGCTAATAGAGGGGCGGTCGGTGTATGTGTGCTACTAGATGGGGGTAATAGAGGGGCGGTCGGTGTATGTGCGCTACTAGATGGGGGTAATAAAGGGGCGGTCGGTGTATGTGCGCTACTAGATGGGGGTAATAAAGGGGAGGTCAGTGTATGTGCGCTACTAGATGGGGGTAATAAAGGGGCCGTTGGTGTATGTGCACTACTAGATGGGGGTAATAGAGGGGCGGTCGGTGTATGTGCACTACTAGATGGGGGTAATAGAGGGGCGGTCAGTGTATGTGCGCTACTAGATGGGGGTAATAAAGGGGCCGTTGGTGTATGTGCACTACTAGATGGGGGTAATAGAGGGGCGGTCGGTGTATGTGCACTACTAGATGGGGGTAATAGAGGGGCGGTCGGTGTATGTGCACTACTAGATGGGGGTAATGAAGGGGCGGTCGGTGTATGTGCACTACTAGATGGGGGTAATGAAGGGGCGGTCGGTGTATGTGCGCTACTAGATGGGGGTAATAAAGGGGCGGTTGATGTATGTGCGCTACTAGATGGGGGTAATAGAGGGGCGGTCAGTGTATGTGTGCTACTAGATGGGGGTAATAAAGGGGCGGTCGGTGTATGTGCGCTACTAGATGGGGGTAATAAAGGGGCGGTCGGTGTATGTGCGCTACTAGATGGGGGTAATAAAGGGGCCGTTGGTGTATGTGCACTACTAGATGGGGGTAATAGAGGGGCGGTCGGTGTATGTGCACTACTAGATGGGGGTAATAGAGGGGCGGTCGGTGTATGTGCACTACTAGATGGGGGTGATAGAGGGCCGGTCGGTGTATGTGTGCTACTAGATGGGGGTAATAAAGGGGCGGTCGGTGTATGTGTGCTACTAGATGGGGGTAATAAAGGGGCGGTCGGTGTATGTGTGCTACCAGATGGGGGGGGGGGAGTAATAAAGGGGCGGTTGGTGTATGTGCGCTACTAGATGGGGGTAATAAAGGGGCGGTCGGTGTATGTGCCCTACTAGATGGGGGTAATAAAGGGGCCGTTGGTGTATGTGCACTACTAGATGGGGGTAATAGAGGGGCGGTCGGTGTATGTGCACTACTAGATGGGGGTAATAGAGGGGCGGTCGGTGTATGTGCACTACTAGATGGGGGTGATAGAGGGCCGGTCGGTGTATGTGTGCTACTAGATGGGGGTAATAAAGGGGCGGTCGGTGTATGTGCGCTACTAGATGGGGTAATAGAGGGGCGGTCGGTGTATGTGCGCTACTAGATGGGGGTAATAAAGGGGCGGTCGGTGTATGTGTGCTACTAGATGGGGGTAATAAAGGGGCGGTCGGTGTATGTGTGCTACCAGATGGGGGGGGGGAGTAATAAAGGGGCGGTTGGTGTATGTGCGCTACTAGATGGGGGTAATAAAGGGGCGGTCGGTGTATGTGCCCTACTAGATGGGGGTAATAAAGGGGCGGTCGGTGTATGTGCCCTACTAGATAGGGTAATAGAGGGGCGGTCGGTGTATGTGTGCTACTAGATAGGGGTAATAGAGGGGCGGTCGGTGTATGTGCGCTACTAGATGGGGGTAATAGAGGGGCGGTCGGTGTATGTGCGCTACTAGATGGGGGTAATAGAGGGGCGGTCGGTGTATGTGCGCTACTAGATGGAGCTAATAGAGGAGCGGTCGGTGTATGTGTGCTACTAGATGGGGGTAATAGAGGGGCGGTCGGTGTATGTGTGCTACTAGATGGGGGTAATAGAGGGGCGGTCGGTGTATGTGCGCTACTAGATGGGGGTAATAAAGGGGCGGTCGGTGTATGTGTGCTACTAGATGGAGGTAATAGAGGGGCGGTCGGTGTATGTGTGCTACTAGATGGAGGTAATAAAGGGGCGGTCGGTGTATGTGCCCTACTAGATAGGGTAATAGAGGGGCGGTCGGTGTATGTGCACTACTAGATGGAGGTAATAGAGGGGCGGTCGGTGTATGTGCGCTACTAGATGGAGGTAATAGAGGGGCGGTCGGTGTATGTGCGCTACTAGATGGGGGTAATAGAGGGGCGGTCGGTGTATGTGCGCTACTAGATGGAGGTAATAGAGGGGCGGTCGGTGTATGTGTGCTACTAGATGGAGGTAATAGAGGGGCGGTCGGTGTATGTGCGCTACTAGATGGAGGTAATAGAGGGGCGGTCGGTGTATGTGCGCTACTAGATGGGGGTTATAGAGGGGTGGTCGGTGTATGTGTGCTACTAGATGGGGTAATAGAGGGGCGGTCGGTGTATGTGTGCTACTAGATGGGGGTAATAGAGGGGCGGTCAGTGTATGTGCGCTACTAGATGGGGGTAATAGAGGGGCGGTCGGTGTATGTGTGCTACTAGATGGAGGTAATAGAGGGGCGGTCGGTGTATGTGCACTACTAGATGGAGGTAATAGAGGGGCGGTCGGTGTATGTGCGCTACTAGATGGGGGTTATAGAGGGGCGGTCGGTGTATGTGCGCTACTAGATGGAGGTAATAAAGGGGCGGTCGGTGTATGTGCGCTACTAGATGGGGTAATAAAGGGGCGGTCGGTGTATGTGTGCTACTAGATGGGGGTAATAGAGGGGCGGTCAGTGTATGTGCGCTACTAGATGGGGGTAATAGAGGGGCGGTCGGTGTATGTGCGCTACTAGATGGAGGTAATAGAGGGGCGGTCGGTGTATGTGCACTACTAGATGGAGGTAATAGAGGGGCGGTCGGTGTATGTGCGCTACTAGATGGGGGTTATAGAGGGGCGGTCGGTGTATGTGCGCTACTAGATGGAGGTAATAAAGGGGCGGTCGGTGTATGTGCGCTACTAGATGGAGGTAATAGAGGGGCGGTCGGTGTATGTGTGCTACTAGATGGAGGTAATAGAGGGGCGGTCGGTGTATGTGCACTACTAGATGGAGGTAATAGAGGGGCGGTCGGTGTATGTGCGCTACTAGATGGGGGTTATAGAGGGGTGGTCGGTGTATGTGCGCTACTAGATGGGGTAATAAAGGGGCGGTCGGTGTATGTGTGCTACTAGATGGGGGTAATAGAGGGGCGGTCAGTGTATGTGCGCTACTAGATGGGGGTAATAGAGGGGCGGTCGGTGTATGTGCGCTACTAGATGGGGGTAATAGAGGGGCGGTCGGTGTATGTGCGCTACTAGATGGGGGCAATAGAGGGACGGTCGGTGTATGTGCGCTACTAGATGGGGTAATAGAGGGGCGGTCGGTGTATGTGCGTTACTAGATGGGGTAATAGAGGGGCGGTCGGTGTATGTGTGCTACTAGATGGGGTAATAAAGGGGCGATCGGTGTATGTGCGCTACTAGATGGGGTAATAAAGGGGCGATCGGTGTATGTGCGCTACTAGATGGGGGTAATAGAGGGGCGGTCGGTGTATGTGCGCTACTAGATGGGGGTAATAAAGGGGCGGTCGGTGTATGTGCGCTACTAGATGGGGGTAATAAAGGGGCGGTCGGTGTATGTGCGCTACTAGATGGGGGTAATAGAGGGGCGGTCGGTGTATGTGCGCTACTAGATGGGGGTAATAGAGGGGCGGTCGGTGTATGTGCACTACTAGATGGGGGTAATAAAGGGGCGGTCGGTGTATGTGCGCTACTAGATGGGGGTAATAAAGGGGCAGTCGGTGTATGTGTGCTACTAGATGGGGGTAATAGAGGGGCGGTCGGTGTATGTGCGCTACTAGATGGGGGTAATAGAGGGGCGGTCGGTGTATGTGTGCTACTAGATGGAGCTAATAGAGGGGCAGTCAGTGTATGTGCGCTACTAGATGGGGGTAATAGAGGGGCGGTCGGTGTATGTGTGCTACTAGATGGGGGTAATAAAGGGGCGGTCGGTGTATGTGCACTACTAGATGGGGGTAATAAAGGGGCGGTCGGTGTATGTGCGCTACTAGATGGGGGTAATAAAGGGGCAGTCGGTGTATGTGTGCTACTAGATGGGGGTAATAGAGGGGCGGTCGGTGTATGTGCGCTACTAGATGGGGGTAATAGAGGGGCGGTCGGTGTATGTGTGCTACTAGATGGAGCTAATAGAGGGGCAGTCAGTGTATGTGCGCTACTAGATGGGGGTAATAGAGGGGCGGTCGGTGTATGTGTGCTACTAGATGGGGGTAATAAAGGGGCGGTCGGTGTATGTGTGCTACTAGATGGGGGTAATAAAGGGGCGGTCGGTGTATGTGTGCTACTAGATGGGGGTAATAAAGGGGCAGTTGGTGTATGTGCACTACTAGATGGGGGTAATAGAGGGGCGGTCGGTGTATGTGCGCTACTAGATGGGGGTAATAGAGGGGCGGTCGGTGTATGTGCACTACTAGATGGGGGTGATAGAGGGCCGGTCGCTGTATGTGTGCTACTAGATGGGGGGGGGGGGGTAATAGAGGGGCGGTCGGTGTATGTGCGCTACTAGATGGGGTAATAAAGGGGCGGTCGGTGTATGTGCGCTACTAGATGGGGGTAATAAAGGGGCGGTCGGTGTATGTGCGCTACTAGATGGGGGTAATAGAGGGGCGGTCGGTGTATGTGCGCATAATAGATGGGGGTAATAAAGGGGCGGTCAGTGTATGTGCGCTACTAGATGGGGTAATAAAGGGGCGGTCGGTGTATGTGTACTAGATGGGGGTAATAGAGGGGCGGTCAGTGTATGTGTGCTACTAGATGGGGGTAATAGAGGGGCGGTCGGTGTGTGTGTGCTACTAGATGGGGGTAATAAAGGGGCGGTCAGTGTATGTGCGCTACTAGATGGGGGGGTAATAGAGGGGTGGTCGGTGTATGTGCACTACTAGATGGGGGTAATAGAGGGGCGGTCAGTGTATGTGCGCTACTAGATGGGGGTAATAAAGGGGTGGTCGGTGTATGTGCACTACTAGATGGGGGTAATAGAGGGGCGGTCGGTGTATGTGTGCTACTAGATGGGGGTAATAGAGGGGCGGTCAGTGTATGTGCACTACTAGATGGGGGTAATAAAGGGGCGGTCGGTGTATGTGCGCTACTAGATGGGAGTAATAAAGGGGCGGTCGGTGTATGTGTGCTACTAGATGGGGGTAATAGAGGGGCGGTCGGTGTATGTGCGCTACTAGATGGGGGTAATAAAGGGGCGGTCGGTGTATGTGTGCTACTAGATGGTGGTAATAGAGGGGCGGTCGGTGTATGTGTGCTACTAGATGGGGTAATAGAGGGGCGGTCAGTGTATGTGCGCTACTAGATGGGGGTAATAAAGGGGCGGTCGGTGTATGTGTGCTACTAGATGGTGGTAATAGAGGGGCGGTCGGTGTATGTGTGCTACTAGATGGTGGTAATAGAGGGGCGGTCGGTGTATGTGTGCTACTAGATGGGGTAATAGAGGGGCGGTCGGTGTATGTGTGCTACTAGATGGGGTAATAGAGGGGCGGTCGGTGTATGTGCACTACTAGATGGGGGTAATAGAGGGGCGGTCGGTGTATGTGTGCTACTAGATGGTGGTAATAGAGGGGCGGTCGGTGTATGTGTGCTACTAGATGGGGTAATAGAGGGGCGGTCGGTGTATGTGCGCTACTAGATGGGGGTAATAAAGGGGCGGTCGGTGTATGTGCGCTACTAGATGGGGGTAATAAAGGGGCGGTCGGTGTATGTGCGCTACTAGATGGGGGTAATAAAGGGGCGGTCGATGTATGTGCACTACTAGATAGGGGGTATTAAAGGGGCGGTCGGTGTATGTGCGCTACTAGATGGGAGTAATAAAGGGGCGGTCGGTGTATGTGTGCTACTAGATGGGGGTAATAGAGGGGCGGTCGGTGTATGTGTGCTACTAGATGGGGGTAATAAAGGGGCGGTCGGTGTATGTGTGCTACTAGATGGTGGTAATAGAGGGGCGGTCGGTGTATGTGCACTACTAGATGGGGGTAATAAAGGGGCGGTCGGTGTATGTGCGCTACTAGATAGGGGGTAATAAAGGGGCGGTCGGTGTATGTGCGCTACTAGATGGGGGTAATAGAGGGGCGGTCGGTGTATGTGCGCTACTAGATAGGGGGTAATAAAGGGGCGGTCGGTGTATGTGCGCTACTAGATGGGGGTAATAAAGGGGCGGTCGGTGTATGTGCGCTACTAGATGGGGGTAATAAAGGGGCGGTCGGTGTATGTGCGCTACTAGATGGGGGTAATAAAGGGGCGGTCGATGTATGTGCACTACTAGATAGGGGGTAATAAAGGGGCGGTCGGTGTATGTGCGCTACTAGATGGGGGTAATAAAGGGGCGGTCGGTGTATGTGCGCTACTAGATGGGGGTAATAAAGGGGCGGTCGGTGTATGTGCGCTACTAGATGGGGTAATAAAGGGGCGGTCGATGTATGTGCACTACTAGATAGGGGGTAATAAAGGGGCGGTCGGTGTATGTGCGCTACTAGATGGGGTAATAAAGGGGCGGTCGATGTATGTGCACTACTAGATAGGGGGTAATAAAGGGGCGGTCGGTGTATGTGCGCTACTAGATGGGGGTAATAAAGGGGCGTACAATGTACAGAATATAGTTCAGCTAAAGCACAGTATCGGTGGATGTTCCTTGGATTCAGTGATTTCTTTGTCCTGTATCCACACTACTATTATAGCACATTATTATCACCTCTTTGTATCCTTCATATTACAAACCAATTTGAGTTTCTATGTAAATGTATCATTTCTGATGGGATCCTGCGTGTCCCGTGTTCTGTTGCCTCTTCCAGGTCTGAAGTGTTGTAACCTGCATTGCCACTTTGTGCTCTACATGCAGTGACATTATAAATACACATAACCCTGTAAAGGCCTTGTTGATATCAGCCGGTTATAGCTGTTTGAACATAAGGACCTCCAATACCCACAATTACCCTAAATGGGTTTGTCCAACTTCTAGCGGTTTTGCTGCAGGAAGTAGACAGTGCTGTACACTGTGCAGTGGTCCAGTTTGGTACTGCAGGTTGAGTTGTTTTGAAATGAATAGAACTGATCCTGCAGTACCAAGCCATGCCACTGTGCAATGTATGGAGCTGTCTGCTTTCTGCAGCAAAACAGCTAGAAGTTGGACAAACCCTTTAGATTTGTGGTACCTGTAGCCTACAAGGAGGCTGACAACTCGTGTAATGTATGTCAAAGAAAGAAACCTACCGTACGCTAATAGGAAATCCAGATTCCATAACAGGAACAGTCTCCTAGGCGTTCAGAGGGCGCACCAAGGTCACTAATTAGTGCAGGTATATATATAAAGTGTGTGGTAAATGTAAACTGGACTCACCCGGTGCGGCGGCCTGTCCATTAACGGGCTGACCACACCGCTAGTCCTGGTTCAACCTTGAAATAAAGTTGCAGTGATCCACAGTAACACCTGATCCCAAAAGGCATCCATAAGGAGGAGGATGGAGAAGAGGGAACCAAGGGCACACCGGCGCCTCGGGCACAAGCACAAGAACTAGAAATACGAAGGACAAAACATCCCAGTAAAAGTGGCTCGATGGCGGAAAAAATAAGCGGGCACTTACTTGGGTTGGGCGTCACGATCCAAAGGTGAACTCCTTCAGGCATCCATGTTGGCTTTGAAAATGTACCAAAGTATTTGGCAAACAGGGCTCAGAAAGTGTGGACAGCGGTAAAGAAGGCATCACAGGGTGGGGCGACACGTTTCGGGGGACATGCGGATTGAATGGCACCACCATAGATCCAGATCCCATAGCAGCAGCGGTATCTTGTTCGTGACGCCACCGTCTCCCTCCGGAGGGCACAATGATGTTACAGCACCTCCATGTCACATCAACAATGTTTCAAAGACATTTCCGCCCCAACGACGCAGTTTACTGAGTGATTTCACACGATTGTAATTCAATAAATAGCGCTAAGTGGGGTTCGGGGTTGTAAAGCGCCGCGTCGCTTCTGAAAGTGAATTTGAATGAAAAGCATTGCATTTCTGCGGCTCCAACCCGCTCATTACGCCGGCAAATTGCAGCGAGCTTTTTCTCGGAGGAAAGATGTGAGCCGGTTATTGCAGTCAATTATACGCGGGATCAGTGGTGCTGCGGAGTAACGAGTCCGCGTGAGCCCGCTGCTTCTAGAGCCTACAAGAAAGCCTAATCCAGGTCCTCAGGGGGGCGGAAGGAGCGGGACGGTGACAACACATGTTTTCATCTGCTAGTAAATATCCACTCGCTGCCTCTTGTTTAGATCCAATTATATCAGCTGCAGTAGCGACACTTTATTAATGGCTCTCCAGCAAAAGTGAGGAGCCGACTTCAAACCGAGTGCTCACAATTACATCTGTACCGGCGCTCCCCAATTATGCCTTTCCCTCTGTATTTCCATCTACAAGCAAAGTACAAATATGATTTGCTGCACTTACAAGAGGAAAAAACTCAATAAGGTGGCGGATTTTACCGCTCATAATGGAATACTGACTGTGTCTTTAATCTTTGGGGAAAATGCTAAAATATTTGATTTTTCAAACAATTGGAAAAGCTTCTCCTGGCGAGACGAACGCGATCACTTTATTTATGTACAGCGGATCTCGGAAATTAGGACCCCAGAAAGTGAAGAGTGCAGCACTTCCCGTAATTTACTTGAGGGTTACACTGAATGGCAACTTTATTTACCCCCCCTCCCACTCCCCCTTCTTGTTCTGCAGGAATACTGGCCCCCACGGACAGGAAGCTTCTTGTACTTACCGCAGATTAGATGGCGGTGCTGACATGTTCTGACCGGCTGACAGGAAGGGGTCAGCGATTCATGCTCCATCTGACTAGGAGAGGTTTCTCCGCTGCTCAGTGATACAAGTTTTGCGCTCTTTTGCCCGCTGGAGTCTTTCGGTTTCTCTTAGACACAATGGCGCTGGAACTGGTCGCCTGCTGTTATACCATCCGTGCGGAGGAACGGCGAGTTGTGCGTTCGGACACATTAGTTGGAGCTCCAGCGTTGTATTCAGCTGACTGTACAGCCTGTTGGTCAGAGCGATTCCTGACATCCTCCTCCAACCCCTATAAGTGACCGCTTTCTACAGGATCCCCTTTCACTGGATGTTTTTCCCAGATCGCGCAATTCTCAGTATACTCTCCACATGGTTATATGAGAAAACTCTATTAAATACGTCAGAAATTTTCCACATCAATGATATCACAGGTTAACAGGAAGTTAGCTGGGACACAAAGAGGGGGAAGCTACACAATGGGTGATATTTTTACTATCTGAGCCACTATAGACATGAAAAACAAAAGGCAGCTGGCTGGAAAGTTAAGGAGCTAAAGATGTTAGTGCATCAAATTCTGCAGAGACACATTGTGAACAGGAGGAGTCATCTTGGTGGTCTGGGCCGGATGAAGGAGAAAAAGAAAAGTGATTGACTCCATTCAGAGAGAATATCACCTGTGATCACTGGAGGTTACGATACCGTAGTTACTTATACAGTCTGCGGATCACCTTGTAGAGCTGGTATACCCCTCTATATGGTCATGGGGGTCATATTGGTCAGTACCAGTATGGAGGTCATGTGAATGCTGACAATCTTTGCATCCAGTGTGTGATATAATGTAGTGTCTGCGGTTCCATCCATGCTTAGCTGTTTGTTACATTATTCCTGTAAGGCTGAGGGCACATGTAGCGCTTAACTTTTTTATTAAGCAGGAAAGGGCTCCCACTCCAAAGGCCAAACCCCACCTCCATGGGGCCAAATCCCACCTCCATGGGGCCAAACCCGTCTCCGTGGGGCCCAACCTTGTCTAGTTACATATATATAGTGTTGAGTGAACTGTTTCAGGTCTAACTTTGCTAAATGTTCGGTGCAACACGAACCCAAACCTCGGGTGGTATGTCCCGACTGAACCCCTTCTCCTTTTCCTTCTTCATGACTAACATGGCCTCACCAGCAGCCCAGCCGTCCTTAGATACCTCCTTGGTGCCCTAACAGTGTTATGGGGGGTCTTTCTGGTTTTTAGAGAGTCTTATTCACCAGTTTTAGGGGCGTTAGTGAAGTTTCACTTCAAACTAGTTTGGACCCAAACACACTTTTTGCCAAATGTTGGCAGACTGGTCGAATCGCCCTTTTCTGAAGTTCGCCCTTTGCTTCATGTACATAATTGGGGGAGTGGGCACATTATCTACACAGGGGTCCTCGGCACTCTGTATTCCCCCGTGGCTCACACTGAGGTCTGCCCCGCTAGTGTCGCCATCAGAAGTGTCAGAACCTCATTATAAATGATTGGGATCCATTCGGTCTCGTTTAACCCTTTAATGCTCTGTAACAATTACGTCAAGGTGGTTCAGGGTTTGTATAGAGCAGGATCGGGGGTTGACCTGCAACAGTTCCTCACGCTGATTGCGACTGTTAACCCTTTAAATGCCGCCACCAATTCTGATAGCAACATTTAAATGTCCCAGAGTTGGCATTGCAGAAGCCGTGCCTGTGATGTAGCTTGATAGATTGCCTGTCGGATCACTGTATAATGTAATACTACGGTATTACATTATACTACAAGAGCGATCAGAGCATCACAAGTTCATGTCTCCTGTGGGGACTAAAAAATGTAAAAATTTGTCAAAATAAAAAAAAAATTATTAATTATTAAAAATAAAAACTTCTCCATAAATATAATAAAAAAAAAAAAACTAAAAAAAAGTTGATATTGCTGCACGTGTAAAAGTCCGATCCATCAAAGTAATGCACTATTTATCCTGCACAGTGAACGTCGTCAGAATTGCGCTTTTTTGATCACTCCAAATAAAAATGTAATAAAAAGCAATCAAAAAGTCCTATGTACAAAAAGTCATTTCCGCTGCAGTGTGTGTCGTAGAAACAAGATCCCCCCCCCCCCCCTCCACCCCGAAATATAAGATGATGGGATTCTTTTTTCTTCCATTTGACTCCATTTAGAATTTTTTAAAAGTTTTTTAGTCCATTAAATAGTGAAACTGAAAAATACATCTCATCCCACAAAAGAAACAACGAGCCTCAGTTAGGAGGGAAGAAAAAAAGGATGGGGGGGGGGGGGTGGTCATTAAGGGGTTAAAGCTGGGTCTGTCATGCCACTCATACCGGCATCTGTGGGGCCCCCTGGAGGAGCTCTCGGGGTCTCCACAATGACTGCACTAAGTGTGAGGCCGTCTGATCGCTCTCCTCTGCTACAATGTAACGCTGTAGACATCTTCTTCGTCCGCCGCCGCTGCAGGAGAGCAGAAGGCGATGGGAGGGATGACATCATTGTAGTGTAAGACAGACGCACATCAAGGAGGCCTAATAACCGCCGCCGCGTCTCAAGCACTAATGCCATTAGCCGGGAACGTACTTCTGAGATGCTTCGCCGGCCGAATACCTTGAGATCTCGTCTCTGCCATGTTGTCCTGAGGCAACCAAGTAAACGGCGCTGGGATAAATATACATGGCACCTCCTGGGCATTCTCCTTATTTATCCTGCAGTCATTCCGTTCGCACCTCACAGATATCAGGCTGCTTCCTAATGACATGTTTTAGCAGGAAGATTTCGCATTATATTCTGCGCAAATCTTCTTTTGCTGAATTTTCTAAATGGCTTCAAAATGTCAACGCGTTCCAATATCTTCGCGGATCTCCAGGGGGCTTCACAAATCAGACGACGGCGGCGGCACATCTTCTGCTTCCCGTTGTATTACTGGTAGTATCACGCAGGCGGGAGCGGATATATTCCCGGGCCGGACCGCTGTGCACCGGAGGTTAACAACCGCTCAAGATCTGCATTTTAGCAGAATTAATCAGCGGCTGCGATGGGTTGGAAGACAAAATCCAAATATTTGATCCACAAGAAAAAAGACGGTCCCGATCTCCCTGATGACTTCCATCGAGTTTCTGCTTGTGTGGATTGTAATAAAGTCAGGCAAGTATTCTATGGAACTTGGCACTGAGACGGTGAGCAGCGTGTATTGTGGGAGAGTAGACCGGAAGAATGGCTCTGCGCTAGACTTCTCCTCTATAACTCTGTAGTCTGGAAGTCCCGGTCATCCATGATAAACAGAAGTAGTCCTCGGAGTTTACCTGATTATATGGGTTGATACAGTGTGTTTGTGGCTCAAACTGAAGGCCTGGTGAAAAAGTTGGCGCTAGAATTAAAGTGTTTGTGCTAAACTAGAAAAATATGTCTGTTCTCCACTTCTTTCCATGGGTTTTCTTCTCCATTCTATCCAGACTGCTACAACAACTTCTCCCAATCACAACTTGACAACACACATCTTTGGCTCCTCATTTTTTTTCATCCACCCGCCTTTGATTTCCACACCACTACAAAATCTCCCCATCTATAGCTCCATTGAAGTGAATGGAGCTGAGCTGCAGTACGACACATCACCTGCAGACTGCTGGGACACTGTGTAATGAAGAAAAAGGCCATTTGTGTAATTAATGGCAACCAAATATACCTAAACTCCCATTAATTCTTTGACCACACATGATGTAAGTATGCGTCAACTGGCGCTGGAGCCGAGCCGCTCCATACCTGGAAAGTGTCAGGTGTGTAAAACGTGGAGCAGCTGACAACCATCTTCTGATTGTTGCAGTTTAACCTTTTAGATTCCGCGTTGTTTCCGCAGGGGTCGGGGCTCCTTTGGCTTATTGGCTCCCTCACGACTAAAATCACAGGGTGCAGATAGGTTTTCATGGCAGTCTGGGGCCTAGTGAAGCCTCCCGGGCCTGTCATGTATTGGTGCCTATACAGCTCTACCTGTGGCAGGGTTTAATAGGATAACATTGGAAAGTACAATCTACTGCAGTATAGAAGTACTGCAGTGCATTATAATAGCAATACATGTTCGAGTCCTCTAGTGGGACTAAAATTTAAAAATTTAGTTTTTTATAAATCTAAAATAAAATTAAAAGTTAAAAAAAATTACTTTTTCATTTTTCACACCTAAAAAAAATATGGGTTTGTCTAATGAAAAAAAAGCGACAGTCTGCTCTTTGGGTGATTAAATGAGTTTTCCAGTCCTAAAATGCTTTTAAACATGCTTAGTGTGCTGTAGAAAACCTAAAATAAGTAATACTGACTACTACTTCACTTCCGCGGGTGCCTGGTCTCCCACTGCTCATTACCTAAAGAAGTGACAAAGTCACCAACATCAGGGACAGGCGACTGCTACTGGCCAATACTGGATCATTATTTAATCACTGCTCCTAGAAGTAGAGAGCCATGGGGGGCGGTCACTGCTGGAACGGGAGCAGCTGGGGATTGGGTGAGGTCAGTAGTTTTTAGGATCAGTAAATCATCCCAGACAGATGTCTGTCCAGTCTTTGTTTGAACACTTCCACTGAAGGAGAACTCCCCCTCTCCCGTGGTAACCTGTTCCACTCATCGATCCCCCTCACTGTCTAATATCTAATGTGTGTCTCCTCCCTTTCAGTTTCATCCCATTGCTTCTAGTCTTTCCTTGTGCAGATGAGAATAGGGCTGATCCCTCTGCACTGTGACAGCCCTTCAGATATTTGTAGACAGCTATTAAGTCTCCTCTCAGCCTTCTCTTCAGCAAGCTGGGTTGCCCGGAACTGGACCCAGTATTCCAGATGAGGTCTGACTAAGGAAGAGTAGAGGGGAATAATGACCTCACGTGATCTAGACTCTATGCTTCTCTTAATACATCCCAGACTTGTGTTTGCCTTTTTGGCTGCTGCATCACACTGTTGACTCATGTTCAGTCTATGATCTATTAGTATACCCAAGTCTCTTTCACATGTGCTGCTGCTTAGCCCAATTCCTCCCATTCTGTATGTGCTTTCTTCATTTTTCTTCCCTAGATCTAGAACTTTGCATTTCTTCTTGTTAAATACCATTCTGTTAGTCGTTGACCACTGTGCAAGCTTTATAGATCCTTTTGAATCATCTTTCTCTCTTCTCCAGTTTTAGCTATCCCTCCTAGCTTTGTGTTGTCGGTAGATTTGATCAGTTTCCCATCAATTCCCTCCTCCAGATCATTTATAACAATGTTGACCAACACTGGGCCCAGGACAGAGCCTTGTGGTCCCCCCTTGATACATTCTTCCACTTGGATGTGCAGCCATTTATGACCACTCTTTGAGTACGATCACTCAGCCAGTTGTGAATCCACCTAACAGTTGTCTTGTCAATCCCAGATTTGGTCATTTTTTCAATATGTATAGTATAAGATACTTTGTCAAATGCTTTACCAAAGTCAAGATATACTATATGCACCGCATTTCCCTGATCAACCCAGTCAGTGATTCTGTCATAGAAGGAAATTAGATTAGTCTGGCATGACTTGTTTGTTACAAACCCATGCTGGCTCTGGTTAATTACTCCATTCTCATCCGAGTACTTGCATATATGCTGTTTAATCATTTGTACAGGGTACGAGGTCCTTCCCGGTATAGAAGTCAGGCTCACAGGCCTGTAGTTTCCTGGATCCACTTTCTTCCTATTTTGAAGATCGGGACAACATTTGCCCTTTTCCTATCTTCTGGGACTTCTCCTGTTCTCCAGGAATTTTCATAGATTACTGCAAGTGGTTCAGCAATTACCTCCGCTGCCTACTTCAGTATCCTAGGATGTAATTCATCTGGACCTTGAGACTTGGGTTCATGTAAGTTAGCTAAGTGTTCCCTCACCATCTCTCTGCTTACAGATAGCCTGCATTCTTTTATTCCCCCAATAGCACAGAGAAGATCAGCTGATGTTACATCTACTTTCTGAGAGAAAACAGATACAAAATAGGAATTTAAAAGTTCGGCCTTCTTAACATCATTCTTAACCAATTCGCTATTTTCATCCTGTAAACATCCTAGACCAGTGATGGCGAACCTTATAGAGACCGAGTGGCCAAACTGCAACCAAAAACCCACTTATTTATCGCAAAGTGCCAACACGTCAGGGGGCGGGGCTTATCACCACGTATGATTTTATCCCCATCATTCTAAAAAGGACAGGGTTGTTTCAAAATAGGCAGCGTGCAGATTTTGACTGCTTTTTAGATGCAGAAATACTGCAGCACGTCCTCATTGGAAAATTCAGTGACAAATTCTGCAGCATTTCCGCATGCAAAAAGCAGTCAAAATCTGCACGCTGCCTATTGTGATACAGCCCGGCCCATTTTGAAACAGCCCTGCCCAGAGGTAATAGTGACCCCCCACACAGTGGCCCCAGTGGTAATAGTGACCCCCCCACCCCCCCCCCCACTGCGTCCCCAGCGGTAATAGTGACATCCTGCAACGGCCCCAGCGGTAATAATGACATCCCACAATGGCCGCAGTAGTAATAGTGACATCCCACAGCGGCCCCAGTAGTAATAGTGACACCCCACAGCGGCTCCAGTAGTTGTAGTGACACCCCACAGCGGGCCCAGTAGTAATAATGACACCCCACAGCGGGCCCAGTAGTAATAGTGACATCCCATAGCGGCCCCAGCAGTAATAGTGACACCCCACAGTGGCCACAGTAGTTGTAGTGACAACCCACAGCGGCCCCTGTAGTAATAGTGCCCCCCTGAGACCCATATACTTACCCCCTCCTCCTCGTGGAAGCACCGCTGCTCCTCTGCTTGGCGCTGCTAGCAGCACTGATCCCAGGTGCATGCTGTGACGTCAGTGTGCTGCTCGAACGCCTCCTCCCCCTGCTCTTGCAGAACCAAGTAGGAGACGTCAGGGGAGGGAGGAAGAGGATCCCGGCTGCACACTGACGTCACAGTGTGCGCCGGGGTCAGCGCTACTAGCAGCGCCACTGATGTGAATACTGGCAGGAGAGCCGCAGTCCTTGCCGGTATTCACTAACGTGGTGAGTGGCTAATGGTGCGTGCCAGCAGGGAGGGCTCTACGTGCCACCTCTGGCACGCATGCCATAGGTTTACCACCACTGTCCTATAGCATCTTTGACTTTTCTTTTGCTTTTTTTGTCCCTACATGTAGTAGTAGGAATGTCTGTAGGACTGAAGAGTCATGACGGCCTATCAGACACATCTGTGATTTTTTCGATTTAATGTTTTTCTAACATCCTGAACAGGCGTCAAAAAAATTTGGGGAAGAAATGGTGCAGAAAAAAACAGTAGGTGGCGCTCTCCTTGAAATTAGGTGCGCAGGGCCGTAATGACTGATAGAAGAGTGGTTGTGAAGATGTCTGCGGAAGTGCTGCCAATCCAGAAATCTGCCACAGACATGGGAGGTGAGCGTGATACTGATAGGAGGTGGTGAAACATCTCTGGTTACAGCAGGACTTGGTGAGCAGATCTGTAAATGGGACTTTATTAGATATTGACCAGCAATAAAACAGGCATTTTGTGGTGAAGAACCCCTTCCTCAGTTGTGCTGGGAGGGCGCACCGCTCTCACCTGATTGGATCATTTGGCTGTGTCCATCCAGTCAAATTAGAGTGGTCCCAGCACAACTGAGGAAGGGGTTCCTTTACCCCGAAACGCGTCAATATGTAATTAGAGAGAAGTTGGATCTATATATTCTGCGCTTTTAGTCTTGCTTCAACCGTAAAGTTACGCCGTCACCAGAGGTTGGGGGGGGGGGGGTGGGGGGGGTGGATAACCCCTTTAAGGCCTAAGACTGTGCGCACACACCCTATGACCTTAAAGGGGATTCCGAGGCCCAAACCTGCCCTGTAGGTCCAGATCTGTCCAGTGGCTCTCTTCATTGTCCCCCAGGCTCTTGCCTTCTCTCGATGCCCCGCCGCACGCCATCTTTGTTGACAGGTGTTGCTTCCACTTCCATCACCTCGGCTCTTGCTATCCCTGCTCTCCTACAAGCACCATCATCCGCAGCGCTGGAATCACAACCGCCGCTGGTTCCACCCACGCCAGAGTGTTTTGTCCGCACAGTACGATAATTTAACCCCTTAGTGACACAATCTATTTTGGCCATAAGGATGCAACAATTTTTGGAGATTTTCATCTTCACTTTTCAAAATCCATAACTTTTTATCCTCCTACAGCCGCGGCCGGATGAGCACTGCGTGCTGCGCGGCGGCTGCAGTTTTTATTGGTGCCATCAATTCTGACGCTGTTTTTTTTTACATCGTTAATCTTTTCTTTTCCACTTTCGCACAATAAAAACCCTTTTTTGGAAAATTATTTGTTTTGCATCGCTGCATTCAAAGTCCCAGAACTTTTTATTTTTCCGTGGGCGGACCTCTGTGCGGGCGTGTTCTTTGCGTGATGAGCTGTAATTTTTATTAATTTTGGGGTACAAGTGGCTTTTTTGATCACTATTCGGCCCTTTTCACTCGAGTGTATGCACATTTGTGTGCGCCTGAGTGCTGCATATTTGCGGAATGGGCGATGCCTTTTTGCACGTGCATCAGCATATTTTGCAGTACTTCTGGCACTCGCAAGGCTCATTTGCGCTGTAAACAAATACGCACCAAGTGAAATGACTAATTAGTTGGAGTTCAAGATTTGTTCATTTTCCTGCGCAATTACGCAGTGTTTTGCACATCCCCTAGCGTATTGCAAAAGCATTTGCGCCTCCCCATAGACTTCTATGGGGAGTTTGGGTGTGCACATGTGCAGGAAAAACGACCGTGCTGCTTTTTATTGTTTTGCACAACCAAAAAAGCACAAAAAAAATACCATCATGTGAACGAGCCCACAGGCTGGTGGACCCTCCACCCATTGGGTAAATGAGGGTCTCCTGACCCTTCTTCCACCAGGTGAGGCTGACGCACCCGCTGGAGACTGGAAGGTGGTGCACACACCCAGAGCTCCCTCCCTTCTAGTCTATGGGGTTACGGCGGAGCGAGCCTATACCCATCAGACCCTCATGGCGTATCCTGTGGACGTGCCGCATATTTGGGGAAACCCCTTAATATGTATTTGATACGTTTTTACATCTACGGAGAAAATAAAAGGCGTCACAAGAAAACATTGGAAACGCACTAAATACGGTAGATTTCAATTAGCGCCGGGTCTCCGGTGTCCGATGCTTATCACACGGCCGAATGCTGGTTAGTAGAGGCTTGGGCGGAAGTTTTGCGCGACCTTGAAGGCACAAGAGCATTCTGTGGTCAACAAGCTAATTCCAGGCAATTAGGGAATTATTTGTTGCGTAAGACCTTCATCAAGCAACATAAATAAGTGTCGAGGCGCTCCCAACAGCAAAGACTAATTCTGCAGCGTGGAAAGTGGATTGGAGTATTAGAAGCAGGTTAATGAGAATATTCCAGTGTAAACGGTTTTCTTGATCTGGGCGATGGGCTAAGGCTGCGTTCCCTAATTAGTGCAGATAAGAGTTTGATCTCTGCACGGAGGAGAATGATACGGTTTAATTTCAAGGTTCGCAATGCCAGCTCCGGAATAAGCTCGCTCTCTGCCTTCTACTTCAAGGGCAGCGGCGCGGAAGCCAAGAAAATCTCCTCCATCTCCCACCTCGAAGAAATAATGGAGAACGCCTCGTAATTGAAAATGCGCACTCATTCTCTGTTCAGCGGGATGTATTTCCATGGGTTGTTCTGTAGGGAAACCCACTAATGCTGTACATTATACTGCCGCTGTATCAGACTCCAGAGCTGCTGCTCTTATTGGAAACAGTCAGCAAGCTTGTGAACAGACGCGCCCCTAGATCTAAGAGATGAGGCTGGCTATCACAAGCCACCACTAGGGGGAGCTAATTAGCTGCAGATCCGGCTGCCAGTGCATTACTACTGTGCTAATTGTGTACTGCTCCTCCCAGTGGTGACTGCAGGCAACCAACATGTTAGTTTCCTCTTAAAGACCCCTTTATGCGGGACGATCAAACATTGCATGGAAATATACGCTTGTGTAAAGAAACTCATCGACATTCATGGGTTCTATTCAATGGGTATTACAGACGCAAAAATAATATGCGGCACGAATACGCCAATGTGAATGAGCCCCCTCAAGGTCAATTTAAAGGTCTGACATTGACTTATATCCACATATTCTTTACACACATGAGGTTGGTTTCACACGGCCAAGAAATTTGCACGAGATTTGTACATTGCAAGACGCAGAAATCTCGCACAAATAGGAATTCCATCCTTGTGAAGGGAGTCATTCATGAGTGATCGCAAAACGCACCGCCCATTGTTATCGGTAGGACAGTGAAACACATTGCGCGGAGCGCGAGTTGCACACAAGAGGTGCGATGCGGGGCTTCCCATTGAAAACAATGGGAAACACCTGCCGCTCCTCCAACGTGGCCGAAAGCCGCGCCGGTGATCGCTCTTTAATGAGGTGATGGGAGGCATTTTTGCCATAAAAGCGCCTCGTATGGCTGTGAGAACGCACATGGGTGAGCGCGGGATCGCCACGTCCGTTTGTAGGTAGGCTGATTCGGAGAGCTAAAACCCCATTGATTTACAGATGTGAAAAAGCTGGCAGCGCGTCCGGTGGACTGAATTACGGATAAAGTAGCCCATAAAGACAATGGGGTTGAATGAGCGCGGTGAGTGCGCACAATATCTGTACGTTACTGCGCATTTACACGTGAAGTCAGTGGCGCCTTCCTGCTTCTTTTTGCGTGTATGAAAAATGCTGTGAATACCCAACAAGTGGATGAATCCGGCCGTGTGGACGAGTCCTGAGACGCCACAGGCTGCGCTGAGCGACCGGCGCCTCCCACATGGACAACACCAGCCAATCACAGCAGCCTGAAGTGTCTTCACTATCAACGCATACTAACGTGCGGTGCGCACCAGGGGGTCCGAGAAGCCGAGCCGCCATCTTTCATCCGGGAACGGAGGGATGCTTTAAGAATCTATGGCATATCCTCAGGAACTGCTACAGTTCAGTTTAGTGTCAGCTAGGTGATTGGAGCCATTTCCAGGCCCTCGGCTGAAGGACATTTCGTCTCACAGTCCCCATTACATGTACGACCTCTGACCCCCCACCGTCACCCCCATTACATGTATGGCCTATCACCCCCACTGTCGCCCCCACCACATGTATGACCTCTGACCCCCACCGTCACCCCCATTACATGTATGGCCTATCACCCCCACCGTCGTCCCCACTACATGTACGACCTTTGACCCCCACTGTCGCTCCCATTACATGTATGGCCTATCACCCCCACCGTCGCCCCCATCACATGTACTGCCTCTGACACCCACCGTCGCCCCCATTACATATATGGCCTCTGACCCCCACCATCACCCCCATTACGTGTATGGCCTATAACTCCCACCGTCGCCCCCACTACATGTACGACCTCTCACCCCCAACGTCACCCCCACTACATGTACACCATTTGAGCCCTGACCGTCGCCCCCACTACATGTACGGCTTCTGACCCCTACCATTGCCCCCACTGCATGTACGGACTCTGACCCCTACCGTCGCCCCCACTACATGTACGGCCCATGACCCCTACCGTTGCCCCCACTACATGTGTGGTCTCTGACCCCTACCGTTGCAACGACTACGTGTGCGGCCTCTGACCCCTACCGTTGCCCTCACGACATGTGCAGCCTCTGACCCCCACTGTCGCCCCCAATGCATGCATTACTTCTGACCTCCACCGTCGCCCCCACTACATGTACGACCTCTGCCCCCAACGTTGCCCCCACTACATGTGCAGCCTCTGACCCACACCGTCGCCCCCACTACATATACGGCCTCTGACCCCTACCGTCGCCCCCACTACATGTACAGCCCCTGCCCCCTACCGTCGCCCCCACTACATGTACGGCCTCTGACCCCTACCATTGCCGCCACTACTTGTACGACCCTGACCCCTACCGTCGCCCCCACTACATGTACGCCCCCTGACCCCTACCGTCGCCCCCACATGTGTGGTTTCTGACCCCTACCGTTGCCCCTACTACATGTGCAGCCTCTAACCCCCACTGTCGCACCCACTGCATGCATGGCTTCTGACCCCCACCGTCGCCCCCACAACATGTACGGCCTCTGACCCCTACCGCCGCCCCCACTACATGTACGGCCCCTGACCCCTACCGCCGCCCCCACTACATGTACGGCCCCTGACCCCTACCGTTGCCCCCACATGTGCAGCCTCTGACCCCCACTGCATGCATGGCCTCTGACCCCCACCGTCGCCCCATTACATGTACGGCCTCTGACTCCCGCCGTCACCTCCGTTCGCAGTGATGTGGTGAACGATGAAACTGGACACTGCAGAGGGGAACCGGGTTGTCTGCAGCAACGAATACAGATTTAGTTTGGGCGCTGACGACCTCGGGGAGAGCGCCTCAATCCTGCCTCTTGCTGTTATGACATCTGAGGGGCCATCCTATATGACAGTCGGTCCCCCCTAGTGGTGGTATGAGGGACAATGCCCGCTCAGCGATATGTTCAGGACATCCTGCAGACACATGTATTACTCTCATGGTGGCTTCCAGCAGGATGATGCTCGGCCGCAAACACAAGGGGGTCTCGGGTCACAGTAAATCGACCACATTAGATCATACCCCAAAAATTTGTCGGTTTGTTGGGGTTCTGCGACGTCTTAAAGAGTTGTCCCATGAAATGTTGATGCTTGCAGAGCAGGATGAGCGGCGCTCCACCCAGCGGTTCTGTAAGCTGCTTGGGCGCTACGTGAGGACGCTCTGAGGCTCCTTCTCCCCTCGCTCCTCGGTTATCCCCGCCTTTACCCTCCTGTATTGTGTGCGTTGCGCTGTGAGCAGCAGACGGGCTCCCGCTGATACAATACCTTCATGTTGGATACATTGTAATCTCTCTGTCTTCAAAGATGTTCAATGCTCCTTTTTTCAGGAGCCAAACTCTGTTGTGGAGCCCCGGATGCCGATCCGCTCTCACTGACTGTTGGTTTAGAGTTACTTCTATTTGTTTGTTTGCATTTATGTGAAGTTCCTTCTTGCTTGTTCTCTTCCCAGATACGATGGGGTGGCCGGGTTCACCGACGTCCATTACATCTTCTACAAATTTTGGATATTTTTATGCACAGAAATCTTGTATTTCAAAGCCTCCTGGTTTACTATTACGGCACAACATGCGCTCGTCCGCATTTCATCTAAGTTTTATCCTAAACTTCACTTAAAATACCTCCCAACCCCCACAACCAAACCCCACCTTACTCTCTGGTGAAAGAAATGTAAACATTGTTTAAAAACAAAGAGATACAGAGTAAATATTGAACTTTACTTTTCTTCTCTATTCATCCCAGACCGCCCTGACAATTTCTTCCAAAGACTACAGCGTTTACTATTGAAATATGTTTGCCATGGGGCATAGCTATAGTGCAGCAGTCCCACCCAAACCCTGGACCCTTATAGGGCACAACAGAAGACAGCAGTATTCTAAATGTCATTGCACCATACAAATAACAGACCCCTCTACAGAAGTGGACCGGAGTACAGTGATTCGTTCACACGACGGAATTCACCATGGATAAATTCCCCGCGATTTCTACCTCGGAGGCCTCATTCACACGAGCGGTTTTACACGGCTAATTAAGTCGCAATAAAAACTTGAATAGAATTGCCAAAAAATAGGAGGTACCCCTTCACATTATCACTGTGAGAGAGAAATGATTCATGTACACTATGCTGACAGAAGTATGGACACGCACAGAAGGGGATGAACTTGGGTTTTATTCCCATTTTCCCATCCGCTGTTGGGCCACCTTTGACCTCAATGACTGCAGTCTCCCTCCACAGCCGCTTCCCACCAGATCCCCATAGATGTACGGAGGAATTTACTCCATTCCTCCAAGAGATCTTCAGATGAGTGATGAGTGTGTTGAGCGTTCATGGATACGGCTTTCTAGTTTGTCCCACTCAATGGGATCCAGACTTTGGGCCAATGAAGTCTGCAGACGTTGTGCTCCTCCACACTGCGTGCCGTATGACATGGTGGTCGGTTAGGTTGGTGGAGACACGGAGCTGTACCAGAGTATTACCACAGGGTAGGTGATGCCACATTGCCTGGGATGTCTCTGTACCCATTGGTGGTGAGGGTCAACTTCACTATAACCAATGGCCCCATTCATTCCCAGCAGATACCTCAGCGTGCAACCCAACATGTGCCAGACACCCAGGCAGATCAAGGATGCACCGCGCATGAGAGCAGTCTGCTATACACGGTCACCAAGGCAGCCATCAAGTGCATAATTAAATGGATCTATAGTCCGTGGAGGGTCCTGATAGTCATCCACATTGACTGTAGCGTTATCAACCTCTAGGGCCTGGGAAACCGCATGAGGTGGATCAGCTCATCAGACATCACAAGGGCACAGCTGTACATAATCTGTCCCTACTGGTATCAGACATGCTGTTATTCCCCAGACCGTCTAATGGGCAGATGGTCCCGACCAGGGCGATGTGAACCAAGCCCAACGTCAGCAGGTTGTCCTAAGACATTATCAGTCAATTGGCTATACAAAATAACACTAGTCAGAAATATCACCAATCACAGAGCCGCCGTCTGTTCACGATAATCCTTATTAAAGCGCGCATCTAGCAGATAAATGGAGCCGCAGGAACAGGGAAGATACGCCATGAGCATATGGGAGCGGCAAGCCGGCACCGTACGGAAGGAGGCATCCAGGCAGGATAGGCAGAAGATGCAAGATCCACATCCAGACGTCTGCTAGCAGCCAGCGAATAACAAACCGACAAGAAATACATATCAGACATGTGGATGTAAAGTGCAAAAAAATGCAGGTGTGACAGTAATGCGATATCTGAGTTCACTCACAGAACGCCCCGACTGGGTACCTCTATGTTGTCTGTTCTGATCCTACTTTTATGCTTGGATATACGATTCTGTACCTCAGTGGTCGTTTCACCTATATGAAGAAGCCCACAGGAGCAAGAGATCATATAGATGACCTACGATGATCAACATGCAACCTCTGCATTATTATACCGTGATTCATCCACAACACTTGCTTCCACTTACAGTCCGTCGCTCTAAGCCCCATCGTAGGCGCCGCTGTGCATTCACTGCTGGGATGTTGTGTGCCGCCGCTCGACCATGGTAACCCTAAACATGTCCCTACGGAGGGTTTTGGTACTAATGGATATTCCAATGGCCTGTGAGACCCCCTGAGCGAGGGCAGATGATGTGTGTGATGTCTTCACAGCTGGTACAAGGCTTCATTGTCCATGTTATGTCAGTTTATGGGGTCTCCCTGACCATGGCTGCACCACACACACCGGATGGCTTCCATCTCCCAATAACATGGCCAACAGTGGACTCTGGAAGGTCCAGACGCTGTGATGGCCATACTGATTGGTTGGTGACATCCCCCCCACCAGACCCTGTTCTCAGCTCTACACCTTAGACATCCCTCCACCAGACCCCGTGGTCAGCCCTACACCTGGTGACATCCCACCACCAGACCCCATTGTCAGCTCTACACTTGGTGACATCCCACTGCCAGACCCCGTTGTCAGCTCTACACCTGGTGACATCCCACCACCAGACCCTGTTGTCAGCTCTACACCTGGTGACATCCCACCACCAGACCCCGTTGTCAGCTCTACACCTGGTCACATCTCACCACCAGACCCCGTTATCAGCTCTACACCTGTTGACATCCGCCCACCAGACCCCGTTGTCAGCTCTACACCTGGTGACATCCCACCACCAGACCCCGTTGTCAGCTCTACACCTAGTGACATCCCACCACCAGACCTCGCTGTCAGCGCTACACCTGGTGACATCCCTCCACCAGACCTCGTTGTCAGCTCTACACCTGGTGACATCCCCCCACCAGACCCCGTTGTCAGCTCTACACCTGGTGACATCCCTCCACCAGACCTCATTGTCAGCTCTACACCTGGTGACATCCCACCACCAGACCCCGTTGTCAGCTCTACACATGGTGACATCCCACCACCAGACCCCGTTGTCAGCTCTACACATGGTGACATCCCCCACCAGACCCCGTTGTCAGCTCTACACCTGGTGACATCTGATGGTTCCTGTACTGGGGTCTCCTGTGTGATCCTCTCCTTTATATCTAATGCTCACACATCACCTGACCTCGCCGGACTGCTGGGGGTCACATACTTTGTCACCATAGTATATATTACCCCATAATAGTAATGGGTTCTTTCCCCGTGTGATTTCTGAGTATCTCACAACGCACAGAAATGTTGCATGAAATCCCCGTGTAAATCCCCCCTAACTGGCAGATAACGCGATCGCGGTTGTAGAACAGCCTCTCTTCTATGTGCTTATTTACCTTCACACGCGGGGGTCTGATAATCCGTCACCTGGGGGTCTCGCAGACGCCACAATGGAGGGATCTCACTGCTGCACTGATGGCACTCTGCAGACTCTTCTCTCCGCCGCTGGAGGTGATGGACTCTCGATGCGAAGCCTCCGCGTTCCACTAATTTTCCTGTTCTCCTTTCGGAGATAAGCCGTATCCTCCAGCCACGGAATTATTAGTAACGGAGTCGTGTCCCGCGTTCCATTTATTTCTTTGTGTGTTTGTCAGATAAGTAAACAAGGAGGCGGATTTGGGGACGTTCTGCTCACTGCAGTCTACACATTATGAGAGGCGAGCAGCCGCCGAGCGAGCGCGCTCCACAGATCATTATCTCAGATAAGGACGCGCTTATTACCGCCGGTCTGTGACTTATTACCGGAGCGCCGCGCTCGACGATTATACAACTAATATCCGACCAGTTGCTGCCACAAATGGGAAACCGCAGACGTCTCTTATGTAGCATCAGAGCGTCACCATATGAAACCGACTTCCAGAATCCGCCATCGGCGAACGCCACAATAAGCGCAAGGAAAATCTGTCATGTTGTCGGTAGCAGCAGTTCAGCCGCAGTGTTACCGGTGAAAAATGGCGAGATTGCCGCAAATATATATTGCAGAAAAGATTGCTTAAATCTCACCTTGATGTCTATAAAGGGGCATCTAGTTGTAAACTACTGGGGACCTATCCGTAGAGCTGCAGGGATTCACTGCCTGGGATCCCCTCCTGTCAGCTCTTCTCTGGGCCGCTGCTTGGGCACTGACCTGATCTGTGCAGGAAACAGACAGCTCCGTTCTTACTGCAGTGGCCAGGCTCGGTATTACAGGCATAGTTCAAAACAATCACAGAAAATGGCCATCACTTACTGACTGAGGAGTGCATATAGATGCATCCTCTCACCATGCAGGTAGCTGACTACCAAATGAGGGAGCGAATTACACCTGTGCAGGACACCGATGAGACAACCACTCACAGGCAAAGTTCCCATTAAAGTGAACGGGAGAGAACTACAGTACCAAGTCAGGCCACTGCAGTGGGAATGGAGCTGTCTGCATTGTGCAGAAATCAGCTCAGTACACAAACAAACGGGCCCAAACAACACCTGTAGCGGGGGTCCTGGGCAGCGGATTCCTGCCAATCTACTCTTGATGGCCTATCTTAAGGATAGACCGTCAATAGTTTACAACCCGACAACTCCATCTCCTTTTATTCAAGGTCTGTCACATGGAGATATACACCGACCGCCCCTTTATCACCCCCCCCCCCCCATCTAGTAGCGCACATACACTGACCGCCCCTTTATTACCCCCCATCTAGTAGCGTTGGACTCCTTTGGCCTTTAGAACCGCAGTAATTCATTGTGACCTAGATTCCACTAGATGACGAAATGGTTCTGCAGGAATATCGGCCCCCGCGGACAGGAAGCTTCTTGTAGTTGCTGCAGATTAGATGGCGGTGCTGACATGTTCTGATCAGCTCACAGGAAGGGGTCAGCGATTCATGCTGCTTGTGCCAAATTCTGACCTTTCATCAGCACGGTCCAACATCTTGGACGGCGGAAAATGAGAACCAAAACCAGTAGATTGGGTAGATGGCGGCACCCCCCCCCCCCCCCCCCTTGTCTCACGACAGAATTTTGCCCCAAAACCGGAAGGTCACCTTGAAAGGGCCTCTCGGACTGAAATCCTGAAGCTCTTTTCTCAGGATGGTAGATTGGTGAAGGTCTGCCACATTGTGGCCCCTGCAATCAGCTGATCAACCTGCAGAGTGCTTTGCTAATGGTAGCTTGCAAATGCATGTGATCTGCTCTCTGATTGGCCAGTGCAGCTCATGTGATCAGCACTGGCCAACCAGAGAACACTGTACAGTATGTATTAGCTAGACAGTTGCATCAACCATCATGGATGGCCCAACCGTACCGCCCCCCCCCCCCCCCCCCCCCCGTGGCCCCGGGACACAATTTTGTCCTGAAACTGGAGGGTCGCCTTAAGTCACCGATCTGTATAACGAAAATCTCATCCACTGATACTGTAAACACGGAAATCTGTGAGCATTCCACCCCGTGTGAGCATTTGTGAGCCCCATAAACCACGTTATGGGGTCTAAAGATGCAGGGAGGGGGCCAGAGAGCTGCTTATTACACTTGATGGGCCTCCTGTTCCAGCAACACATGTGCAACACGTGACTCTTTCCAGAAGGCCTCGTCCACACGCCTGTCCTGGATCTCCATGGGGGCGCCTGCACAGAGCCTTCTGGGAAGAGTCACACTGTGTATACCTGCCAGCTTGTGTGCAGCGAAAACAGGGACAAATGTAGTAGTGCACCACATTGTATGGCAGGCTCCACCCCTTCAACATTAAGCCACGCCCCCTGTGTATCCCATAATACTGCCCTTCAGTGACCCCTTCACAATAATAGTGGCCGAATCTGGAACTGTCCTGCCAAATCTGGGATGGTTGGGACGCATGTATTAAGTATTGCAGTGTAGTATAGTAGCAATTACTCCTGAGCGCAGCACTGGAATGGGGGGACTGGTTCCCTCAACTTTGAACCCAATTATGTGGTTTATGGGGCTCCAAGGTGCTGACAGGTTTCCTTTAAAGGCTGAGACGTTGGGGCATTGCCATCAGAACCTCAGACTCACATGTTATACAGCTGAACCATGCAGTAAGGTTTCCTGAAGGAGCCCCCCCCCCCCCCACCTCTCCCCCCAATGATCCAGAAAGTTGAGGTTTTGGAAGTTGTTTTCTGCAGACAGTTGTTACTCATAGACGTGACATGCGGGACTGAAAACAAATGATCACTAATTTCTACACAGGTACAACAATAATAATCATAAAATGCACATCTAATTAATGTTATTGAGAACGAATGGGTTGTTAACCCCTTGTTGCCCACGTTTTATTGTAATCCGCAGGTGATTTTGTGCTCTATGCAGGTTAGGGAAATTGTGCTCCCCCCACCGCAACCCACAGAATCAACTAAAAGCTTCCATACTCTGTAATAAAAGAAATGTAAACATATTTTAAAAGAAACAGATCCTGGAAGAATACATTTTTACTCTGCTGCCTCACTTTACTTTTCTACTCCATCTGGCCCAGACCATCCTGACCATTTCTCCTGAAGACTGCAGGGTTTTCTGTTAAAACATCTGTGGCCCGGGCCATAGCTATAGTGGGTGCAGAAGGAGCATCCTACCTGGGCTCTGGAGCCTGATGGGGCCCAAGGGCCTCTCTGTCATAAAAGATGACACCGGTGTTATAAAAGACACATGGTCGTTAAGGGGCCGCATTGCAGATTTTGCACTGACCCCCCACATCAGACTCCATAATAGATGCAGATTCCCAGATCAAACCAGATAATTAATACAGACCCCACATCCTTTCCCATCATGTAAATAAACTCCACCTCAGACCCCATAATTAAGAGATCCCCGTATAATTAAAGCACTATACCCCGGAGCAGAGGAGGACCGGCTGGTTACAAGGAGCAATACAAACCGTGCTCCCCGCTCCCAGGACTCTTGGACCAATGACTGATAGAATGTCAATGCCCTCTGCCCTGTGGTGAGGGGGCGCCCTAGGCAGTTGCCTACTCTGCCTATTCTTGTCCCAGCCCTGCTCTGGGTTCTGTGAGGACCGTTAGTACCCAGGAGCTTGTTGCAGTGTTTGCAGCATTTACTCGCTATCCGTGTGTTCTGCATTGTGTCGGGGTGTATTTCAGCCGGTCAGTCGTTGGTCGGTGAGGATGGCATCGCGGCTTGCAGTTTGCAGAATGTGAGCAGAGACTCCAGGCTCGATATATTCGGTGTCAGTTCCTCCTTGCACCATAATCAGAGATTTGAGAACGCTGCAGGCACTGGGGAGAAATTCTGCTTCATCCGGCACCAGGCTGAGCCGTCACAGGAAATTAAGTTTTGGCCGACCAAGTTCTCTGGAAGGAGATTGAATAAAATGTGATTAACCCGCACGGGCTCATTGAGGAGAAGGATCGGCCCTTGGCCACATGCGATGAGCTGCAAAGTCATAGTGATGGTCTTGTCCGCAGGAGCCGGGACATTTACTGGACAGGTGATGTGAGCGGTGACACACGGTGGGACGGATGGACGTTTGCATCTGCCCTTCCACCTCTGTGTAGTATACAAGACTTCTGGTGGAGTAAGGGTTAACGTAGAGCGGACCTGTCACCGGATTGTCAGTATGTTTTGTACTTTTTACTAAGGGCGCTTTCACACCAGTGTTTCTGCAGTACAGCTTGATCTGCCGCTGCAAACCCCACAGATCTACCTGCAGCATGTGATGCAGAATGGGATGCAGAATTAGACAATTGTCAACTTTGCATCAAATTTGGGGTGGAATTTTCTGCATCCTGCAGAGTGATTTGTGTAAGTCCTGCGCGGCGCAGCGGCAGCCGGACATCCCCCAAATAAGTCTTTTTGTTTATGATTGCCGTAACAAGCCGCACATCTTCGTGTAAAGTCCGGCCTCCTGCAGGGACCTCTGGGTTCTGCCTTCCTGCAGTGGGAACTCTCTGTATGATACCCCTGATGGAACCCAACAGGGTAGAAACGCGCGGGGACTATCCATAACAGCTTTGTTTGTTGTATCTCCCTCCACCGACCACTGGTCCATCTCATGGGGGTCTCAAACATAAGGACCAAGACCCTTTCTCACCACAGTTTTTACTGGGGCCATATAGATGGAACGTCTTTGTGTTCCTTTTATTGTTGTATGTCCATATATATATATATATACACTCACTGGGCTTGTGTGCGCTATTTATAAATGTTCCTACCTTTTTCCTCAGAGAATATTTCTATCTATCGGTGATGTTTCGCAGCCCGGCCCAGCAGCAAACTATATGGTTGCAACATGAGATTTTGCTGTGAAGCCACCTTCTCACACAGTGTTCCCCATAGTGGCCCCAGTAGATGGTAATAGCGTCCCCCATAGTATTCCCGTAGTAATAGTGGCCCCTGTAGTAATAGTATCCCCCGTAGTGGCTCCTGTAGTA